>NC_046159.1:152382953-152740125 GCF_011064425.1 Rattus rattus | reverse complement strand
CTGGTATGCTTCAAGTTTCAGTTACGTATTGCTAGGATGTTCTAAATGTGAAAGGTAATTGTTCCTTTCTGTTCCAGACTTTAACCTCCCACCGAACGTGTCCATCTCTTTCAGTGTCTGAAAAAGAACTGACTCATTCCTGCTTACCCAGTTGAGGCCCTTTTGCTCTTTCATTTATGTTAAATGAACCCTAGTCTTCTCTTGAGACAAGGTCTGTTATTTCTACATGAGCTGCTGTGGTACATTTTGAGGAACTTCTCCAGTAAGCAGATAACGACACACAACTTCTTCAAACCACATGCATCCATTAACTTAGTTTTATATATTGGAGATGAGGGTAAACTTGGCTCTGTCCTTGGAGTAAAATGAAGGTGTCAGTTGAGCCTGCAATTCTCGTGTGCCTCAACCTCCTGCAACTCCAGAGTTGTTGAGAGGATGAAGGTCCTTGTTGCCCTACCATCCTTTGTAGACAGCTGGGGACTGCTGTCCGCTCATGTACACTGCTGTCACTCGCCACCCTGCTGTCCTCCAGCACCACTGCTGTCACTCCTTACACTGCTGTCCCAGTCTGTTGCACACTGCTGTCACTCCCTTACACACACTGCTGTCAGTCCATGCACACGCTGCTGTCCACTCATGCACCCTACTGTCACTCATGCACACTGCTGTCACTCATGTATACTGCTGTCACTCATACACACTGTTGTCACTCATACACACTGTTGTCACTCATGCACACTGCTGTCACTCATGCACACTGCTGTCACTCATGCACACTGCTGTCACTCATGCACACTGCTGTCACTCATGCACACTGCTGTCACTCATGCACACTGCTGTCACTCATGCACACTGCTGTCACTCATGCACACTGCTGTCACTCATGCACACTGCTGTCACTCATGCACACTGCTGTCACTCATGCACACTGCTGTCACTCATACACACTGCTGTCACTCATACACACTGCTGACAGATGCTCAGCTTTTTTGTGGCCCTCGTTGGCCATTCACAGATGGCTGTCTGCTTTCTTCTGGGCTAGCTTGACCACATCTCTACTTTCCTGTGACCAAATAAAGAAAGCACTGGTTGTTTAGTTCCTGGTTGTTCAGTCAAGTCATGTTTCCTTGGCCATAGAGCTTTGTCACGTCTTACCTTCTCAGTTCTACCGACTCCCAGAGGAGCAGGGGTTTCACATGCTGAGAGCCACCAGGGTTCATGTTAGCTTTCTGCTTGCCACAACAGTTCACATCTATGTTGATTTATAAGAAACTTAGAAATTACATTTTCATTGGAAAAAAATAAATGAAATTATTCTTTTTCTTGCCTCGCTTGTCACTTTACCTAGTATTAACATTTTAAACAAACTATTTTGGGAACAAGTGTATGTATTATTTATTGATTCTGTCTGTAAGTAGAAACGCCAATTGGATGTTTCCTAACCTAACATTCCCATTAAGATAGAAGATAAAGGAGGAGGAAGAGAGAGACTTAAAATCAGGATTTATTTCATGTGAAATCAGCTGAAATATTAATACTACTGAACAAATCCGTCTGTAACTCCTCTTTGAATTTTGATTGAAGATTATTGAATTATATTTTTTAAATTTATATCAGTTACCACCCAAGCTATAAACAAGGCCCCTTTTCCTTGGCAGATGTAGTTCACATGTGCATTTTCTCCGAGAAAAGGAAGAAAAGTGAAAGTCTAGTGAGCTGGAAGGGGCTTGGGCCCAACTGATTGCCAGGGTGACTTGCTCAGGCCCTGGCTTGTGTTAGAGCATGGATGCATGCAAAGCCTCGCACAGAGATGATGAGTACAGCCCGGAAGCCTAGTGCCGAAAGAAATGCTTAGTTTTTAGAACCACATTTTTAAAAGGCCCTGTGCGGGGCAATGAATTGTGTGCTTTTCATGTAATGTAATTCTTAGACATAAGTGACTAGCTTAAAATCACCACCATTCTATCATCATGACTAGCTTACAATCACCACCATTCTATCACCATGACTAGCTTAGAATCACCACCATTCTATCACCATGACTAGCTTAAAATCACCACCATTCTATCACCATGACTAGCTTAGAATCACCACCATTCTATCACCATGACTAGCTTAAAATCACCACCATTCTATCACCATGACTAGCTTAGAATCACCACCATTCTATCACCATGACTAGCTTAGAATCACCACCATTCTATCACCATGACTAGCTTAGAATCACCACCATTCTATCACCATGACTAGCTTAGAATCACCACCATTCTATCACCATGACTAGCTTAGAATCACCACCATTCTATCACCATGACTAGCTTAGAATCACCACCATTCTATCACCATGACTAGCTTAGAATCACCACCATTCTATCACCATGACTAGCTTAGAATCACCACCGTTCTATCCACCATGACTGGCTTAGAATCACCACCATTCATACCATGACTAGCATACGGAATCACCACCATTCTATCACCATGACTGGCTAAACAAGGATCACCACCATTCTATCACCATGACTAGCTTACACCACCACACACCAACCCCACAAATCACCACCATTCTATCACCATGACTAGCTTAAGAATCACCACGTTCTATCACCATGACTAGCTTAGAAATCTACACCATTCTATCACCATGACTAGCTTAGAATCACCGCATTTCTATCTGCCACTGACTCCGGCTTAGAAATCTACCGCCATTCTATCACCATGACTAGCTTAGAATCACCACCAAATTCTATCTACATTAAGCTTAGAATCACCACCGTTTCTATCCTGCATGACTGGCTTGAGAATCACCCTGCATTCTATCACACTGACCAGCAGAATCACCACCATTCTATCACCATGACCCCAACAGAATCACCACCATTTCCCTATCACCATGACTAGCTTAGAATCCCACCGTTTATCACCATGACTAGCTTAGAATCTTACCATTCTATCACCATGATAGCTTAGAATCACCACCATTCTGTCACCATTAGCTTAAAATCACCACCATTCTATCCCACTGTGACTAGCTTAAATCATTTCTATCACCATATTCCAGCTTAAGAATGCCACCATTCCTATCACCATGACTAGCTTAGAATCACCACCATTCTATCACCATGACTAGCTTAGAATCACCACCATTCCCTATCACCATGACTAGCTTAAGAATCCCACCACCATTCTATCACCATGACTAGCTTAGAATCACCACCATTCTATCACCATGACTAGCTTAGAATCACCACCATTCTATCACCATGACTAGCTTAGAATCACCACCATTCTAGTGTGTGCAGCTCTGTCCCCCTCTTCTCAGCAGATCTGCTGATGTCTTCTGTCTGTGGACTGTGTTTGGGATACATGTTTCACAGTGAAGCCACAGGCCCTGTGATCACAGTGACGGCAGTGCAGTCAAAGGCCACCCACCGCACTTCATTCTTGTTATTCTGGAGTAATCTTAGACTGTGAGTCTGTACCACGTTCTCTGTTTAAGAGTCAGAGACGTCTGGACACCTGCACACGCGCCTGCACATGGCTCACTGTCGGTGGCAGCACTGCAGGGAACACTCTGGACAGGATTCCGTGTGGAGATATTTCCTTTCTGTATATTCCTAGCACTGGACGTTGAATGTGTTAATGGTGTTTAACCTTTTAAAAATTGCATTGATTGATTGATATGTTGACTGGAGGGACTGCTGTTGTGTGCGTGGAGGGGTAAAGAAACCTTTCTGCTGGGTTCTCTCCATTGTGAGGGGGGCCTTGAGGGTCAAGCCAGGTCCTCAAAATGTGCCACTAGTCGCTACCCACTCAGCCCCTTCTCATTAAACTCCATTGCTCTTCTAAAAAAAATTAAGCTTTGAAATATTTATTATTTGGGTTTTGGCCTGTATGTGTGTATGCACAGCAGTGTTCACTGCCCAGAGAAGCCAGAAGAAGACGTCAGATCCCCTGGGACTGAAGCTGAAAGCAGGCATGAGCTGCCCTCGGACTGCTGGAACTGAACCTGCAGGTCCTGGAAGAGTAGCCCCAGTGCTCTTAACTGAGGGCCACCTCTCAGTCCTTCCCTTCAGTTTTAAAAATTTTCCAGAATGCTGTATAAAATAAGCTGTGCTATATTCTCCACCAACAGTATATGAAGGCCCATGTTTTCCATCCTCCCCTAACATTTTTAATGTTGGATATTTTAAGTATAGCTGCCTTGGTGTAGGGAGGCAATTCATTTGCAATTTTGATTTCCCTTTCCTGAACGCCCATTCTATTTTCATTTCTGTTGCTATGATAAAACTCCCTGACATAAAGCATCTAAAGGAGAAAGGGTTTATTTTAGATCATAATTCCGAGTTATGGTCCATGTTGCAGAAGCTTGAAGGCCAGGGAACTTAAAACAGCTAATCATATCATTACCGGTCAGACATCATGTAGAGAAATAAAGCATGCATGCCTATTGGTATTCAACCCGCTCTTTGCGCCAAGAGTTCAGCATCTCACTGGAATGGTACCACCCGGTGGCCTGGGTCTTTCTTCAGTGATAACATAATCAAGAGACTCCCTTCTCTGAGTCCCCAGAGTCCAGCTTGACATAGACAGTTCCTTGTTGAGATGCTCTTTCTATCTGATTCTAGATTATTTATGTCAAGTTAACAATTAGAACAGCCAAAATGATATCATTAGCCATCTTTGTGTTTTTGTCATTCATATTTATTCTTTGGAAATATCCATCCTAATCCTCTGTTCTTGGTGTTTGTGAGTGAACTTAGAACTTTGTTAATGATGAACAAGTGTCCTACATTGAACTACATCTTGGTTTCTTTATCCATCTTTATATCAATGTGTCTTAATGTTTTTGTTATAAGAGTTCTTTTATAATCGGATTCAGTAACTTCCTTTTTGTTTCTTTTTTAGTTACATAATTTTTGAAATATTTTTCCTGTTGGATTGACTCTTTTGTTTTTCTTGATGATGCTATTATTTATTTATTTATTTTTTATTTATTTATTTATTTATTTGGGCATGGTTTCTCTGTGTAGCCTGACTGTCCTGGAACTTGCTCTATAGACCAGGCTGGTCTTCAACTCAGAGATCCACCTGCTTGTGCTGGGATTAAAGTGTGCAATACTGCCACTTGGCCTTTTTGTTTGTTTATTTGTTTGTTTGCTCTTGGCGGGGGGGATGATGGAAGCTTTTCTTTCGAAAGCAAAGCATGATGGTGGGGGCTGAAAATCCCAGCAGTATTGAGGAGTAGGCAAGAGGATCTCTGGGGCTCACTGGCTTGCCAGCCTAGCTAAATCTGCTAGCCACAGGCCCCAGGGAGAAACTATGGCTCAGAAAGTAGGATGAACAACTTTTAAGGGAGGATTGTATAACTGTGTACACCACATCCCCCACAGTGTTAGTTTTAAAAGTTTATTGCATTTATTTATAGGAGGTGGGAGGACATGCCACATTGTCTGTCTATCTAGAGGTCAGAGGACAACTTGGCAATGTTTGTTCTCTTCCAACATATGGGTGCTTGGATTTGAACTCAGGGCATCAGGTACCGTTACCCTCTGAGCCACTTTGCCTGTTTAAAAGTTTTAATTATAATGAAGTGTGGTTTATCTATTTTTTCTTGTATTGATTGTTTTTAGTATTGTGTGTAAGAAACAGTGCTTAACTCACGATCATGGTCATCACCCCCGTGCCGTTTGCCTGACAGTTTAATAGTTCTAGATCTTTCATTTAAGTCTTTGATCCACACTAGAATAATATCTCTATATGGTGTGTTAGACATTTAACTTTCTTCTAAAAAGTGATTCTATGTTTACTTATGTATGCACCTATATGAATATATGTCATGTGCCTAGTTGCTTGCAGAGGTTAGAATAGGTTGTTAGAGCCCCTGGAGTTGGAGTTAAACATAGATGTGAGCTCTGGTCCTCTGGAAGCTCAACAAGCAGTAACCACACACGAGTCTCCCCGCGCTCCACTCCAGTGCACCTTTTGTTTATCTCAGTTTTATTTGTTCAGAAGATCTCTCTCTTAAACCCTTTGTCCTGACACACTTAGAAAATATTTATAGTTCCTCCCCACTCTGCTTTTTTATTTGTTTCTAATATTCTATAGAATAGATTTTTTTGTTTTGTTATTTGAGACATAGTCTCTCTACGTACCTCTGGCTGGCCACAATCTCAGGGATCCATCTGCCTCTGCCTCTGCCTCTGCCTCAAGGTCTGGGCATGTATCACCATGCCTGGCCCTGGCCCTGGTCCTGGAATAGCTTCTTGATGGTATTCATCAGCTTAGATGGAAATAGTCTTCTGACTTGCCGGTGCCCTTCACAGCCTGTGCTTCTGAGATAACCTGTCTTCCCTTGATTTTTAGATAGTTGATACTTCAGCACACTTCCCAGCAATCATAGGGACTTTGTAGAAGAAGACTGTATCAGCTGGTTTGTGGTACGTGCTGTAGTCCGTGCATTTGAGAGACAGAGGCAGGAAGATCAGTAGTTCGAGCCCTCCTTCAGATTCACAGCATGTTTGAGGCCAGCTTTTTCTGCAGGAAGGCCCTGTTTTTCAAGTCAGGAAAGAACAAACTGTTTCCCCTCAGATATAGGGGCATGACTCAGTGTGTCTTCCCTGCCTTCTTGTATGTAGCAGTGGTAAATAAGTTCAGGTGAATTCAAAGAAGACTCATGGGGCATGTGTGTGGATAGTGCATTGGCGCGTGCTGTGACCCTGTGAGTAGAGGTGTCCCTTACTGTGTGGGGGGTCCTAAGAAGAACTTCAGGGTGACTGAGGCCGAGCTGCGGCTCTGCTCAGGGCATTATCTGTCACCCAGTAGGAACATAGTGGGCACTTTCCTTGTAACTGAAGACTTCAGTGGCTACACTAAACAAAGTAGAAAGAATCAAGGGAATTAATGTTAGTAATAGACCTTAACTCATGTATAGGGTATCTTAAAATGGAAGACATAAAAATGCTAAGTGTTTTACCGTTTTTGCACTGCTTTAGAATTCCAGTGTGTACCTCATCCCGCACCTCAGTTCTCAACACCACTCCCTGCTGCCACTGCTGTTTGTGGTCAGTGGCCGCTGCTGCCTTGTGCAGCACGCTGCCCTGATGTGGTGGACGAATGAGCAGTAGTTCACATGGACATTAAAACCCTTACCACGGTACACCGGCCATCTGACGGTAGAACTGGATTTCAAGTACTCGCTGCCAACACTGTGTTCAGTGTGGGTCTTACCAAAAGGCGTTAAGGCCTCTCCTCCTAGAATAGAAGTGTGCAAGTTTGTTAAGCTCTGTGGGCAGTGCAGCAGTTGGGTATCAGTGTGAGGCACAGGTTCCTGAGGGTCATAGGTGCTTTCCGTTCTGCTGAGGAGAAGTCGTGTGTGTGAAGCGCCAGCCCTCTTGATAGGTCTTTGGCAGTGTGTAGGTGCATTCCTGGTGGTTGCAGCATGCATGCTCACACATTTATGCATATGCATGTTCCTGGCATGTGGTAAACTAGGTAAGAAACTTGTGCCTTTAACTAGCACTGCATGTGTCAGATATCTGTGAAGGTTTGTGAAATGGACATTAGCTGTGTGAAACCACATAGAAGTACATTCAAGGAATCTGACTACACTCATAGATTTCTAGCAGGTTCCTAAGTGTAGTGAGCAGATTCCTCAGATGGATTCTGCTCTCTCTGGGCTGTTTGCCTGGGGAAATGTGTGACGATTGCCTCTCTGACCCACCTGTTAGTGAACGGGGACGTGGAGAAGCTGTGACGTGTGTCTGTCCCTGCGTCCCTGTTCCTGGGGTGCTTTATTCTTCAGGGCAGTCTCTGAAGCAGCCAGGGAAATGGTGCCCTTCCCCAAGTCCTTACTGGGACTTGAGCCCCCTCCTGGCAGTGAGGCTGTGTTGATTGTCCTTGTCTGCAGCCCACTGTGATCCTAATGTCTGTGCCCCTGCACTCTAGTGAGAGGAAGGATGTGCAAGGGTGACTTACTTAGGTGTTGTTTAGTTGTCCTGCTGATGGCACCATTACTGGGTTGTGTCTGTCCTCTTCTTTCCAGGTTATCCACAGCTCTGCTCCATTCTAGGACGCTGGGATTTCTCCTGATCCCCACTTGTCCTTCCTCCCTTTATTACTGTGGCAGTTTGTTTTGGTGTTGATAAGTTACGTTCATTAGTTATGGTAAACTCATGCTAAGAACAGTGTTTCAGAGGCTGGCGGGCTCTCAGGTTCAGTGAGTGAGCAAGTGAGTGATTGAGTAAGGAGTGAGTGAGTGAGCGAGCAAGTGAGTAATTGAGTAAGGAGTGAGTGAGCGAGTGAGTGAGTGAGTAGGTGAGCGGGTGAGTGATTGAGTGAGTGAGGGAACGAGTGAGTAAGTGAGTGAGTGAGTGAGTGAGTGATTGAGTGAGAGAGTGAGCAAGCAAGTGGGTGGGTGAGTGAGTGAGTGAGTGTGCGAGCACTTGGGGCAGTTTCCTGGCCCTGGTTTTATATACCATCCCAGGACACGCTTGCAGCCTTCCTGTTGTAGCTGACCTTGTTATAATTTACAAACTTGTGTATTCTGGGCTAGGGTACTCTTTCAATACAATAAAATTTTATAGCATTGTCAAGCCTTAAAAATTATTGAACTCCTGAGTGAGTAGATGCTAGTGTAACACACTCCTTCCTTAATGAACAGAACAGTTGCTACCCTTCCTGCCTGTGTGATAAGCATTGTTTGAATTTAACTAGCATTTCTTTTTTTTTTCTTTTTTTTTTTCCTTTTGTTTTTTTTTGGAGCTGGGGACCGAACCCAGGGCTTTGCGCTTGCTAGGCAAGCACCCTACCACTGAGCTAAATCCCCAACCCCTTAACTAGCATTTCTTAATGCGCAACAAGTTCTGTTTTTCCTTAAACCAAGAAACTCGTTTGCCCATAATGCATAGTTTCCTTTTGTAAATAGATTTTTTTCCTGCTGTTTCAGGCCGGAGCCTCAACAGAAAGCTCCTTTAGTTCCTCCTCCTCCACCACCGCCACCGCCACCACCACTGCCAGACCCCGTGCCCCCAGAGCCAGAGGAGGAGATTCTGGGGTCAGATGATGAGGAGCAGGAGGACCCCGCGGATTACTGCAAAGGTAACGTGCTGGGCTGCACGGGGTCACTGATCATTAAATCAGCCTTAGAAGCTGACTGTAGAATGATGCTAAAAGCGCAGAAGGTCTTCGAGAACTGCGAGAGAAGGGGAACTGTGCGTGCACACGCTGTAGGCATGCTCAGACACATTTCATCCCTCATAATTACAGACAGAGGTCATCCAAGAGGAGCATGGGCGGAGGAGGCACCAGACTTCTGACAGAAGCCAGTTGTAACTCTCATGTGGCTGAAAGGGAAACATTCCCTTCCCTGTAGAGCGTGACAGTAAACAGAACTCATTTTTGTGGAAAGAAAGCATGCACATTTATTACACAGAGAGACTTTGTCTACGATTCTACAGAAGACACAGAAACTAGTGTTGTTTTGTTTTTTATTTTTTATTTTTATTTATTTTTTTTAAGGTAGAGTTCCTCTGTGTAGCTCAGGCTGTCCTGGAACTCAGGGCTCATCTGCCTCTGTCTCCCAGTTGTTGGGGTTTAAGGCAAGCATGTACCACCACTGCCTGGGAAATTAGAATCTTCTTTTATTGATCTTAAGACTGAAAGTGTAGGGCTGGAGAGCTGGCTCAGTGGTTAAGAGCACTGACTGCCCTTCCAGAGGTCCTGAGTTCAATTCCCAGCACCCACATGGTGGCTCACAACCATCTGTAATGGGATCCGATGCCCTCTTCTGGTATCTGAAGACAGGGACAGTGTACTCATATACATAAGATAAATAAATCTTAAAAATAAAAAAGGCTGAAAGTGTGCAGTTGAACTCCTAAGTGGCCAGCGTGTTGTGTGGTGAGTATGGAGCACCCCAGGGGCTACACTCTGGCTGTCCTTTGTGTAGACTGGAGTCTGGAGGTCTCCCCGAAAATGCTCATCGATCACTGTCCCTGTTACTCATCTTGCTCACTTAGACTCTTATTCCTTGCAGACTGAGCTGCTGCGTTGTTGGTAAAGAGTTTCCTACTGCAGATTTTAAGCATGTAGCTCAGATTCTGTATAACATAAGGCTATGGCAGAAGATGGAGCGTGAACAAACTGTCAGCCCCTCGTGAGTCTCTAGGCCTGTCGTGTCTTAGTAGTTTTTCGTCAGCTAATGGAAGCCGTCTTGGTGCTGTTAAAATCCAGTTATCTGCTGAGAATAAGGTGGGGCTATTCTGATATGGAAGTAAAAGAACTAAGCTCCTGTAGTCTTATTCTTCATAGGACAGATGTTTACTCATAGATTAACATTTCCTTTTTTTAAAAAAGATTTTAAAAAATTTATGTGTCTACATGTTTTGCCTAATTATCTATGCATGAGCACCACATGCTTACCTGGTACCGTCAGAGGTCATAAGAGGGCATCTGATCTCCTGGAACTGGACTTATAAAATGTTAGGAGCCACCATGTGGTTGCTGGGAATTGAACTCAGGACCTCTGGAAGAGCAACCAGTGCTCTTATCCACTGAACCATCTGGAGTCACTATTTTCATTAGAAAAGAGAGTGGCTCTTCCCAGCATCTGTTACTATTATGACATCAGAGTCTATGACATCTAATAATGATAAAAATGCAGATTGGAAAAGACAGAAAGAGGAGCTCATCATCCTCCTATGTGTCTGTATTTCTTGGTTTCGAAAATGCAGTTGTTACAAGGAGTTATGCAGTGCTGTGTTATGACCTTGCAGTTGTGTGAGCTGTGCACTGCTGTGTGCTGTGGAGCTGTAGGAGTCATTACTCAGGAGCCCTTCTCTTCAGGGAGAAGTTCTATGTTGCTGTCATGAATGCTGTGTGTTGTTCACAGTGTGTGTCAGGATATAAAGCCAATTCTCCTATTTCTTCAGACCTCTGAACCAACCTAGGGGGCATTTCATTCCCAAATAGAGGACTAGGCATGAAGCATCCTCCTGTTAGGGCTGATTCTAGGTAAAATTTGTGGAACTCTAAACATCTTAAGGGCATTAATGTCAATCTCAATAAGGCACATTAGAGATAGTGACACCTTTTGCTTGTGTGTGTACCCTCATAGTTGTGTGTTGAAGCTGGTGTCCTGTTCTACTCCCTCTCTCATTGTTATTCTCAGGCTGACACTCTTGCACATCCTTGTAAGAATGAGTAACTTGTGCCTTTAACTAGCAATGCACGTGTCAAATGTCTCTGAAATGTTATATGACCCAACAGTTTGTCTCAAGTTATGATAGAAGTGCATTCAAGGAATCTGTCTGTTAAGTCAGATTTCTGTTGTGTAACAGGATTGCGATATTCAAAAGGAAGAACAGGTTTATTTTAATCATCGCATTAGGTTCCAGTCTGCATACACCCCCCCCCTCCGCCCCATTGTGTCAGTGCACGTCTAGAAAGTGGCCAGAAAGGAAAGGCAGAAGTTAGAGCCCCACAGAAACCTGACTCATGGTTAGGGTCTATCTTCCCAAGGTTCTGCTACTTTGCAGTGTCACTGTGGGCTGGTGATGAAGCCTTCCACCCCTGGCCCTGAGCTACATGGAAGCTTGAACTGTAATAACCCTAGGGATGGGTGGAGGCTGTCTGAAGGGACAGTGGTCACCTCCATATCCTTCCCTGCACATTTATGTGTGTATTGGGCTTAATCTGATAGAAGTAAACATAAAAGCTGTGTGTCTACCTTTAGCTCTGTCACAGTTCTGGAAGCAAAAATGACAACTGTCACTGCTAACAGAGTAATTAATGTCACCCTAGGCTGATAAGTTTACCCGATCCTCAGTTCCAGCTCTGTGCAGGAGCAGAAGATGCAGCCTGGTTCTCTCTCCGTCTTTGTGGTCTTTGTTACTGCAGACTGGGCCCTCAGCTCTGTGCTGCTTACTTAGCCGTGATGTAATAATACCATCCCCTATGTAATGTGTAGTATTTGCATCTTAAGATTTTACAGGGGTTAAAATGAGATAGAAATGAAGTGTGTCCCATGTGTTTTTCTGGTCTCCCCATTGATAACTGGTCCCCTTAGATTGCATTTCTGTCTTACGTAGGAGGAGTTCCTTAGTCTCTAGCTGTCGGCACTGGTTGTCTTCCTTTGTATGTCACACACACGCACACTCACGCACACGCACATACACAGCTGTGCTCATCTGTGTGTGCCCCTCTGCACATGCTAGGAGGACAGGCTGATGCTGAGTGTCCTGATCTGTCACTCTGCCTTATTTTGAGACGAGCCATTGTTTTCCACTTAAATGCCTGGCCAGCCAGCCTCATCCTTTGCTCTCCCTTGGAGTTGTGGGTGCACACAGCCATAGCTTTCCTTCCCGTGGTTGCTGGGGGACTGTACTCAGACCCTCATGTTGGCACAGCAAGACAGGCTACCCACGGAGCCACTGCTTCAGCCCAGGAACCATGCTTTCATTCCA
Organism: Rattus rattus; assembly: GCF_011064425.1. NCBI lineage: Eukaryota > Metazoa > Chordata > Mammalia > Rodentia > Muridae > Rattus > Rattus rattus. Next base: position 152,727,661 of record NC_046159.1, on the reverse strand, counting down.
GAGCTGCAACTGAGTGATGGCCCTCATTCCACTCTGGACTTGGTGTGTGTGAGTTACTGTCCGAGACAGTGCTTCTCAACCTTCCTAACGCTGCGATCCTCTTATCTAGTTCTTCATGTTGTAATGAGCCCAGACTATAAAATTATTTTGTTGCTTCTTCATAGTTTTGCCACTGTTAGGAATTGCAGTGTAAATAAGTGATAACCAGGATATCTGACTTGTGACCTTCCCCAAAGGGGTTGTGACTGAGAACCACGGATGTAAGGGACCGCATTGCCATGAATGACCTGATCTGAGGTCCTTTCTGAACCTCACACACCTGCTTCAGAGCTCCTGGCTCTCATGCTGGTGTTGCCGTCATTCTTTGATGAGCTGGCAGCTTTGGGACGCTTCATCCTTGTGCCATTGTAGAGACACGGATTCCAGCGTGGCTCTCTGACGTGGCACTGTCTTTATGAACCCCCTCCCCCAACTCACAGCTGTCTCCCCTGGCACAGCATTGTTACCACATATTAGACATTTACTCAGCGTTCATGTCTCTCCTTTTTACCAATAGGAAATGTTAGTGTCAGAAGCTGTGTGTGTTTTTTTTAATATGACTACATTTGAAGTATCCTGGTGCAGTAAATAGTTTTTTGTTTTGACAAAGGAATCTCTTAAAATGGGCAGTACAGGGCCAGGTGGTAGTAGTTTAGGCCTTTAATCCTAGCACTCAAGAAGCAGAGACAGGTGGATCCCTGAGTTTGAGCTCACCTTGGTCTACAGAGAGTTCTAGGAGAGCTAGGACTCCACAGAGAAACCCAGTCCCCAAAAACAAAACAAACAACACAGAAAGCAGTGTGTGTCTGAGACGGTGGGGTGTGATCTGGTCAGTGGACCTCAAGGAGCTATAAACTGTAGAATCCAGGGTTTTCATTTCTGCATTAAATCTTAAAACTGCCCCGTGGTATTCCAGAGTTCTTAGAAGTGGTATACATTTGAGTGGAATACAGACATTGCTTCTCTAGAAATTTGAGTGGCCTCTTAAAAGAATGTTATAAACACTAATTTATGAATTTAGACTTTCTTTCTGAATGCAGACAATTCCCCTCTGTGCCTGCTTTCTGTCTGTTAGGAGTGGAAACAGGCTGGATTTTGGTCTTCTGTATTTTCTTTACAAACTTCTCTTTCTTTTATTGGATTTTTTAAATTTACGTTTGAAATGCTATCCTCTTTCCGGTTTCCCTTCCAGAAACCCCCTATCTCATTCCTCTTCCTCCTGCTTCTGTGAGGGTGCTCCCCCACCCACCTGCTCGCCCTGACATTGCCCTACACTGTGGCATTGAGCATTGACAGGACCAAGGGCCTCTCCTCCCACTGATGCCCAGCAAGGCTATCCTCTGCTCCATTTGCGGCAGGAGCCATGGGTCCATCCCTCTGTACTCTTGGTATGGTGGTTTAGTCCCAGGCAGCTCATGGAGTTCTAGTTGGTTGACCTTGTTGTTGTTCTTATAGGATTGCAAACCTCTTCAGCTCCTTCAGTCCTTGCTCTAACGACTCCATTGGGGACCCCGTTCGCAGTTCATTGGTTGACTGTGCGCATCTGCTCTGGCAGAGCCTCTCAGGAGACAGCTAGATCAGGCTCCTGTCAGCATGCACTTCTTGGCATCCACAATACTGTCTGGGTTTGGTGGCTCTATATGGAATGGATCCCCAGGTGGGGCAGGCTCTGGATGGCTTTCCCTTCAGTCTCTGCTCCACATTTGTCCTCATATCTCCTCCTGTGAATATTTTTGTTCTTCCTTCTAACTATGAAGGGCTGAAGCATCTACACTTTGGTCTTCCTTCTTTTTGAGCTTCTTGTGGTCTGTGACTTGTATGTTGTGTATTCCGAGCTTTTGGGCTAATATCCACTTATCAGTGAGTGCATACCATGTTCTTTCATGATTAGGTTACCTCACAGAGGATATTTTGTAGTTCCATCCATTTGCCTATGAATTTCATGAAGTCATTGTTTTTAATAGCTGAGTAGTACTCCATTGTGTAGATGTACCCAATTTTCTGTATCCATTCCTCTGTTGAAGGGCATCGGGGTTATTTTCAGCTTCTGCCTATTATAAATAAGGCTGCTATGAACATAATGGAACACGTGTCCTGGTTATATATTGGAGCATCATTTGGGTATAGGCCCAGGAGTTGAATAGCCATTACCAATTTTCTGAGGAACCTCCAGACTGATTTCCAGAGTGGTTGTACCAGTCTGCAATCCCACCAACAAATGGAGGAGCGTTCCTCTTTCTCTGTATCCTTGCCAGCATCTGCCATCATCTGAGTTATTGATCTTAGCCATTCTGATTGGTGTGAGGTGGAATCTGAGGGTTGTTTTGATTTGCATTTCCCTGATCACTAAGGATGTTGAACATTTCTTTAGGTGCTTCTCGGCCATTTGATATTCCTCAATTGAGAATTCTTTGTTTAGCTCTGTACCCCATATTTTAATAGGATTATTTGGTTCTCTGGAGTCTAACTTCTTGAGTTCTTTTTATATATTGGACATTAACCTTCTATTGGATGTAGGATTGGATCTTTTCCCAATCTGTTGGCTGCCGTTTTGTCCTGTTGACAGTGTCCTTTGCGTTATAGAAGCTCTTTAATTTTATGAGGTCCCATTTGTCAATTCTTGATCTTAGAGCATAAGCCATTGGTGTTCTGTTAAGGAAATTTCTTCCTTTGCCCATGTGTTCGAGGCTCTTCCCCACTTTTTCATCTATTAGTTTCAGTGTATCTGGTTTGATGTGGAGGTCCTTGATCCACTTGAACTTGAGCTTTATACAGGGTGATAAGAATGGATCATTTTGCATTCTTCTACATGCTGACCTCCAGTTGAACCAGCACCATTTGTTGAAAATGCCATCCTTTTTCCACTGGATGGTTTTAGCTCCTTTGTTAAAGATCAAGTGACCATAGGTGTGTGGGTTCATTTCTGGGTCTTCAGTTCTATTCCATTGATCTACCTGCCTATGTCTGTAACAGAACTTGAGGTTAGGGATGGTGAATCTCCCAGAAGTTCTTTTATTATTGAGAATAGTTTTTGCTATACTGTTTTTTTGTGTGTGTGTGTATATGTGTGTGTGTGTGTGTGTGTGTGTGTGTGTGTTTCTTGTTATTTCAAATGAATTTGCAAATTGCTCTTTCTAACTCTGAAGAATTGAGTTGGAATCTTGATGGGGAGGGCATTGAATCTGTAGAACGCTTTTGGCATGATGGCCATTTTTCCTATATTAATCCTGCCAATCTATGAGCATGGGAGATCTTTCCATCTTCAAGATCTTCTTCAATTTCTTTCTTGAGAGACTTGAAGCTCTGGTCAAACAGATCTTTCACTTGCTTGGTTAGAGTCACACCAAGGTATTTTATATTATTTTTGACTATTGTGAAGAGTGTTGTTTCCCTAATTTCTTTCTCAGCCTGTTTATCCTTTCAGTAGAAGAAGTCTACTGATTTGTTTGAGTTAATTTTATATCCAACCACTTTGCTGAAATTGTTTATCAGGTTTAGGAGTTCTCTCGTAGAATTTTTGGGATCACTTAATTATACTATCATATCATCTACAAAAAGTGATATTTTGACTTCTTCCTTTCCAATTTGTATCCCTTTGATCTTCTTTTATTGTCTAATTGCTCTGACTAGGACTTCGAGTACTATATTGAACAGGTAGGGAGAGAGTGGCCAGCCTTGTCTAGCCCCTGATTTTAGCGGGATTGCTTCAAGTTTCTCTCCATTTAGCTTGATGTTGGTTACTGGTTTATTGTATATTGCTTTTGCTGTGTTTAGCTTTGGGCCTTGAATTCCTGATTTTTCTAAGACTTTCATCATGGAGGGGTGTTGAGCTTTGTCAAATGCTTTCTCAGCATCTGATGAAATGGTCATGTGGTTCTTATCTTTGAGTTTGTTTATGTAGTGGATCACATTGATGGATTTCCGTATATTAAACCATCCCTGCATCCCTGAAATGAAGCCTCCTTGATCATGATGGATGATCGTATTGATGTGTTCTTGGATTCGGTTTGCAAGAATTTTATTGAGTATTTTTGCATCGCTATTCCTCAGGGAAATTGGTCTGAAGTTCTCTTTCTTTGTTGGGTCTTTGTGTGGTTTAGATAGAAGCATAATTGTTGCTTCATAGAACGAATTAGGTAGTGTTCCTTCTGTTTCTATTTTGTGGAATAATTTGGAGATCATGGGTATTAGATCTTTTGTGAAGGTCTGATAGAATTCAGCACTAAACCTGTCTGGTCCTTGACTTTTTTGGTTGGCAGACTTTTAATGAGTTGCTTCTATTTCTTTAGGGGTTATGGGACTGTTTATATGGCTTAGCTGATCCCGATTTAGCTTTGGTACCTGTTATCTGTCTACAAAATTGTCCATTGCATCCAGATTTTCTAGTTTTGTTGAGTGTAGGCTTTTATAGTAGGATCTCTTTGACCTTCCTCAGTTTCTGTTATGTCTCCCCTTTCATTCCTGATTTTGTTAATTTGGATGCTGTCTCTGTGCCCTCTGCTTATTCTGGCTAAGGATTTTTCTATCTTGTTGATTTTCTCAAAGAACCAGCTCCTGGTTTTGTTGATTCTTTGTATAGTTCTTTTTGTTTCTAATTGGTTGATTTCAGCCCTGAGTTTGATTGTTTCCTGCCTTCTACTCCTCCTGGGTGTATTTGCTTCTTTTTGTTCTAGAGCTTTTAGTGGTGCTGTCAAGCTGCTAGTTTATGTTCTTTTTGGGGGCACTCAGAGTTTTCCTCTTAGCACTGCTTTCATTGTGTCCCATTAGTTTGGGTATGTTGTGCCTTCATTTTTTATTAAATTCTAAAATGTCTTTAATTTCTTTATTTCATTCTTGACTAAGTTGTTGAGTAGAGTGTTGTTTAACTTCCATGTATATGTGGGCTTTCTGTCGCTTTTGTTGTTATTGAAGACCAGCCTTAGTCCATGATGATCTGATAGGATGCATGGCATTATTTCAATCTTGTAGTATCTGTTGAGGCCTGTTTTGTGACTGATTATATGGTCAGTTTTGGAGAAGATACCATGAGATGCTGAGAAGAAAGGCGTATTCTTTTGTTTGGGGAGGAAATGTTCTATAGATATGTGTTAAGTGCATTTGTTTCATAACTTCTGTTAGTTTCACTGTGTCTCTGTTTAGTTTCTGTTTCCATGATCTGTCTATCCATTACTGAGTGTGGGATGTTGAAGTCTCTCACTATTAATTGTGTGAGGTACGATGTGTGCTTTGAGCTTTAATAAGGTTTCTTCTATGTATGTGGGTGCCCTTGCATTTGTAGCATAGATATTCAGAATTGAGAGTTCATCTTGGTGGATTTTTTCCTTTCACGAGTATGAAGTGTCCTTCCTTATCTTTTTCAGTAGCTTTTGATAGAGAGTCGGTTTTTTTTTTTTTTTCTTTTTCTTTTTTTTTTTTTAGTTAGTAGAATGGCTACTCAAGCTTGTTTCTTTGGGCCATTTGCTTGGAAATTTTTTTCCATCCTTTTACTTTTAGGTAGTGCTTGCTTTTGTCACTGAGGTGTGTTTCCTGTATGCAGCAAAATGCTGGGTCCTGTTTACGTATCTAGTCTGTTAGTCGATGTCTTTTTTACTGGGGAATTGAGGCCATTAATGTTAACAGATATTAAGGAATAGTGATTGTTTCCTGTTATTTTTATTGTTATTGGTAGAATTATGTTTGTGAGGCCATCTTCTTTTTATGTTTGTTAGAAGAAGATTATTTACTCCCTTTTTCTAGGGTGTACTTTCCCTCCTTGTGTTGGGGTTTTCCATCTATTACCATTTGTAGGGCTGGATTTGTGGAAAGATACGGTGTAAATTTGGTTTTGTCATGGAATACCTTGGTTTCTCCATGTATGTTAATTGAGAGTTTTACTGGATATAGTATCCTCAGCTGGCATTTGTGTTCTCTTAGGGTCTGTATGACATCTGCCCAGGATCTGGTTTAATTCTGATAGATTTGCCTTTGTATGTTACTTGACCTTTTTCCTTACTGCTTTTAGTATTCTTTCTTTGTTTTGTGCATTTGGTATTTTGACTATTATGTGATAGGAGGAATTTCTTTTCTGGTCATATCTATTTGGAGTTCTGTAGTCTTCTTATATGTTTATGGTCATATCTTTCTTTAGGTTAGGGAAATTTTCTTTACAACGTTGTTGAAGATATTTACTGGTCCTTTGTGTTGGGAATCTTCACCCTCTTCTATACCTATTATCTTTAGGTTTGGTCTTCTCATTGTGTCCTGGATTTTCTGGATATTTTGGATTGGGAGCTTTTTGTGTTTTGCATTTTCTTTGACTGTTGTGTCTATGCTTTCTATGGTGTCTTCTGCACCTTAGTTTCTCTCTTCCATCTCTTGTATTCTCTTGGAGGCCGAGTTCTAGGCACTTGTGAGCCACCCAACATGGGTACTAGGTCTTCTAAGAATTACCACCTTCACCAGTTTCCTATGTGGATGCATGGTTAGGTCATCACTTATTTCCTAGTAATACTGCACTGTAGGGTACTCCTGTGTGAAGGTGAAGATAATGGTGATGATGGTGATGATGGTGATGATGATGATGATGATGATGATGATGATGATGGTGGTAGTGCTGATGATATCGTTAGTATTCAAAGTAATGTGCATTATGATGGTGTGCGTGTGTGTGTGTGTGTGTGTGTGTTGTTGTTGTTGTATTTGACTGCTTTTTCCCTTGGCTATTCTAAATGCCAGTGGCTCTTGTTTCCCCCTCCTGCTCTCCTATAGTCCTCAGAAGAGGCTCTACTCAGTTTGGGCTTAGGTCAGCTTATGCTGTCTAATATAATCCTCCTGCTCCTCACTCCTGCCTTGCTTTTAGGGCATATATCAGAGTAAGACATAGCAGTAGTAAAGAACAGAACACAGGCCTTCTCAGCTCTCTTCAGTTGGCTGTGTACCTCAGCCCACCCTCAGCCACCATGTTACTGGCCTTTCAAACTGTTGCTTAATGTTTGCTTAGAGCCCACAGCAGTGGGTCACTGTAGCTTTAGTCCTCCATGGTCCTTCTCCCTGTCTCTCCCTCCCTCCATTTTTCCTATAGACTCACTGGACCATAACCGACTGCTTCATTTTGCTTTGGAGATGTCCCAGCAAATCAGTTTTTATTCCCATTCCTCTGGGAGATCTACTAATTTTCCAGAAGGACTACCTGGAGGTTTCAGGTAGTGATTTAAAAGCATCCATAAATAGATTGGTAATACTGTAATTTCTGGATTCATTTGTTTCTCTCTAGATTTTCTCTTGGGCGATGAGAAAATTGAATATAGTATGGTGTTATTTTTCTTCCTTTTAAAACCCATCCTCCTATCCCTGCCTGTGTGGAGGCCCTTGGTGTTGACCTACCTTTCCCCTTGCTTGAGACAGGGCTTTTTGTTTTCAGCCCCACATACCATTTGGCATTTTCCTTGTGATGAGTAGTACCAGGTTTGGTGGCCTGTGGGGAAGCACTGGGAAGACAAAGTGGGAAGGTCAGGCGTTCAAAGTCATCCTTGGCTAGCTGCATATAGCAGATTGAACGCCAGCATTGGTTATATGAGGCCTTGTCTCAAGTAACAACAAGCTTGCTATCTTTTCAGTTTCATAGACTTTCTTGAGATATAATATATACATAACTTCCTCTCTATAAAGGGAAAGATTCAGTGGTTTTAACTACATCCTTGGAAATGTACAGCTATTGCCATTTTAGACCTCCTGATGGAAACATTCATTATGATCTACTAACCTCCGCTTGCCATCACCATGACCCTACCAACCGCAGTCTCTCTCTGTTTCTGTACTCTGGAAATCTGGTGCAGTAAGGTTTATAGTAGGTATCCCAGGGAGTCTGGCTGCCTTTAACTTAGTCTGCTGTTGTAGTTGCTCTCACAAGAAATAGTTGTGCCCCGTTTCACTCGCTCATTAGTTTAATGAACAGCTCTCCATTGGCTATGTCTCATCTTTGACGTATTCGCCCATCCAGTGGTAGACAGTACTGTTGTTTTCATGCTTGACTATGAATATTTACCAATAACAAAACATTTCTTTTCATTGCTCTTGAGATAGATATTATATTATGATGTAATTCCATGTTTTTCAACTTCTTTTTTTTCAAAGGTATATTTTTATTTATTTCATGTATGTGAGTACACTGTAGCTGTCTTCAGACACACCAGTAGAGGGCATCAGATCCTGTTACAGATGGTTGTGAGTCACCATGTGGTTGCTGGGAATTGAACTCAGGACCTCTGGAAGAACAGTCAGTGCTCTTAACCACTGAGCCATCTCTCCAGCCCTGTTTTTCAACTTCTTAAATTACTGCTGTACTGTGTTTGCAAGCCACCTTCTCAACTTCTCAATGAGTGTAACTTGATTGTCCTTTATGTTCTCTTGTCCTATCAGAAGTAATTTCTCTTGTGACTTGTCTAATTCTAAGAGACCTTTTCCTTTTAGTGAAAACCTTTTGTTGATTCTGTTAGCTTTCCTTAGCTCAGTTTATGGCATACCCAGCCTGCTGTGTGTTTAGCTTGACTCTCATTAACTCTCAAAGTCTTCTAAGGGTGGAACTGCTTTTGTCTTTAGTGGTAATTTACCAAGCTTTTTCTAAGACTGCATGGTCTGGAGTGTAAACTGAAAGCAAAGCTCTCCAAATGACAGAAAATGACAGAATGTATCCCACAGCCTCCTGTGCAGCCTCAGCGTGGGGAGGAGGCCCGCATTGGCTCAGGACAAGTTCTCAGCACAAAGGAGACTTATTTGCCCCAGAGGACAAAGGACAGGGAATAAGAGACAAGGACAGGAGATAGAGGAGGATGGGGGCAGGGGGAAGGGAACAAGGGAGGGGAGAGGGATACTGCCTTTGGATTGAGAGGAGGCAGATGTTTCCCAATAAGAAAATAGGGGTTTATAAAGGCTAGGGACAACCCGTGTCAGAGGAGGTGTTTACATAATTGGGGCATATTAATTAGGTGAGCCAAAGGGGTTGTACTGTAATACTTTTTGATAGCTGGACTTTGGGTCATCAGGCTCAGGAGGGGAAGTGGCCAACCAAGGAGTAGCCCCTCAGTGTCTAGCTTTAGGAATGTGAGCGAATGGCTTTTAGCAAGGCAGAGGGATGAGGGAGAACAAGGCCTACCAGGCCCACTCCTGTCACACTCAGGCCAGCTAGTCCCTTCAGAAGGCACTTGTTAGGGAGCAGCTGGTGACTCGTGAGATGAGGGCCAGTTGTGGGGAACAGTAACCTATGCAAAAGCATGGAGTGTCCTCAGAGAGCTTTAGCAGTAAAGCAATGGAGTGTGTGTGGTCAGATAGGAGGAAGGAGTGATGTCTTTATGGTAGGACCTCTGAGTATGTTTGTAGGCAGAGGAGATATGATAACTGAAAAGCCTACAGTAAAATATTAGTAAGTTTTAGAAATACTGACTTTGACTTTTAAGGGCTGTGTGCACTTGTTCACTTTGAGTCCGTGAGGCAGCCGTGTGTGGCCTTTGTCATGGTTTTAGTTAGGACAGCTCTGGTTATCATCACGTGACAAACTGCCTGTAGGGAAGCTTTAAACCACCTCTTTGTTTGGATCATGATTCTGTGTATCAGGAACACTAACTTCTTTGTATATCTGTGGCTAAAATACGTGACACAAACAACTTAATGAGAATTGTTTTGGCTTACAGTTTCCTAGGTGTCTGCTCATATCCTTGGTTCTGCTGTGCTGGGCTGGTGAGGAGGAGCAGCCTGTTCACCTAATGATGAGCAGGAAGAGACGGGGGGGGGTTACAGGCCACCTTCAGAGGCACATGTCCAGTGTCCTCCAACTAGGCTCTCCTGCCCTAACGTTCCCTGCACCTCACAAAGTTGGAGCAGTGAGCTGAGGACCTTGCACTTAGTGCATGAGTGTATGTGTGACATTCTCACGAGCTGGAGTGACTTGCCTGTACCTTACACTGTTTGTGATCTCATGTGAGCCTCTCACACGTGGACGTAACTCTGGCTAGGGTACAGAATTATCTGAAAGCGCTCAGTTCTTTCTGCTGGACTTTAAGTCCAGGCCTACCAACAGGAACTATATATATATTTTCTTTATGTGCTTTGCCAAGTTTCATAGCACGATGACCTCAGAGTTATCAGACTTCTTACTTGCAAACTGAGTTGTAAGACAAATGCATATGTAAGCTGGTAACTTCTTAGCTATCGTCAGCAACAACATGGTTATTTCACCTACTCTGTTGCTTACAAACACATCATAAGCCCATTTATACAAACACATCACAATCCCATTCATACAAACACTTCACAAGCTCATTCATAACAAACTCATCACAAGCTCATTCATAAAAATACATCACAAGCCCATTCATAACAAACACATCAGAAACCCATTCATACAAAGAATGGAGTTGGGTTTTATTTTATTTTTATTTTATTTTATTTTATTTTATTTTTTGGATAAAATGTCAGGATTCCAGAAGATTAGGTAGTCTAAAAGATGCTATTATATTTGACTTTCTTTGAAAATATGTTAGAATATAGGCCTAGATTTCAGTAAAAGAATGGTGCAGACTCCCGATATGTGTCGTTTACATGTAGACACTGCCAACTAAGCCCTTCCTTAAGGCATAAATTAACTTCTGATGTCTGCTAAGAAGTATGTCCATATCGTTAACAGTATTGGGTACCAGATACACGGATAGAAGCTAGTACGTGTGTCACCTTTCTGATGGCGGCGGTCTCTGTAGGTGTCAGGCAGGAAAATGAACTGCCAGTAGGTAAGAATGAAGCACAGGTCAGATTGACTTTGTCCGTGTGAATCAAACCTTTAGAAAGTGATTCCCATCAGCTTATTCTCAACAGATTTAAACATGGTGTAATTTGGAAAAAGTTTCTTGACACAAGCAGGCATAATTATTACATAATTACATCATGTAATTACATTGAAACCCAGATCAGAGTACATATCATTTCTTCCCAGAAAATGACCTCTAGAGATGCACTGCCTCTACTAGTTTAAGGGCCAGAGGAAGACTCTGGCCTGGTCTCAGTCATACATATAGTGTAGAGGTCATTCGGACTATTGGCAGCCTCTGGTCCTGGTTGTGGCAGCTTGGGGGAACCCTTGGCTAGTCAGATAATGTAGTGGGACTTGGGGAGTTCCTGCCTGTAAGGGTCATTTAGATTACTAGCCATTTCTGGTTCTGGTTATAGGAGCTTGGTATGGCCTGACCAACATAGAGTGTGGATCCTCAAGTTACCTCTCAGTTCCCTAGATGGAAGGACAGAGTTTTTGTCCATTCCTTTGAGAGGCCAGTCTTGTGTGAATAATGTTCCTGGAGATCTGTGGGCACAAGGGTGTTTGTCCTATGCTCCCAACAGATGATAATTAAACTGGGAAGTACTAATTAATTTTAGATTATAAGATAAGGGCTTAAGAATGGGCTGGACAGTTTTATGTCACGTTCCAGCTTGACACAAGTTAGAGAGAGGTGTTGGGAAGAGGGAACCTCAACTGAGAGGTAAGATTGCCTGTAGGCTAATTTGTGGGGCTTTTCTTTTATTGATTTATGTGGGATGGGTCAGGCACTGTGGGTGTTGCAACCTCTTCATAGCTAGTGTGGGTTGTGTAAGAGAGCAAACCATGGAGAGCAAGCCAGCAAAAAGCTTTCTGTTGGCCTCTGCTTCAGCTTCCTTCTCTAAGTTCCTGCCTGAGTTCTTACTTGACTTTCCTTGCTGATGTATGGTGGCCTGTATTGCATATCAAACCTTTGCTCCTTACGTGTTTATTGCACAATAGAAAGGTAAACTAGGACACAAATTGGTGCTGGGAGCAGGATATTGCTTTGGCAGACCAGCTTTGTTGTGGGGAGATTGTGGAAAGACTTTGGAACTTTGGGCCAACAAAGCTGTAGAGCGCTTAGAACTTAGAGGACTGTTGTATGGGAGCTTGGAAGGCTTGTGAGTGAGCCAGGGAGCAGGCTTTTAATGGATGGCCTTGGCTTCGGTTCCTGCTTCTGGGTTCCTGCATCCAGCTACTGCCTTGGTTTTCCTGGGTGGACTGTGACACAAGATCCACAAGTCAGATCGACTCCTTCCAGGCGGCCTTTGGCCATGGTCTGTTTTATAGAACTAAAAGGTAAACTAGAACAAGTTTCAAAGTTAGTTTTATTTTCTGTGCATGCACAGGTGCGTGTGCGCTTTTCATTTCTTAAATAAATGAAAATGTGCTTTAGAGTGCTGACATTATTCTAGCTTGCTTTTTGTTGTTCTGATGAACACCGTGGGCAAGTGTAATAGTCCATCACCGAGGAAAGCCAGGACAGGAACTTAGTGGCAGGAGCCATGGAGCGCTGCTGCTTCCTAGCTCGCGGTAGTAGCGATGTAGCTGGGTTGATGTAGCCCCACATCATTATACACCCCGGACCGCCTGTGGAGTAGTGACCTCATCCACAGGCGTACCAATCAGCAATGGAGAAAGCGTTCCTAGTCCGTCATTGATGTCCTTCTTTCCAGGACACTCAGGCTGTGCAGTTGACAGTTAAAGGCAAGCAGCAGACCTGTCGGCACTGGTGATCCGCTGTGCACTCGGATCCACTCTTCTGCCTCAGAGTAAGGGCAGCTTGGAAGCAGCAAGAGATCGGGACTGGATGACGGGATTTAGTTTTTAGTTCACTTTTAATATCTTGAGTGTACACAGTGTCATTCTTAGCTTGAAATAGCCAAGAAGATGTTTTAATATTTCCTTTTATTATAAAAGTTTAGTTATTAAAAGAATATTTTTATTTGCTAAAAAGAAAATCCCTGTATTTCTCATGTGGACTCTGGCTTCTGAACTAGATTGTTTTTTTGTTTTTTGTTTTGTTTTTTTTTGTTTTATTCTAACGTTGGCTATGTTTTCCCAGTTCATAATTTGATGTATTGTACTTTTTTTTATTTATCCAGAACATAATTAAGAACTAAGAAATGAGCTGAAAGTATTTGAGCTCGCCAGTGTCCAAGTTGATATTTAAAAACATATGTTCTTAATTAAACAATTGGTGATTAGGTGCTTAATTATGGGAGGCTGTTTAATTATGTAAAATTAATGATCTCATACAGTGCTGCTGTTCCATTGTTGCCCACGGTGACAGTAAGAAAAACAAAAATGGTGAGGCGGAAGTGATGGTGCAGTGCTTTCCGTCACGGTTGGGGTCGCAGAGCACTGGACTCAGCTCCTGAACCCAACTAACTGCCAACGACACCCGTAACTCCAGTTCTATAAACTCTCATGCCTGCCTCTGACCTCCGTGAGTGCAAGGCATACACACGGTACACATCCATGCAGGCATAAGCCTAAAACATCCCACAGGGATGTTAACACATTCCCAAGGACTCACAAATCGTGAGTAGATAAACCTTCAGCATAAAGATGGTGTAACTATATATTAGACTGTTGGAAGACTTTTCTGTAGTGTAAAAATGCACACGCATGCATGCACACCTCCCATTGTATTTAGTTTCTGAAGATGATGTTTTCAGTTAGCGGGAAGGATAAATGGTATAACAGGGTATCTCATGGAGCAGTGTTTTAAATTATTCTGACAAAGAAATCCTGAAGTGAGAAATGGTTGTGTTTGGTATTTAAGAAACAATAAGAAATAGAAACAAATAAAAGGGAAATGTTGGTATTGACCCTTTTGATTGTTTAATCTGAGACTTGGAGGGAATTAACATACTTGAACAGTCAGCAAAATCTGACATTAATTGTATGTAGACATATATAAGAAGCTTATAACCTAAATTACTGGGTTATAAAACAACAACCAAAAGCCTGGAAAACTGTTGAATCTGCATTGATTATTTGGTCCAAAAGAGAGACTAGAACTGGGCAGCATTCCAAACTGAATGTGGTACATCCTGCCCTACTCTGTCACATAGGCAGGCTGTATTCAGACTGGGAAGGAAGGGGAGGGGTAAGCAGAAACCTGGCCCTGCGTTTGCCATTGGCCTTATATGGTCATGTTTGGGGAGTGTCTGCCTCTGATTGGCTGAGACCCAACTGCTCTGTTATGTGGAAACACTTATATGTTGGTCTGCAGTTGGCTCCATATCGTGTTAGGCCACAGTTTAGTGTGTGGTGTCTACATGAGGAAGAGTAGAGACTGGTTTAAGATAAATTATTTTGTTTAAATGAGATTCAAGTGAATCTATAGACAAGGACTTTAAAAAATTCATCACTAGCCATTTATGATCTGATGTTAACTAATGTGCATTTTTTAGAACTCGTAAGCCACCTCCCTGGGTTCATTAGAAATGTGCCTAATGGTGGGTGTGTGGACGGCAGTGCAAACTAAGTAAGGCTTGGATGCTGCCTTGCTTCAGACTGCGGCTTGGGTCTTCTTCATGAACACTGTTGTTTATGAGAGTCGTATTCCACGGACGCCTATCCATGACTTCTTCATGAGGCTTTCCTCTCTCCCTTTGTCACAACAATAACCTAAAAAGTTTTGATTTTTGCTTGCTTATTTGTTTGTCTGCCTGTTTGGAGACAGAGTCTCATTGTGTGGTCCTGGCTGGCCTGACCTCTTCTCTGTGTAGACTGGGCTAGCTTCGAGCTCCCCTGTCTCTGCATTCCTAGTGCTGCAGTTAAAGACCGGCAGGGAGCCTGATCTTAGCTTCTGTGTTAGAGGGACGGCACACCCTGCACTTGTCTATGTATGGACGCCCCCCTCTCACCGTGTCTGTGCTGCTTCCTGGTTTGTATCCCTCTGCCTGCCACGCTCCCAAGTGTAACAGCCTGCGCATGTGGAGAGATAAGTAGCTTATGTATTCTGTTAGGTTGCAGGACAGAACGGAAGATGGCTTCATGGAGGGTATAAGAAAAGCACAGGAAAAAAACCTTTCCCTTAGCCAGGGAACTTAGATGTGTGCCTTGCTGGAGTTTATGGTCAGGAGAAGGGGCTCTCAGTTGCACTCTAATACTTCACATACTTAACTCTTAAACATAAGTACATACAGTGCAGTAGGCGGGCACCTCACACGGGAGGGTTTCTCTGCTCTGCTCTTTAGGAAAAGACAGTATAGAACTGGTGGTGTTTCTTCTGTAGTGTTTAGAAAACTGCACTATTGCCCCCAGCCCTGCTTTGTTTTGTTTTGCAGTCAGGGTCTTTCCGCATAGCAGAGAACAGCCTCAGACCTGCCTCCTCCCCCCAGTACTGGGGTGCAGGTGTGCACACCCAGCTACCAGGCCCTTTTCATCATAGTGCGCTTAATGAACTCAAGTGTAAAAATGCGTGTGGGATTATTGAAGTATTGGGAGGTTTGTTAAATTTCACTGTTTGTGTCATTAAAGGTGTCATGTGTGTGTTTAGGCTCCCTCTGTCCTTTCCACATCTGCGGGGTGCTTGGCGAAGTTGCCTCTACCCAGCTAATGTTTGTAACTCATGTTTGTTTCCTTAGTTTTTCTATTTCCCCTCTTACTTTGGTCAGAAATCCATTGTTTTTGTTTTCTCAAACAATCCTTTTCATTGCCCACTCTTTTTCATTTGGTAGATTTTAGGTCCTGTTGTGCTTTCGGATCACTTTAGCTCATTTGCACCGCAGGCTCTAGTTCTTCATGCAGAATTGGGTTCAGATCTTCACTGCAGGTGCGCAGTGCCCGTGCCCGTGCTCTGCCTCAGTGTCTCACGCAGGCTTGGCAGGCTTTTGTCTTGAGAGAGAGAGAGAGATTATCTTGAGATTTTGGTTTGTTTGACACCAGGTTTCATTCTGATGTCTAGGCAGGCCTAGAATTCAGCAAATAGTGGGAACCTGAACTCACAGAGCACCTTCTCCAAGTGCTGGGCATGAGCATGAGTTTTGGTTTGTGTGTGGGGTGTTTCTTTCTTTGAGATGTAGCCTAGGCTGGCCTTGACCTTGCCGTGGGTGAATGCATTCTGTAAGGGCACCCAGTGCTCTTAACTGCTGAGCCATCTGTCTAGATCTAGTTCTCCTTTCTTAAAACTTGTATGTTAATGACAATTCTGTAATATTTCCTCGGTCTTTTGAAAGCTTTCAACATAAAGAAATACCACAGAGAGCAGAGAAATGTCTAAAAGGAAATAACTAACATTATTTTAATTAGGTCATAAAGATCCTGCTGAAAATCTGACATTTATATCATGGATTTTGAACTTTTGATTGGCTTACATAAATAGATGTGTGTTTTCATAAGCAGGGAGAAGGAAATTTTTGGAGTCTTATCAGCAGTATAGGTAGAACATTTTTGGCTCTGAGGTAACAGAGACCAAGAAGAATAGAAGAAGCCGTAGTAATGAAATGAATGGTTATCAAGTAGTTCATTCTTGTTCCCTTTTTATTTATAATCTAATATGTTATTTTTGATTTGAGAAGAAAGGAAAACTTGTAGTCAAAAGCCTGAGAAGCAATAAGAGAAGAAAATCTAAATGAAAATGTTACTGTGAGAGTGGATTACAGATTGTTGGCCAAACCTCTCCAGAACTCTGCTCATGGCGTGAGCTGGGCCAGTGTGTCGCACTGTTTATTATCTTGTTACATTGCCTCCCACCCCCAGCTACAAAAGTGACTTCAGAGAGATGCGAAGCCTTTACCTGTCCTCGGTACCTTCCATGTTGACTGTGTTAGAGCTGGCCTGGCTGGCATGCAGGCGACAGGGTAAAATGTAGTCACTGAATCCATCATCGGCCATTGCCTCCTCATTGTGGACCTACTGTGAGGGGAGACGGCACTCCTGTCTTCCTGCAGCATAGTGGGTTGAGCAGGTGCCCTGTTAGTCAGGATTTCCTCTCCAGGGAATAAAGTTTAAAAAAATGATCAGCAAAGAGACCCTTGTTCTATGAAAAAATCAGGAGTTAGGGTCTGAGGATGTTTGACTGCAGATCTGAAGTATTATGTGCTGTCTCTTTAGGAAAATGTTAACTATTTTATGCTTTTAGTGTGTTTTTCTTTGTTTTAAAAAATACTTCTGTGCTGCTTTTGTGTAACTGGTCTGTTTTTAAGAGACAACACTTGAACTTCAGTGTTCTCTCAGCACTCTAGACCCAGGGCCCCTAGAAAACAGGAGCTGTGGTACCTGCGTGAGATTCCAGGAGAGATGGTTCCTTGCAGTTCTGCTCACAAACACGTGCTGGCTGTCTGAGGACTTGAATGTAAAACATTCACTAGTGGTGGTTGGTTGTCAGCCATGTCACCTAGAGATAGCAGCAGCAATGATGTGCATTTAAGTAGCATAGAACTTTTATTTTTAATTCTTTTTTAATTGTGTTTACAGTCAAGTATTTATCTCCCTTCAGGTCTTCCTCTGACTATCCCTCACTCCCCCCACCCCAGTAGACCTCCCATTCCCTGAGGCCTCAAGTCTCTAGGGTTAGTGCATCTTTCTCTCATTGACACCAGACCATGCAGCCCCTTCTGTATATGTGTTGGGGGCCCCATATCAGCTGGGTGTGTGCTGCCTGGTTGGTGGCTCAGTGTCTGAGAGATCTTGGGGTTCTGGGTGAGGTGAGACTGCTGGTCTTCACGTGGGCTTGCCCTCCTCCTCAGCTTCTTCCAGCTTTTCACTAATTCAACAACAGGGGTCGCCTGCTTCTGTCCATTGGTTGGGTGTAACTATCTGTGTCTGACTCTTTCAGCTGCTTGTCGGGCCTCTCAGAGGACAGCCATGCTAGGCTCCTGTCTGTAAGCACACCATAGCATCAGTAATGGTGTCAGGCCTTGGGGCCTCCCCCTGAGCTGGATCCCACTCTGGGCTGTCACTGGACCTCCTTTCCCTCAGGCTCTTCCCCATTTTTGTCCCTGCAGTTCTTTCAGACAGGAACAATTCTGGGTCAGAGTTTTTGACTGTGGGATGGCAACCCCATCTCTCCACTTGATGCCCTGTCTTTCTACTGGAGGTGGACTCTGAGTCCCCTCTCCCCAGTGTAGCGCATTTCATCTAAGGCTCCTCCCTTTGAGTCCTGAGAGCCTCTCACCTCCTGGGTCTCTGGTACCTTCTAGAAGTCCACCCCCACCTCCTACCTCCCATTCTTTCTGCTGGCCTTCAAGGAGCATAGAACTTTTTAACTAAGCTACTCAGGACTTCTCTGTCCTAAGACTAGGGTGATGAGTTTATATCAGTGTTGCCCATGGCTAACCTCTTGTCCTCCTAGACCATTTCTTATCTGTCATAAAAAGGATACCACAATACTGCTGTTCAGCCTAGCTTACCTAAAACACAAGGCAAAACTGGGTATGGTTGAGCCTGCCTTTTATCTCCTATCGCTTAGAAGGTAGAGGCAGGTAGGGTCTCTGAGTTTGAGGCTACCCTGGTCTACAGAGTGAGTTCTGGGCCATCCAAGTTTACTTAGTAAGACCTGTTCTCAAGGGGGGAGAGGGGGGAGGAAAAAATATAAGGCAACATGTTTTTCTTGTTGTTTACCTAGATACCAATGAGCTACCTCCCTCCCTCGACAGCACCTTAGCACTGTCACTCGGTATTGTGTTTCCTGGCAGAGTTTCAGGTTGGAGGAAGAGTATTGAGAGCAACAGGGCTGGTTGGGGAATAATTAAGATGTGCAGCACACAATTATCCATAAACTATTGGTGTATACAAAGTTATGCAGAGTTGAAATCTAATTCAGCTGGCTTTCTGGTATGCACAGGAAGTTTTGAGTTTTTAAAGAAAGCAGTATTTCAGTGATGAGTCCATGTACATTGGTCTGCACACCTTGACTTAATTACAGACTGTCAAGTTGGCAGAGGCTCTGCATGCTTTGTTACTGCTTCAAATTTTATTAAAATAAACAAAAAACAGTCTAATGAGCATGTATAGGAATTTTTTACTTCTAGAAGAGTAATCTTTAATCTAATTGTTCTTTAGTGCTTCCTTTAAGGACATTAGGGACAGACACAGGGCATGACAGGATGTGTTGCTGTTTTCCTGAGATGTTTAGTTTTCTTTTGCAGGTGGCTATCATCCAGTGAAAATCGGAGACCTCTTCAATGGTCGATATCATGTCATTAGGAAGCTAGGATGGGGGCACTTTTCCACCGTCTGGCTGTGCTGGGATATGCAGTAAGTATTCTTTGTCATTATGTGCTCTTGAGTTATGCTGCACATCTGCTGTCTTTACTGGCTTTACTGCTGTGAGCAGACACCATGACTGAGGCAACTCTTATAAGGACAACATTTAATCGGGGCTGGCTTACAGGTTCAGAGGTTCAGTCCATCAACATGGCAGGAGCATGGCAGCATCTAGGCAGGTGCAGAAGAAGGAGCTTAGAATTCTGCATCTTAATCTGAAGGCAGCCAGGAGCAAACCTTTTCTTCTAAACTGGGCAGAACTTGAGCATAGGATCTCAAAGCCCACCCCCCTCAGTGACACACCTCCTCCAACAAGGCCACACCCACTCCAGCATTGCTACCCTCCTAATTGTGCCACTCCCTGGACCAAGCATATACAAACCACCACATCCGCTTTTAAGAGGATGTAGTCAAGGGTCATGCTACCTGGTGGCTTGTGAGGCGCTGCTTAGCACAGGCCCTGCAGTATTAGATCTTCACCCCACTCTTATATGCCTTCACTTATATTTTTAAACAATGCTAATTGTAGTTTCAGAGCCAGTTTTTTTTTTTTTTTTTTTTTTAATCTTTTTTCGAACTGGGGACCTGAACCTAGGGCCTTATGCTTTTTGCTAGGCAAGCGCCCACCACTGAGCTAAATCCCCAACCCTGTGAGCCAGTTTTTAAAAATTGCTTTACATCAGAGCCTGTTACTTTTCTATTCATTAATTCATATCAGGAAAAAAAAAACAGATACAAATTGAAAATGTATAGGTCTTTCAACTCAGTGTTCTGTGACATTGTTTAAAAGCCACATGGACGAAAGCAGGAAGCCTCATTGTTGCACAGCTGACCTGTTCATGTGTAGTTGTGTGTTTGTGTGTGCATATGAACATACATGAAGCAATATAAAGGAATACTTTTCCCTCAGTTCTGTTAGCTGACAGTTTTCCTGTCTACCTGTCTTAATTAGAATTAAAACAGCAAACATAAGGCATTGTCTAACCCATGAACACTTATTTGTGTTGCCCAAACTTGAAAAGTGTGATTTTAATTAAATGTTATTACTGTATGTATGTATACATGATATATGTGGGGTGTGTAATGGTGCATTTGCTGCAGCATGAGGACAACTTTGTGGAATGGCCCCAAAATGCTATTTTAAGGGGAAGTTTACTGCAAGGGTCAATTTGTTGCCTGTTAATTGGCTACGCCCACTATAGCAATCACTTCTTACACTGGTAACATCAATAACCATGCTTTGTTTTATCTAAAGAGGGAAGAGGTTTGTCGCCATGAAAGTTGTAAAAAGTGCACAGCATTATACAGAGACAGCCTTGGATGAAATTAAATTGCTCAAATGTGTAAGTAAGCAATACATACTGAGTAATAAAAAGTAAATGGCTAACTACTGCATATACCTTACTCTGTCATCTCTGAACACATTCCTTGCTTTTACTTTCTAAAAATAGTGCTTTTTTCAGGTGCCTGTAAACGTTTAATTGCTGCTATACTGCCTTTGTATAAAGTCTGTAGGGTCATTGTAAAGTTATTAAGTATGCACAGCTCTTGGTCTGGTTGGCTGCATGCTTTTCTGGATGATACTAAATTAAAGTTTAAATCTACTTTTTGTTAACTTTTTATTGATTCATTGTGAATTTCACCTAATGCTCCCCAATCCCACTCATCCTCCATTTCCTCCATATCCGTCCTCCACCCTTGCCATCTCCCCCCTCAAAATAAAATAAAATAAAAACAAAAGGAATCAAACAGAAATCTCTTGGAAGCTGTAGTGGGTCTCACCATGCACCCATTAGTCTTTGAGATCACGTGCAACCGCTCACTTCAGTGACTTGTAGTCCGGTTTGAGGCTACAGTATCAGGGGGTCCTCACTGCGATGCCACTAGAATATCCTTTTGGTGCCCTGTGCCTGGAGCTCCTGCAGTTTTGAATCCTCATGACTGGCCTCTTCCTGTGCTTCAGCTCCAGTCCCTAGGTGGGGTGGATGTTGGGGTGGACCACCTCAAAGACCTGGATCTGGGCCTGGGTGGTAGCTGAGTTGGTCAGCATGCGCACGCACGCACGCACACCCGCCCCAGCTAGTTAACCAAGTGCTGCAGCCTGCAAAGGCTAGAGCCAGTTGCTGCCCAGGGAAGGCATAGGTCCCACTTTGCTGAGTGAGGAACAGGACAGGTTCTCCTGCCAAATCCAAGTTTAATTTGGAAAACAAAAAATCACCTTGTTGATTGGTATAATGAAAAAAGAGCTCCATTCTTTATTCACTTTTAATTGTGTTTGTGTGTGTACACACACATATGCACGCAGTGTCTAGAGGAGACGTTGACTCTAGAGTTGTAGTCCCAGGCATGTGACACGGGTAATGGCAATTGAACTCAAGTCCTCTAGAAGAGCAGCCCACGGTCTTAACTGCTGAGTCAGCTCCTCAGTACCATGCACCATTTCAAACTGGTGTGTTGTTAGGACGTGGCGGTGTTAGGACATGGCGGTGTACACTTGGAACCCAGCATGCAGGGGAGTTGAGGCACAGGGCTGGCTGAGCCTCAGAGCAGCTGGGGCTGATACTAACATTTCTTTTGGTTTGGGAAAAGCAAAAATGAAAGTCAATATGACAACCCCATTGTTCTTTTATGTGTTTTTCTCTGTATAGGTTCGAGAAAGTGACCCCAGTGACCCAAACAAAGACATGGTAGTCCAGCTAATCGATGACTTCAAGATCTCAGGCATGAATGGGATACGTATCCTTTAACGTGTGGTCTCTGAAGTATAACCAGTTATGGAGGGTGCGTGTCACCTTTTAAAAAATAGTGTGATTTCAGGTGTCTGTAACCTTTTAATTGCTGTAGTCTTTCCTCTGTATAAGGGCTCTATAAAGTTTATTAAGTGAGTGCCTTGTTCTTTTCTCCTTTTTACCTCTTTTGGATATTTTAGTATCTTAGAAACATAAAAAAAATGCTGCCTTGATTGGGAATGGAGTTAACTGTTACTTTTTTTTTTTTAAGATTTTATTCATTTATTTTATATATGATGAGTACACTGTCCCTGTCTCCAGACACACCAGAAACGGGCATCAGATCTCATTACAGATGGTTGTGAGCCACCATGTGGTTGCTGGGAATTGAACTCAGGACCTTTGGAAGAGCAGTCAGTGCTCTTATACTGCTGAGCCATCTCTCCAGCCCTAACCGGTTACTTTTTTTGAGGTTAGTACTCACTAATTATTCACAGCGAGAGATGTTATCATTTTCATACATGTATATAATGTAGTGAGATTGCATTCGTTCTCACATCACTGTCCTCATTCCTGTTGCCCTGGTTACTGTTTGCTTGTTTGATTTTTGGATTGAGTAACCTTAATTTTGGTTATATTAATATTGATTTATTAAAAGTAATTATAGTTGTTTTGCAGTGGTAGATGGAAATGTATTCTAACACTATTTCTTTTCTTTCTTTTTTTTTTAAATACATATTTTTTTATAGTCCCATGACTCGTGAATGTTAGTGCCTGTGAATGGCTAAGGTGTTCTCCTTCATTGGGGCTTTGGTTATTTTTTCTTGGCGCAGACCCAACCTTTTCTGTCATATCTATTAACCCTTTAAACTCCAGAAACCTTAATGACAAGGTATGAAAATATGATAAAATCTCATATGATAAAAGTCTCAGCTTCAGGGCTGGAGAGATGACTCAGTGGTCAAGAACACTGACTGCTCTTCAGAGGTCCCGAGGTCAACTCCCAGCAACCACGTGGAGGTTCACAACCATCTGTAATGGGGTCTGATGCCTTCTTCTGATGGTCCGAAGACAGCTACAGTGTACTCATATACATAAAATAAATAAATCTTTAAAAACAACAACAACAACTACAACCACCCGTCAGCTTAAGCCCAAGAATGACATCCAGTACCCGTGCCTGCTCCATGATCTTTTAGGTAAAAACTGTCATTGCAACAGACCTTTCTTTTCCTCCTAGAATTCTCAGCCCACCGTGACGTTTCATGCCTGCAGTCTCCACAACTCTGGATGTGGAGACAGAAGGTGCAAGAGTTCATAGTCCGTTTCACTAGGAAGCAAGCTTGAGGATAGCCTGGGTTACATGATAGCTTCTCAATAAACCAAACCCAAACAAGTAAGCAGCTTAGTCAGCGATGCCAGGAAGTCCGAAACCCTGCTGACATCGTGACCGCGTTTGCTTCAAGTGCTCACATTGGACCCAAGTTTGCTTCCAGATGGTTTCTGGGATCCAATAAGTTCATTCTTCACCAGGTAGGCAAGCAGGTAGGCAGATAGGTAGTATGACACCCCATGTGCCTGTGTGAGCTTTTCTGTGTAGGACAGAGAAGCTCTATTCATTGTGTGTTAGACTTGTAAGGTTCTTTTGTACACACACACACACACACTTTAGTAGCTTTTTACTATTGAGTAAAATGATAAGAAGCTATCATAGTCTGGATGTGTCAATACTTTGGGGGAGCTTTGGGACTCTTTGGAAATCCCAGGATTTAGCCCAGTATCTGCCACTAACTTTAGGCTTTAATTTCTGATTTTTTTAAATGAGATCAGGATGTAAACTGTTGTCTTTGCAGCCTGGAGTATGTAAGGTCATCCACAGTGCAAAAGCATTTACAAATTTTTCATTAAAATATAGTATCATGGTGATATGATAAATCCAGATATTGTTGTAAAAGCTGATGTGTCAGCCCCTTTGTGATCCTGACACTGACTGAAGCTCCTCGTCATGAACCAGATGTTTGAAAGAGTTTCAGAGCTACTTAGAAATCCCCTGTGACTGTCATTAATGTGTGGTCTGTTTGCTGACAGTTTGCAGTGGTTTTAGTCTTCCTTATGCTGCAAGCCTTGATAGAGTTCCTCATGATGGCCCTAAGCCATGACATTATTTTGTTGCTACTTCATAACTATACTTTTGCTACTATTATAGATCATGATGTAAATATCTGATATATAGGACCTGAAAGGGTTCTAAACCCGCAGGTTGAGAAGCACTGACTCAGCAGGTCAGCGATTGGACTAGGGCAGCTCCTCCTCCTCCTCTTCTTCCTCCCTCTCTACTTTTCTTTCTTCTTTTTTATTTTTATTTATTTTTTAATTTTTGTTTTTAAGACAGTATTTTTTGTAGTCTTGATTGTCCTGAACTTACTGTTTAGACCAGGCTGGCACTCAAACTGCCTCCCTCCAAGGCATGCCCCACAATGCCTGGCATAGAGCTTCTGTTTTTAAACAATCCACCGAGTAGGAATTAGCTGGAGTAGGCTTAGCAGCTAAGATAACTGACTGCTCTTCCAGAGGACCCACGTTTGACTTCCAGCACTCACTTCGCCAAGCACAACTATCTGTACCTTGTGATTCCCAGTAGATCTGATGTCGCCTTCTGGCCTCTATAGTCACCAAGCACACGTCTCATAGGTACATATATGCAGGCAAAACACTCACATATATATAAAGTAATCATAAAAAATAAAAACCCCACTGACCACCTAGTCCAATTGAACCAGTGAACTCTAGTCAGTGCAATACCTTGTCTTAAAAACCAAGGTGGAGCCGGCACGGCGGCTCACACCTTCAGTCCCACAGCACTTGAGGCAGAGGCAGGTGCCTCTCTGAGTTTGAGGCCAGCCTGGTCTACAGAGTGAGGACTTGCCTAAAAATAAGGTAATTAATCAGTCCACTGCCACAGAACTAGAGCAAATACAGTCTGGTGGGGCTTTTCTGATGGTTTCATTCTGCTACTGGAGAAGAAAAACTTGGGCAGCCACATTTCTAATAAATTTAGGTTTTTTGTTTTAAGAAATAAACTGCTGGACTGGAGAGATGGCTCAGTGGTTAGGAGCACTGACTACTCTCCCAGGGGTCCTGAGTTCAAATCCCAGCAACCACATGGTGACTCACAACCATCTGTGATGGGATCCGACGCGCTCTTCTGGTGTCTGAAGACAGCTACAATGCACTCATATACATAAAATAAATAATATTTTTAAAAGAAATAAAGTGCTCTTTCCACAGAATACTATTCCACTGTATGCACGTGCCACACTTTCTCCATCAGTTCATCTGTTGGTGGACATTTAGGTCACTTGTCTACCTGACTGCTCATGGCACTGTTTGAAATCTTGAGTTCAGTTCCTTTGGCCTTGAATGATAGTGATGTTCTCATAATTACATCTTGACCCCAAATCTACCAGTTGTATCCTGAAATATTCATTAATTGGCTTTCATTGAGACAGCGTCTCACATTAGCCCAGGTTGGTCTTTTTTTCCTCACTCTGTAGCTGAGGGTAGTCTTTCTGATGCTCTGTCGCGGTCCAAGGACTGTGTCACAGGGTGTGCCGCCATGGTAGATGAACAGTAATGATGGAACAGAAAGGTTATTGATACAACCTTAGTATATTTGACAGTATTCTCTGTTATAATGTACGTAATCAATAGACATTAATTCCGGGAATAAAAACTGCTCACGTTCTTACTTAGTCCACCCTGTGGTGTAAAACCCTCCTGTGAGAGTCCTGGGCAGAGCTGACAGGAGAGCATGGCACAGTGTAGGTCTGACTCAGGCTTGGCCTTTGGAGGGCACAGTGCACTGCACATCTGCTCAGCAGTGGTGCGGGTGTGCGCTCCCCACTCAGCAGTGGTGCGGGTGTGCACTGTCTAGTGTGCACACTGTCTAGTGTACACTACGTGATGTTCTCAGTGGAAAGAGTCAGGTCTCGTATATGTTGGTGATGAACAGCAAGTGATCACCTTGAAGGTATTAATATGGTATTTTATTAGGAAAGCAATATTTTACAAGGGACATCTAGTAACTGCCTGACTGCAGGAAGTACATTGTTAGATGTGCCTTAACCAACCTCCTAGATGTCTGCATGGTCTTCGAAGTACTTGGTCACCATCTCCTCAAATGGATCATCAAGTCCAACTATCAAGGCCTCCCAGTCCGCTGTGTGAAGAGTATCATTCGACAGGTGAGACGTCAGAAAGAAGCCCACCCCAGAGAGGGCAGGCCTAGCTCTAGTAGCCAGCTGGGCTGCTTTTCAATGTGTGTTTCAGTTTATAGTGAAGGAATTAGTAAGCAGAAGAGAGCAGCATGTGAACATCTGATGTACACTTCTTTGGCATATCAGCCTTTTAAAAGATGAGTAATGTATATCTTTGCATTAGTAGTAATAATCAGAAATTCAGTATATTTACTTGAAAATATCTACTTAGTTCTTGGGAGCTTAATTAAGAAGGAGCAATTTATTATGTTGTTTTGTGGAGTTTGTTTGTTTGCTATTTGAAGTACCATGAATAGAGTAAGCTAGGGAGGAGCAGGTCCTGAGGACCTGGCTACAGTGTGGCGAGTGTGGGTAACGACTGCTTTATTATGTACTCTGAGACCCCATCCTCATCTCCACACAAGAGCACAATTTGACTCAATGGATGTCCTATGAGATTGGACTTCGGTTGTCTTACCAACTGAGAACCTTTATCGAGGGAGTGGTTTAGACAAGATCCTCTAATAAATACTTGTAGGATGAACGTGTGTAAACACAGAAGACGCTTCTACCGTGCGTCGCTCACCAGGTTTGCCATTGGTCTACTCCTTCTGCAAACTACTTGTGGCTTGTACTGCCAGATTTTAGACGCTTCAGTTGTAGCTTAGTTATGTTTAGGTACTGTGGGTTCGCATTGTTAAGGTTGGCACTGTCGGTGATGTTGCTTAGCTTAGTTTGTGTGAGAAAGGCTAGGAGTCCTTCAGTCACCTGGTTCAAGCTTAGATTAGGCCTCCCAAGGGGTTCCAGACACAAAATATAGACTTCAGTTCAGAACGCTGTGTATGTGTGTGTTGTATGCACATGTGTGCACACATTTTAGTTAGTTTTCTATAGTGACAAAACATTATGACCATGCCACTTACAAAAATAAAGGCTTTAATTTTGGGGTTCATGGTTCCAGGAGATTAGAGGCTGTGAATATCATGGTGGGGAGTATGGCAGCAGGCAGGAATAGTAGCCGAGAGCTTAACATCCGGTCCACAAGCATGAGGCAGAGAATGATAGGGTAGGGTGGGCTGGGAGGAAGGAGGGGGAGATAGTAAGAGTTCTCAAAGCCCATTGTCTATGACACACACCTTTTCACAAGGCCTAATCCTTCCCGGTCGTTTTTACCATTTGCTGACTAGGCCTTCAAATATGTGAACCTCCGGGGCCTTTCTCACTCAAACCACCACAGCACATGTGTGTGCTTGCCTGTGCTGCTGCTCTTGGTAGCCAAAGATTGACGCTGGGGACTTACTTCTTCCTCAGTCACTTCTTCCCCTTCGTTTTGAGGCATCTCTCACTAAACCTGAAGCTTCCTGTTTTGAACAGACTGGCTGGCCAGCAGGGCCCTGGGCTCCACTGCTCTTGGTGTCAGGTGCTGAGGCCCTGGGTGTGCTGCCACCTCCTGCTTTGTGTGGACAGCAGCACTGACCTGGTTCCTCACGCTTACCCAGTAAGCACTTGGCCCAGCCATTGTCCAAAATCACCACCCGCCTCCCTTCCTGTTTTGTTTGTTTTTGACACAAGGTCTCACATTATGGAGCCCTGGCTTGCCTGAAACATTTTATGAAAGCACAGCTGGCTTCACACATAGAGATGCACTTGCCTCTGTCTCCTTTTTTTTTTTTTTTTTCTTTTTTTTTTTTTTTTTTTTCTTTTTTCCAGAGCTGAGGACCGAACCCAGGGCCTTGCGCTTGCTAGGCAAGCGCTCTACCACTGAGCTAAATCCCCAACCCCTTTTTTTTTTAAAGATTTATTCATTTAATATATAAGTACACTGTAGCTGTCTTCAGATACACCAGAAGAGGGCATCAGATCTCTTTACAGATGGTTGTGAGCCACCATGTGGTTGCTGGGAATTGAACTCAGGACCTCTGGAAGAGCAGTCAGTGGGTTTTTTTTTTTTTTTTTTTTTTGTTTTGTTTTGTTTTGTTTTTTTTTTTTTTCCTTTTTAATAGAATAGAGTTTATTCAGGGCATGGGGAGGGAGTTAAGAGGGTAGTAGAGGCAGAGAAAGGCAGAGAGTGGGAGGGATGGAGGGAGAGAGGGAGGAGGAGGAGAGGCTGGCAGTGAGCACATGCAGAGACAGGTGGGGAGGGGGAGTGGGGACAAAGCAGGAGCAAGAGGCAGATTCTCCAAGAGCAAAAGCATTGTGGGCTGGCGAGAGGCCCTGTGGTGGCTTCTCCTGCCTCCGGGCCTGATGACCTGAGTTTGGTCCCCAGGCCTCTCTCGTAGTGGAGGGAGAGACTCTGCCTGTTGTCCCCTAACCTGTACATATGTGTGCTTGCTTTCGTCTCAGTCTCTGTGAATGTAAGAAGAGAAAACAATGATTCTCATAGATTTGTTAATTGAGAAACAGTGGCTTCCTTACCAGTGCAGGAAGTTTGTGCTTATGAATCATGATTGGGCTTTGAAATCCATTTTATAAGATCTATAGATTTTAAATGTGTGTAGTGAAAGCATCCTAGATTGTGTGTAGTCACCTCTTCATATTGTCCTCCTGTGTCACACATTGGTAGTGCCTCTTGTCATATTACAGGTGTTACTTAAGTCAGGAGTTTAATGAAAGGCTGTGGTAGCTCCCCAGCACCATTTCTCCAGTCGCAGTGGAGCCAATGCCATGTGTTGACTTTCATGGTCATAATGCACATGGCACATGCACATAAAATGAATGTCTTTTCAGAGAGGGACTGCAGAGTAAAGGGAAGGCCATTTGCTCTGTTTTATCTTATGTGGACTGAGATATTCCTGCTTGGAGTGAGGCCAGGGGCACATGCTCGCCAGCTCGAAGGCTCGTGCCAGTGTGTTAACAAGCAACACCGCCCTTAGTGTAGAAGAGGATACATGATAGGGTGAGCTTGATGCTGTGGTCCCTGCATTTCCTCCGCAGGCAGGCTTCATGTTTGTGACTTTTAGTGACACGGCTAAAGCTTTTTAAAAATAACCTTATTGAAACAGATGAAGAATCTTAGTTAATTATCTAGGATAAATCATGAGCTATTAAAGGCTTAGCAGATGTAGCTCGTGCCAGGTGGTGGCAGCACATGAGTACACAGAGAAGCCTTGTCTCAAAAAACAAGCAAACAAATGACAACAAAAGGAAACAAGACAGAAACACACGTAATTTGCTTTATTCTGTATGGGTTGTATAGGCCCACATGGTTTGTATGTGCCTGTGGCTGTGTATCTGGAGCCCAGGTCTCAGCATCTTTGATGACTGTTATACACCATATCTTTCCTATTTTATAATGCAATTTCATAAGCTCAAATAATACCTTTTAGACATTTTCACCAATGTTTTTTTCTTCCTGCAAGAGAGCCACTTTTATTTTTAAGCCTTTTTTATTTAGGGGACAGGGTATTGGTGTGTGGTTCCTCCTGGCCTGGTGCTGTGCTTGCCTGTTTTCTGAGTGCTGGGATTTAAGGCAGGCCCCACCATGCCCGCCTCTTCTTCCTTGTTTTCTGAGAGGAGATCACTCTTTCATTAATTGAGGAGCTCAGTGACTCAGCTCCATTAGTGGCCAGCAGGCTCCCAGGCTGCCCCTGGCTGCACATCTGCAGCCTTAGGATCACAGGCGTGCTCCACCCTGCTCAGCCTTTTACCTGGAGGCTGGGAGTCTGACTGAGCTCAGGTCTTCCTGCTTTTACTGTACACACTTTACCCACTGAGCTGTTGTTCACAGTTCTGATTTACATATTTTAACAGAGTAAATTACTTCAGAAATAATTGCCTGCATTCGGTTCACAGAGGTTCTGTCATTCCCTGAATCTGGGCTTTCAAACAAGTCCATTGCTGCTGTAGGTGATTGACAGCACCACTGCCATTCAGGCTTAGCTGAGTAAGAAGGTGGCTTTGCCGGTTAAACCATTGATGCTTGCATTCTGTTTTACAGTGGGGAAATGGTGTATAAATTGAAAGGTGAAATTGAGTTTAGTGGAACTTCTGTGTTGTAAATGCTTTGTATAAATCATTGATTTCAACACTGCTTGTCTCAATGAATTCTTTGTAGAGAGCGAGGCAGAGCTCTGGCTCTGGGAGCGGCCGTCGGGGCGCCTGTGGGATTGGAGTAGTGTTGATTCTGGATTTTTTGCTTGTTGTCATTTGCTTGCATGATTGAGTTTTTAGATATAATCTTAAGCCACCATTTTATTAGCAGTGAGGTGTGGGCAATAACCACACTGTCCTTGTTAGATTACCATGATGACCGTCCTACCGTTGATGTTGCTGTGACTTGGCACTTCAGTCCTCTGAAACCTTATAACAAGTCCAGAAAATATAGTCCTTTTCTTAATTTCATGGAATTGAACACAGGAATACAGAGCTTAGTAATTTATCCTGAGTTGGGAAGTAAATAAAAAATAGTGACGGCTACTAGAGCGCCGGCTCCATGGTTAAGAGTTGCTCCACCCTCTTCCAGAGGACCCTAGCTCAGTTCCCAGCACCCGCATGGGGGTGGGGCTCACCGCCGCCCGTAGCTCCGGCTCCAGGGTTTCTGACACCCTCTTTTGACCTCCACTGGGACTTCCACACACAGGAAATATACTCATCCACATAAATATAATAGTAGTGGTGGTAATAATAATAATATTAATAATAATACGATGTGGTGGTGGCGACACGGGAAAGCAGAGCAGGAGGGCACAGGAACAGTCTGGTTTTGGAGCTCAGATTTACTTCTTTTTTCCTATGTGATAAAATGCTGTTAGACATTGTGCCCAGCCTGTGTCCAGGAAAAGTTAAGCCTCCGTTCTGGGTTTAAAATCTTCCCCCTTTTCCTCTCATATACACAACTTACTATCTAGCACCCCTCTTGTTGGCTTATTGGATATTGAGTATTTGACGATGTCCTATGAGACTTTAGTTTACACTGTTGTTTACCTGTGTGCGGAGGTCAGAGAGTGGTGCTGTTGATCCTAACTGCCCTTCGCTCCCTTTATATCCTGACCTTTGATCTCCTCTTTGCCCTGGGCTGCTGGAAGTTTTCCCCAACTCAGGCTTCTCCACCACCGCATTCAAGGCTGAATTCTTTTTCTGTGCCAAGGGTGTCTGTCGTAAGCCATTCCAGACTGTTCTTTCCTCTGGGTTATGCTGCAGCCCACATCGGTCCTTGAATTGATTACAGGTTTTATAGTGCATGCCAGGCCATCTCAGTTCCAGCGTAGTTGATGTCTTGGGCTAGCTAATCTGTTGCTTTCACTTTTTGGAGGTGGTCTGCTCTGCTTATAATGATATGGTTAACAGCGTCTTCCCTATCCTTCAGCCTCTAGGGATTGTTGGACTTGTGTGGTACCTTCTTGTCCTCTTGTTTGTTTCCTGGGGACAGAATTCCCTCTTACCTAGATTTGTTGTCTGCTTTTGCTAATTCTTGTTTTATATCTCTGTTTTACTCCTTTATGAATTTGGAGTCATTTGTAATTTGTGGCTTTACTATGGAGGTTAAGATGAGACTGTCCGTAGAGCATCCATTACAGAAGCAGAACCTTACCTCGGAGCTGTCAGTCACTGTGATCCATGCTTCTCCGTGTCTTTTTTCGTGTGTTAGGGAGCTCTCTGGCTGGTTGGTATTTCCTTAAGTAAGGCAGAAACATGTTTATTGGTGTATGTGTTTTGTAGTTTTATTGGGTTCTTATATCTCCTTCTCCCTTCAACCTTTATTCTACCTTAATCCCTTCCAACCCCCCCAGTACTAGGCAGGAGAGCAGGAAGGCTCCAGGGAAAGGGGGCGTAGGTCTCTTTAGACTGCATCTTGCTGATTGCGCATCCAATCATCATCATCAGAATATTTAGCACCCCAGTAATTGCAAATGTGGCACCAGGGCAAGCAGCGCCCACTCCAGAGAGCCAGTGACAGGTGTAGTTAGCAGCTGTGGACAAACCGACCCTGCCCCATAGCCCACAACTGGGATTAAGACAAAAGTATATTCACATACCATAACTGGGTTTTTAAAGAAACTAAAATTCTCACAACATATGTTCTTATTCTTTGCAAAATGACTGATCTTTATGTGTTGTAAAGGGCTTGTTGGATACAACTCAGTGGTGGAGAGATTATCTAACATGTAAGACTCTGGTCCAATCCCCCAGACTGAAAAACCTTAGACAAATAAAAAGTTGGTGTGTTTAAGCAGGGTATCCGAGGCTTTTTGCATGACTGTATGACAAGTGACTTTCCAGGGCTAAGGACGACTCTGGCAGGCGCGTGCTAATGTTTGGGAGGCTCCGGGTTCAGTTCTCAGGACTGGGTGGGTGTGGGGTTTGGGTGAAGAGAGAGAACAGGAGCAGGAACATTTTAGATAACTGGCACTTTATTTAGAGAACTTGAGTGAGAACCTCCGGGTGGTTGCTGAGAATCACACCCAGGACTTTGTTCATGTAAGCAGCACCCTGTTAGCAGGCTGCGTTCTTAGCCTGTGTCCCAGCCTTTAGTCCGTCTTTGCAGTCCCGGGTACCCTGCAAGCCTCTGCCTGTAGGTGCTCTGTGCTGCTTCCAGACTTTGGCCTGGACAGCTTCTCTGGTCTCAGTCACGGAGTCTTGTTGTCTCCTGTTCCTTTGCCTTGTAAATCGTAGTTTCTATGCTGTGACTGGCTTCACCATGCACTTCTAAATTCTAAATGGGGGGACTTGTGCTGGCTTCCTGTCCAGTGTGGTAAACGGTGCACCGAAGGTGAATGTTTCCTAAAGTCTTCAGAGCAGCTTTCAGGCTCTTCCATAGTCCAGGTCCAAGTGAGACCCAGCGCAGCTCCGGCCCCGTCAGTGCTCTCGTCTTGAGCTTCGTGTGCTGGACCTTGTTTTTGTCTTCTAGATTATTTCTAGTTCTTAACTACGTACCAGATTACTAGATAGGAGCCTGAATCGATAAACAAAGTGCTCACTGTGCAAATGTGAGGGTCTGTGTCTGACCCCAGGACCCACATAAGAGCTAGGAGTGAGGATTGACGCCCACTGTGATTCCAGTAACTGGAGGGACGGCGGCCCGGGGCCTGCTTACCAGCCAGCCTAGCTTAATTGGTGCTCCAAGTCCCAGTGAGAGACTGAGTCTCAAAATGCATAAGGTGGGTCAGATAGCTTCCCTCTAAGTCCCACACCTGTACACACATATACATGTGCATACCTGTGTATTCCCTGAGGGCACACACACACACACACACACACACACACACACACACACACACACACACACACACACACTCTCACACTCAATCACACTCACCTCTGAATACTCCCTATCCCTAAAGAATAAAGAAGTGGAAGTTTATAAAAGTTAAGTACCTCGTCTGATAACACCGTGAGTAAATATTTGAGTGACAGGTGGAGTTTTTTCATTGCCCTGTGCTGTGTCTCTCTGCCTTCCCAGTTCATTGGTGGAGACATCAAGGAGGCAAATTATATTGGTTGCCTGTTAGATTTACTCCTTGATAGTTTTATATATGTATACTTTTATAATGCATTTTGAACATATTCACCTCCCATTCCCTGCTTACCCACTTCCTGTGCTGCATAGAACCCTTCGACCCTACAAATCCACATTCTTTGTTTATGTCTTAGAACAACAGCAGCCACCACCTGTGCTGAGTTTGTCTAGGGTTGTTTGTGTGTGCATAGGTGTGGGGTAATTAATGAGAAAGGGGCAACTTACCAGTGGCTTTGCCCCTGAAGAAAATTATTTCACATCCCCCAGTAGCAGCCCCACTGGGGATCAAACACGCCTATTTCCATGCGTGCTGGGATGTTGTGTGGGTGTGGGCATAACGGAGTCTTGTGAAGATAGACAGCCTTGGTCGTCGGGAGGTCAGAAGTCCAGAAGACAGCGTTGCACAGCCCTCCTCCTCCTCCTCCCTGCACTCCAGCCTGCAAGCTCTGTCCATTCTCCCTGCTCAGTGTGCCCCGAGCCTTGGGAAGGTGGGGCGGTGCTGAGGAGCATAATGGATGCTCACCTTGAAGACAGGACATTCAGCAGTCACTTGTTCAGCACTTAAACCAGGATGAGCCTGTGTACTGTCTACTACCTACTGCAAAAGGCAGCTCTCCCAGAGCAGGACTAATCCGTAGAGTGAGTTGCTGGCACAGCTGCCCTGGTTAGAAAGGCCTTGTGTCCCCTTTTGGTGCTAGGGATTATGGGGAAGACAAATGAGATCTAGTTACCCATGCATGTTGTACGGCCTTCCTGTTGGCTCCTGGTCTTGTAGCGCCCCTCTCTGACTTGCGCAAGGAAAGCAGTGCCTTGCTGGTTCTGGGTTCTGGGTTCTGCCCCAGGCAGCTTTGTCTGCCCCGCTGCTCCTCTGCTGTCTGCCTTGCATTTCTCAGTTCATTTGCTTACATTGTCCCAGGTTCCAACCATCATCCCTCATCAAGGTGCAAGCAGGCATCACTTTAAGAGAGTCCCCTGAGAACACCTTCCTTATTGGGACACATAAGACGGATGTTAATCCGTTTCCACAGTGAGTCATACTTGTTCCTGCCTGAAAAGCCTCCCACACAGTCAGGTCTTTTACCTGAGAGGCTCCAGTGCAGAGATAACGTAGCATGAAAATGTGATCAAAAGAAAATCTAAGAAAGAAGATGCTGATATTTTTACTTTATGTTAATATTTGGTGGAGACTGTAATGGGAATCATCCTAATTTATTGTACTTGTAAGACTCTTGTCCAAATAGGAAACTCCATTTGGTTTACATAGAGGAGCATGTCAGTGGGTTGGGCGGGCCTGTTGGATAAGTGCAATGTTTGCTCTTTGTAGGAAAATAGATAATGCCGTCTTTCTAATTATGGTTCCTGTAGTATTCTACCCATGGTTTAAGTGCATTGGGTCCCTTTTCCATTCTTCACCTATGTGTTTGGGATGCATAGGGGTGTGTGTGTGTGTGTGTGTGTGTGTGTGTGTGTGTGTGTGTGTGTGTGTGAGATACTCACACTCAGGTTCATAGGTATATGGAGGCCTGAAGTTGCTGTCAGAAATCACCTTGCCATTCTTTGACCAACTCAGAACTCTCCAGTGTGGCTAATCTTGATGTCAGCCTGCTCTGGGGAATTCCATGTTCTGCCTTTTGAACTGGCGTTACAGGAGGGGCCGCTTCTCCTGTCTGACAAGTGCGTGGGTTTCTAGAGACCCAGGCTGTGGTCATCAGGCTTGTGAGCCAAGCCATCTTCCCAACCCAGTTGAGTTTACTTTAACTGGGAAGTCTTTTGATTATATTTTTAATCATGGCATTTGGGGTTTGTTTGGTTTGGTTTTTCTCTGGTACCAGGGACTGACCAGGGTCTTAGACAGTGTTTACCATGGGCTACATATCCAACCCAAGCTAACATGTTGAACAGTAAATATTTTTACTTAAAAAAAAAAGTCGTTTCTTTGTAGTGTAATGTTTTCACGTGTTCACTTTACTAACAACTCATTGGTGGCTCATCAGGTCGCATTACTGCGCCTGGAATTCATTGGGGGAATTTTTGAACAGTTCCCCTTCCCCCCAGCTACTGCCTTGATTCAGGCGGCTCTGTGAGTACTGTGTGCACCCTGAAGGTGGGGGGAGGGTGCGGGGGGTGCGGGGGGGTGCGGGGGGGGCTTTTCTGTTGTTTGTATCAGACTTGTCAGATAGTGCACGGGCTGCGGTGGGACTGTGGTGCTTCCTTCGTTCTGGGTTGAGAGGTCACCGTAAGCACCTCTGCTTAGATTTCCCTGGTAAGACTCCTCCCTCTTTGCTCTGCTGTACTGCTGCACTGTCTCTGAGAACGAGCGCACTAGGTATTTAAGATGGACAGGAATGTTACTTTTGCACCTACTTCCCAGGGTTGTACTTGAAAAATATGTTTTGTTCTTATTTGTTTCCTTTGGGTTCATTCTGCTTATTTTATGTGTATGTGCATACGGTGCCCATAGAGGGAGGACACAAAGAGCACTAGATCCCCAGAACCGGACTGAACTAGGTGACTGCTGTGTGCTTGACACTGGCCCTGGGCCCGCTTCCAGAGTGCCCCGTGTTGTTGATTCCGGTGCTCTGTCTTCAGCCTGACACTGCACTAATCATCTCTTGGGAACAAGGAGCCTGAGTGGTGGTACTAGTTGTCGAGAGTGTTTTCTGATTCTTGGAAACATTTCAAAATAGATTTTAATATTGGAAATTATTTTAAGGATTCTTCTTCAATGGGGATAATTCCAGAAAACATGGGCTTTACTTTCATGTCAGGTGGCACCAAATAAGCTTTGGTTTGCTCTAAATGTTTCTATTCAGATTGTTTTTTGAAGTTGGGGTTTTATGCAGCCCCGTGGACTCAGGAAGCAGCTGAGGAGGCCCTGGTCCTCAGTGCTGTCGTCTCCGGGGAGCAGGGACACCTGCTCATTGTTCTTAAGCTTGCAGTGTTATAGAGAAACTAAGGCTATTTTTACTTAAATAAAAATTTTCCTTTTCTGCAGCATTGAAAATAAACATAAGGTAGAAGGTTTGCTTGAACTTACAAGTTCAAGACTAGTCTGGGCAGCACAGTGAGGCCCTGTCTCAAAAATAAGCAAAAATAAAAAGAAACACAAACGCGGAAAGCGCCAAAGCCAGCAGCAGTGAAGCACAGCTTTGTGCCCAGGAGAGCAGAGACAGCTTAAGAAGACCATGGTTTCGGATGAGATGAGGGATTAGAACTCTTGCACACAGCTCGTACTGTCGGTTGGTAGGCTGGCTCTGCCGTTGCGGTAAACGGTAGAGCCTGTCATTAGGCTGACCGTAGTTGCCATGTAGGTCAGCACTGATCCCCTCAGTATGTCACCACGAATTGCCAGAGGGTAATGACCACAGGGAAGCGTGCACGTGGATGTGTGTGGAGATGTCACCTCCAATCGTCAGGGGGCAGAAACAGTTGAGATTCCCATTGAGCAAATAAAGAAAGAAAATGCCATTTGCAGGCTGGGGCCCAGTGGTCAAGAGCGCTGGCTACTCTTGCCCAGAACCTGAGTTTGTTTCCCAGCACCCACGTGGTAGC
Source organism: Rattus rattus (assembly GCF_011064425.1). NCBI lineage: Eukaryota > Metazoa > Chordata > Mammalia > Rodentia > Muridae > Rattus > Rattus rattus. The sequence continues at coordinate 152,690,587 of NC_046159.1, read as the reverse complement.
TTATGACCATTTTAACTCGGGTCATATATGTGGTGCCACATTCATACATGCACGCAAAACACACACATACTAAATAAGAAGGGATAATCTTTAAAGAGTGCCATGTGTCTGCAGAGGGGACATTGTTCAGCAATACAGGAAGTGAATAGCTGGTGCGTGCTACCCAGCATGCGCCTCCGCCATGATGCCAGGTAGAAAAGAGCACTTGGGACGAGGGTGGCCTGTATAGGGCTCTGGGCCTCGGAACTCGGGCCCTGAGATATGAAGGCCTGGTGTGCTGGGGTGCGTCTGAAATCCCAGCACTGGTGAGGAACAGACAGGGCTTCTTGAGGCTTACGGGGCAGCCATTCTAACCAGATTGGTGAGTTCCAGGTTCAGTAAGAAAAACCAGTATTTTTCAATTTAAAAAAAGTGGGTAGGGGATGGGGAGCCTTTGAGGAATCCATCTACTGTTGATTTCTGGTTCCACTCACAGGCACATGAGTGCATGGACATTGGACATGTTCACCCAAGCACAGAGACCTCTTCACATGAGTCAGGCACAGAGCCTTGTGCTTAGGACTGTCAGAGGTGGAGGAGAGGGGAAGCCACTACTCATGTCTGTGGGATTTCTTTATGGACTGATGCAGATGTTCTGAATTAGGTAGTATCATATTAATAAACGTGATAATGTAGATTTGAAATTTTAAAAGATGCATTCGCTTTTATTTTCTATGTATGAGTGTTTGCCTTTGTGGGGTCTGTACACTGCGTGCCTTGTGCCCACAGAGGTGAGACAGTGACACTGGTATCCTGGAACCGGGCTTAGAGGCACTTGTAAGGCCTCTGGAAAAGCTCTGAAGCCCTGGATTTATTGCATATAAAATTCTTATCAAGGGCATTATGTCTGCGAGCATAACTGAATTCTAAAGTGATGACATTGGTTGCCTGTGAGGAAACTCCATTTTTTAGAGTAAATGTCTATAAAGTTGTGTTCCAGGTGCATATGGAGGGATTGCATAGCTTAGGAATTGTAAGTCATGAACTAAAGCACTAGTGGGTCCTGTTTGCTTTACTGTGATCAGGTCCTTCAGGGCTTAGACTATCTACACAGCAAGTGCAAGATAATCCACACTGACATCAAGCCGGAGAACATCCTGATGTGTGTGGACGACGCGTACGTGCGGAGAATGGCGGCCGAGGCTACGGAGTGGCAGAAAGCAGGTGCTCCTCCTCCTTCTGGGTCTGCAGGTGAGGGAGCTGAGCCCTCATTGCTCGTCTGCTCGGGGCTGTGAGCTTCTAAAGCTCCTCAGTGAAGGCAGTTGTGTCTGACGTGTACATACTCATTAGGAACTTTGTGTAAGAGTTTAGATGTTGAAGATACTTTTGCTTAAGATGAGGTTTGAGTTAATTCTTTTAACTCTTTGTCTTCTGTTACCTTTGCTCTGTACTCAAAGGCTATCTGGATTCTTAGCTTCATCACATAGGTGCATGCTCCTGTGTGGTCCAAGTTTCCATGGAGAGCATACGACCGGTTTCTTGTAGCCCACCTGCAGTCTTCTGATTTTTTTTTTTCCTGATTTGGGTTTTATAACAAATGTTTTCTTTCCTTAACTACTATTCCTGCTTCCGTCTCAGTTTAGCCAATAGTTTGGTGTTGGCTGTGGAAGCTCCAGGGTGGGGAGCTGGAAAGGGAAGCAGGGACATGAGCACTAGCTAGCATCGTTTCTCTTGGGAAGTTAAGAGGCTTCATTGGGGAGATTGGGATGGAGATTGGAGTGGCTGTGCTTCCCTCTGGCTGACTGACAGGGATCCAGAGAGAAGCGCTGCTGCCTCATCACGAGCACCATCATGATGTCATCACCTCACCTCATGCAGCCCGTTTATGACGCTTCTGATGCTGCCAGGCCGAGTTCTGGAGCCATGCACAGTGTGCTGCACTGTGTGCCTCAGTTCACGTGTGTGGTGCTTTCCATGTAGTCTTAGACATGACTGTGCACCTTCTCTGCCAGCTAGCATGTCCATTGCCTCGTATGCAAAACATGTTCCGTTATGTGACTGGCTTGTAAGCTCTTCCATTTCTTTTTCTTTTCCTCTGTAATTATTTTGTCAGTGCTTTGAGAGAGGCCGTTTGCAAGAAAAGTGCTTCACGTGCACAGCGTCTCCTGCGGCCTGGAGCTGCGCAGTCTGTTTGAATTGCATAAGCCAGGTCCTATCTTTAGCAATCTCTGAGGTGAAAGTTGTTCAAAGTTGGGTAGTTATTAAAAGGCAATATTATCTCAGTTTGCAAATCAAATTCCCCAACAGTGCCTGTCTTCCTCTGATCATCCGTTTTGTCTTATTTTGTTTTAGTGAGTACGGCTCCACAGCAGAAACCTGTAAGTATTTACATGTGATCAGCATGTCAGGAGGGACCGTATTTACATGTGGCCAGCATGTCAGGAGGGACTGTATTTACATGTGATCAGCATGTCAGGAGGGACCGTATTTACATGTGGCCAGCATGTCAGGAGGGACCGTATTTACATGTGGCCAGCATGTCAGGAGGGACTGTATTTACATGTGATCAGCATGTCAGGAGGGACTGTATTTACATGTGCCAGCATGTCAGGAGGGACTGTTTGTTCCTGAGCTGCACAAACTGTGTAGCAAATGTCATAGTCTTCACTAATTTAGAGGTGCTTGTTTGTAAATGCTCTGTCATTCAATAGGGCATGACTTCCTGCTGTGGACGGGAACAGTCAAAGCCAGTCTCCCCCTGGGCTCTCTTGGCTGCTGTTGGCTGAGTTCGATGAATTGCAAGGCTTTAGTTCAAATTTAAAATCTAATTGTTTCAGAATCTTTTTTTAAATGATTTCTGCCTGGCCTCCAAGTATCTTGTTTTGCCAAAAAACATTTTAATTTTTTATAGCTAGCTGTTTAAGTGAGAAGGATCATTATCTGTTCTGTGATCCTGTCAAATCAAGACAGTTCCAAGTCTGAATTGTTACAGGGGAGTCCAAATCACTTTTAAAAAAATTATTTATGTATGTGAGTACACTGTCTTCTCTCTTCAGACACACCAGAAGAGGGCATCAGATCCCATTACAGATGGTTGTGAGCCACCATGTGGTTGCTGGGATTTGAACTCAGGACCTCTGAAAGAACAGGCAGTGCTCTTAACCACTGAGCCATCTCTCCAGCCCCCAGATCATGTTCATAGCTCTCCCCTGAGCCTCAGGTTTGGGTTTATGGGTCTGAGAAACTTTGCAGACCCTCCTAGCCAGGGCTTTCCAAGACTTATGGCTGTAGCTTGAGGCAGAGAAAACTGTGGCTTTTCCTTTTTTCCCTTGTTTCTATCATCTACTGATTTCTGAAAGTCCATGGTGTTCACAGCTTGGTGTCAGAGCCACACGCAGACACAGTGCTGTTGGCACTGGTCTGGGCAGGTGCTTGTTTTTGTCGTTAAGGATTCTGGATACAGCCAGCAGCAAGGAAAGCTTGCAAGAGAAGATTCTTGCTCACAGCCAGGTATTTCACGGAGCTCAGCTCTCCTACTTTCCTCGTAGAAGTTAGGGGAGACTAACCGTGTGAGCACAGTCCTTCCCTGAGGTGGCTCTAGTGGCTGGGTTAGTGAGGAAAACTGAGTGTGTCCTGGAAAAGCAGTTACTGTGTTACCAACCTTTCAACTCCTAACGAGTGTTTTAAAGAGTGCTTTTCTGACCCAAGGTGTCATACTCCCGCCTGACACATACTCTCTTACCATGTTGTAGATAGGAAAAATATCTAAAAACAAAAAGAAAAAGCTAAAAAAGAAACAGAAGAGGCAGGCTGAGTTGCTGGAGAAGCGCCTGCAGGAGATTGAGGAATTGGAGAGAGAAGCTGAAAGGAAAATCCTAGAAGAGAACACCACCTCTGCAGAAGCTTCCAGTGAGCAAGATGGAGAATGCCAGCCTGAGGTGAAACTGAAAGAGGCCGAGTTAGAGGACACAGCTGAGGAAGAGACAGCAAAGGACAATGGTTAGTCCAGCTCAGAGCAGGAGGGAGGGCTGGTCGTGTGCGGGAGCTGCACACGGGGTCATTTCTGAGCTGGAGTAGCTGAGGGCGTCTGAGAGTATCTGAGCTGCCACCTCAGGCACTAAGGACGGCTTTCTCTCCCTCTCCTTGGAGACGATGGGGGCAGCGTAGTTCATTTGTGAAACTCTGCTAAGCGCAGGGCTGTGAGAAGGGGCGGAGGGTGTGTGAGAAGCACCTTAGTGTTAATGAGGACCCTTTCCTTATTCTGTAATTAGCCCTTTGCCTAACTTTAATGCAGCACAGATCTGCTAAGGCGACAGAAGGGAGGGTTAATGGCTGGAGAATGGATCAGTAGTGCAGAGGAGCTTGGCTCCCAGTTCCTCCAGTGTCATGGTGCTCACAGCCTCTTGTAACTGTAGCTGTGAGGGCTCATCAATGTGTTCACACACAGTTAAAAATTGAGCACCTTAAAGATCAGGTACAGTAGTAAGCTTCTTTGAAAAAGAAGGGACTAAAGTGAAAATCCAGCTTTACTTGTAATTTCCCCAGAGCTAACCTGTCCCTGACTAGAGGACTCATTACTGAATAAACAGAAACAGGATTTAGAATGCCGCCTTGCCTTGACAAGCAAAAGGCGTGTTCTGGGATCTGTCCGAGTTGCCTCCTAGCCGGGTGTGGTGGTGCATGCTCAGGATCAGGGAGCCCAGAGCTCAGGATGCAGAGGCAGAGGCAGGCGGATCTCTGAGTTAAAGAAGAGGCTCTCCTGTGTGAGGCCTGTAGTGCTACTGTGCATGGAGAGTCGACTCCGGTCTTTTAACCCCATCTTCTTTAAGGTGAAGTTGAAGACCAGGAAGAGAAAGAAGACACAGAGAAGGAAAACACTGAGAAGGATGAAGATGATGTTGAACAGGAACTTGAGAACATAGACCCTACGTGGATGGAGTCCCCTAAGGCCAACGGCCATATTGAAAATGGCCTGTATTTACTGGAGCAGCAGCTGGAGGATGAAGAGGATGAGGAAGATGACTGTGAAAACCCCGAGGAGTATAACCTGGATGAACCAAATGCGGAGAGTGATTATACGTATAGCAGCTCCTATGAACAATTCAATGGTGAATTGCCAAACGGACAGCCTAAGAGTCCAGAGTTTCCCACACCACTGTTTTCTGAGCCCTTAGAACCTGTGGCCTCTGACTCTCTGCTGTCAGAGGGATCACCACTCACCGAGCAAGAGGAAAGCAGTCCATCCCGTGACAGAAGCAGGACAGTTTCAGCCTCTAGTACTGGAGACTTGCCAAAAAGTAAGTGCCCTTTTGCATCTCTGTCTGCTTGCTCTGGGTAGGGTCACACCTATGACGTACTGTGAAGGGAGTTGACTAGGCGAGAGCCACGAGGTCCTATCCCTGGCCTTTCTTCATTACTGCATATTATTAAATGACATCAGATAGGTAAAATGGCCTTCCACCATTACCAACCTCACAGCTTTCTAGATACACCCTCTTGCAGCTGAGAGCAGTCGTTTTGGGTTTTCAAGGGAGCCCCGTCTGCTTTCATCCATACTGAGACGCCTTGTGTTTTATTTGATAGTTGCCCTTGTTTATACAACCGTGCTTTCTTTCTGTTTGTTTTGTTTTGTTGTTGGTTTGGTTAGTTTTTGTTTGTTTTTTTGAGACCTGTTTTCTCTGTGTAGCCCTGGCTGTTAATGGAACTCTCTCTGTAGACCAGATTGGCCTCAAATTCAGAGATCTGCCTGCCTCTGCCTCCTGAGTACTGGTATTAAAGGTGTGCACCACCACTGCCTGGCTCTATAACTCTGCTTCTGAGAAAGCATAATAACAGATTATACATTGGTTCTACATTCTGGTCTCCATGAGGTCCTATCTTCAAACACATAGTTTGTGTAAGTGCCATGTGGCTAATTGCACAATAACTGAATGAAAATTGAATATCACAATTGATTTTTATTCCGACCCTTAGGGGAAAAGTTCAGTGACTTTGCTATGCCCATAGCACATGACAAACAATTGAGCCAGCCTGACCCGGTCTGTAGCCTCCTCAGTTGCTGCCTCTGTCTGCTGGCTGTGCTGGATTGTCTTAGGCGTGGTGTTGCTCCCTTGGCGGTGGCAGCTTTATGCCTCACCCTTGGTCTGGCCAGAAGAAAATATAGGCTCATTTCTGGGCAAAGGTGGCAGAGACTTGTACCTTCTCTGCATTTATTGTTTCTGTTGCAGCTGATTTTCACACAAAGCAATTTTTACCATAGCTTTTCCTTATTTTTTTTAACTTGATTTTTTTTTTTTTTTTTTTTTTTTTTTGGAGCTTGGGACCAAACCCAGGGCCTTGCGCTTGCTAGGCAAGTGCTCTACCACTGAGCTAGATCCCCAACCCCTTGTTATTTTTCATGTGATAACTTAGAACAGTAGTTTTAAATATAGAAAACTGAATTCCAACTTAAACTTGGAATAACCATGGGACTTCAGTTTCTTAACTTCCTCATGCCCCATTTTTGTTTGCTCTTGTTTTTTCTATTGAAGGAAAGCAGTGGCCACACCAAATGGCCATTGAAGCAAATGCTACATACTGAACTGTGTGTGAGAAGTTCGGTGTGTGTGCCTCGGTTGTTCAACGCCTCCTCCCACGCACACTCGGTACTGCTGTGTCACACCGGCAGTGCCTGCGGCCTGGGCTCTGTGGACAGACTGCTCAGCATAGTCTTGCCGAGAGCTCAGGGATCTCTCGATTTATTCCGTCTCCCACATCATCGTTCATTCTTTCTGGGGAGCCAGGATAGGTAGATACAGGTTAAAGCCTGAAAAGAAAAAAATTCTTTCTAGAACAATTTTATGTGCTTCAGTGTTGGCGTGCATGTGCGTCTGTGTGAGGGTGTCGTGCCCTGAAACTGGAGTTACAGACAGTTGGAGCTGCCATGTGGGTGCTGGGAACTGAACCCAGTCCTCTGGAAGAGCAGCCAATACTCTCAACCACAGAGCCGTCTCTCTGGCCCTCAGAAAGAAATCCTCATTTAAAAAAAAAGAGAATTTATAATCGTAGTGTGTGAGGAGGTATTCTAACTTAGGCAAAATCTAAAATTCCAGTGCAGAAAGATTATTGAATTCAAAACTCATGGTTTTCATTAAAGAAGGTTTGGGCACTGTGACGGAGGTGATCTTACTGGTGATTGTCAGGAGGCCGTGGCTGCCCTGCCTGCTTTGTCGTGGCGGAAGTAAGCGGACAACAACTTGGGCCCTGCCGGCTCCATTGCTGCTTGTTCTGCTGTCCCTCTGGGAAGTTAGGCATCTTCCCTGTGCGTTACCCTCCTCTGTTCTTCCTTGTTCTTGTCTTGCTGAACTCGTCCTGTGACGGATCTGCACCTGCCCGTGATTTCCACTGGCTTCTGTGAATTGCTGCTTCATTCCCCAAGCGATCTAACTACTGAGCCCCAGCAGCAGGGAGTCCCAAGAAGAAAGGAGTGAGCCATGGTGTGCAGGGCCTCTCTGGGTCCTTACCAGAACACTGCTGTCTTGGGTGGACTATCGTGTGCACACTTGTTCTTCTCTGTCATAGCCCTGTGTGGTGGTTTGTGTCAGCTTGCCACAAGTCACCTAGCAAGCGGGAACCTTACCTTGCTGAGGAATTGCTTCCATCAAGTAGGCCTGTAGGCATGGCTGTGGGCGTGTTCTTTTTTTTTTTTTTTTTTTTTTTTTTTCGGAGCTGGGGATCGAACCCAGGGCCTTGCGCTTCCCTAGGCAAGCGCTCTACCACTGAGCTAAATCCCCAACCCCTGTGGGCGTGTTCTTAATGATTGACATGAGGTGACTCATCTCCCTGTGGTGCTACCACTCCTGCCTGAGCAGGTGGTTCTGGCTGCCAAAGAAAGTTAGGGAACCATAGGGAAGAAGTCAGTAAACATTCTCCTGTGGTCTTTGCTTTAGTTTCTGCCTCTGGCTTCTTGCTTGAGTCCCTGTCCTGATGCCCTTCAGTTATGGTATGTGTTGTGGAAGTGTTGGTCAAGTAACCCCTTTCCTCTTCCACGTGGGCTTGCTCAGTGTTTTGTTATAGCAGCAGAAAGCAGTCTAGGACACTCTTGCTAGTCCTTTTTCAAAGTAGGCCCCTCTTTGATCTGGCGCTGAGGCACAGGCCGGCTTGGCTGCACTGCTTGAGAAGCCTGCTGTTCTCTCTGCTCCTAGCTGCTAGAGTTTAAATCACACTAATTGGATAAATCCCCTTGTCCTAGTTCCTCACAGCTCTTCATGGGCCCAGCGGTCCTCTCCACAGTGGTACATATGCCTATTGGCAACAGAACAATCAACTGAGGTACACAAAGGGATTATTAGGAAACCTCTGTGTTTTAAAATAGATATTTTGAAAGTCTAGCTCAATAAATACCTATATATCCTCCACCTATGTTTTGTATTAACATTTTGCCATGATATATGTGTTATAGAAACTGTATGTCATAGATAATAGGATACTGAATTTTTTTAAGTTAACTTTTTAAGTAAATATTTAAGCATTCATCATCACAGGAGTGAACTGAAGATGATTTTGTTACTCAGTCCCTAGTCAACTCTCCTCTTTAGTTTGAAAATTGTCTTCTGTTTTCCCTGATCCTGGGTATGATAGAGCAGTGGACCGCATGCTTTGGTGTGAGAACAGTAGAAGACAGGCGGGGCGAATTACGCTGTTTGAAGAACTTAGATTCCAGGTGACAAGATGTAGACTGGGAAGACGCCCTTGAAGGGTGAGATGGGATCTACCTTAGGCCATTGGCTGCTAGAGCAGCTAGTAAATGTTTCTTGTCACATGGCATCAGAAGATGTCCCAGAGCAGAATGGGCTTGTTAGTGTGCCTGCCTGGTCCACGTGGAGCCCTCACTTCACTTCCTCTCTGTCAGTCTTGTTGGGCTGCCACAGCGTGGTCCTTGTGTTCTAGCTCTTGATCCTTACATCTGTATTCTTTAAATACAAGCCTGTCATCCTTCCTTGTTCCCCAAATGGTGTAGCTCATTCCCTCATAGCATGATACCCTGAGCACCCCTCCAGTGACGCCAAGCTCGCCCGCCTGCTCCCTCACAGCGTGCTGACCCCCGCACCACCCTGGGTGGCGGGCTGCTTCTAGTGTACAGGCTGCGTGCTGGACTGTAGGCACTGCTCTCTCTGTGCAGTACCTACCTCCTGCCCAGAACTTCTCATACTTTCTTCCGGGGCCACCTCCCCAGACCTTTTTCTAGGGCTGGCAAGATGGCTCATTAGGTAAATTCACTTGCCTCCAAACCTGATTCAATCTCCAGAACACACAGATTTGTGTGACTCCGTGCAAGTGCCATGCCCCTCCCTCCACAGCCATAAATAAATGTGAAAAGGGAAAAGCAGACTTTCAACATTGCGTTCCTAGCCATCTCTCTTCTTAGTTTTGTTTTGCTTTGAGGCATATCTAGTTTTCTGACATGTTACGTGACTTGCTTGTGTGCTTACAGTATTGCTTATGTTTTCCTTCCTTCCTTCCTGATCCACCCCTCCCTCCCTCCCTCCCTCCCTCCCCTTCCTTCCTTTCTTCATTCTCTCTCTTTAGTTTATCAAGATAGGGTTTTTCTGTGTGGTCCTGGCTGGTTTGGAACTTGAGCTCTGCCGGCCTCCGCCTCCCTGTTGCTGGGATGAAAGGTGGGCGTCTCCGCACCCAGCCCTTCGACGTACATTGTCGATCAGTGCATGGCATGGCTTTCCTAATTTGAGTGTGTTTTTTTCTTGACTTACCTCACCAAAATAGCATATGGAAGGGGTTGGTAAGTGTTTGTCCAAGGAGTGGGTGAGGGGTTGTCAGCAACTGTTCAGTCTCCGGCCCTCGTCTAGGCAGAGGCTGTTTGCGCCTTGGTTTTAGGGAGCTCCAGTGCTTCCTAAATGTAACCTGCTACTTTTATTCGTGCTCTAGTGGAAGCAGAGAAAAGTTACTGGCTTTTCATTCTGGAAGCTAAAGATTGCCGGTAGGTCGGTGGTCACTGTGACAGGTCACCATGGGGTGACTTAATCTAAGGAGGCAGCCTGGTTTCGGGCACACTTAGAGTGATTGTGCAGCAGGCGTGAGTATGTCTGTGTCCACATGGGCTCTTTGAGTGTTTCTGCAGTCAGTCCCTCCCCTCAACCTGATCCCAGCACATGCTGAGAAAGGGAATCCCTGCATAAGCAGGCTCTGTCTGACCTCTGTGCCTTTCTGCCCAAGTTGCTCTCTAATCTGAGGGGAAGCCTGGAGAGGTCAAGCATGGATGAGCCGACTGGGGACTTTGGAGCCTCCCCAGGGCTCCTTAGATGGCTTAGGGCCTGTTAGCCCCCTGAAGCCTGCACTGCAGTTAGCATAGCTGGTCCTACTTCCTGATGGGATCCACCAACACTTGTGTCAGTTTCAGTACGCCCTGAGAGAGGCTTAGTGTCAATAAGCAGCAACTTGGCGTGAACAGAAAGGTCCCTAACGGGGCATTAATGCTCTACACTGAGCTGGATTTCCTGTTTAACCTGTAAGTTCCATTTCAGTCTGACCAGAATTGTAAGGGTGAGGGGCTCCGGTTAAGTATGAAGACGAGTGTAGTTACAGTGTAGTTAGGACTTGACTGAGAAACCCCCAGGCCTGGACCTGCCATAGAGGCTCCCTCAGGCCCTTCCTGCAGGCGAGCATCTGAACTGATAACGGATTGCCCCAAAGCCTGCCTTTATGGCCCACTTCAACTCCGGAGAACACTAGTTTGATATTTTCCTTGTTCGGAGCTTAAGTCATAAAAGGTTAGCCTCCGCCTATAATTTGTTTGCTAAGCAGTTGTCATCTGACACTTGATGTGAGGGTTTGCTTAGCTGAGGAAGCTGGATAAGGGCTGCTGTCAGTTCTAGGTGCTACTCATGCTCACACGGCATCAGGCAGCCTGCCCACACGTGATGGTCACACGTCTGTGCTCACCTTTTTGTGGCTTTACTGTTCACCAGTGAGCTGGGTACAGCCCAGGAGGGAGTGGTCTCAGTTGCAGGATTCTCCTCTATCCTGTCATTCCACCTGGCGAGCATTGTGCTCTCACATGCAAACCTCTTGTCCCCAGTGCTAACACTCTTGCTGTTTGCTCACGGCAGCAAAAACCCGGGCAGCTGACCTGTTGGTGAACCCTCTGGATCCACAGAATGCAGATAAAATTAGAGTAAAAATTGCTGACCTGGGAAATGCTTGTTGGGTGGTAAGTAGTGTTTTCTTTTTACATTTTAATTGTGATTTTGTGTGACAAGATGCTTTTCTTTAAAAAAAAAAATATTTAATCACATCTATTCCTTTTCAGCATAAACATTTCACAGAGGATATCCAGACACGTCAGTATAGGTCCATAGAGGTTTTGATAGGAGCAGGCTACAGTACACCTGCAGACATTTGGAGTACAGCATGCATGGTAAGAATGGGCCACTTTCTTCTCTAGAACCTGGCTTCTCTTTAATACTCTTGATGGGGCAGAGTCTTGATCGAGATCATCCTCCACTTTAAAATGGGTGAGAAGATGGAGATTGCCTAGGTGTCTAAGCACTGGGAGGATTCTCAGGTGTACATGGCTTATGAGACATAGTCCCTTCTTCAGGCCCCGTGCAGACCATTGCCACAAGAAGCAGACCCATCAGAGGAACTGCTTTTAGTCTCTGGAAACTTGTAGGTGGTTCAGGCTCCTTGTCACATCCTGGGGTAAAGTCAGATGTCATCTTCCAGGAGAGGGTGACAGTACTCGTAAGTTCGCACCCCTGGCACGTGGCCTCTCCAGGTGCAGGCTCTGTTCTCCTTCCTACCAAGAAGAGATTTCTCTGTCTGCCCATGCACAGTTGCCGTGATCTAATGCAGATGCCGTGTCCTGGCTGCTTGTCTGGCATGTGCCAGTGTTCCTGAGATAGCAGTGGTGACACAAGCTTTCTTGGTTTGAGTCTGTTTTTCTAGGAACGTAAGTGGTGCTTTCCTGACAGCAGGAGGAACATCCCTTTCACTTGGGCAGTCTGAGTTCGTGTCTTTCTATGTCCACATATATGCACATGGATGTAGAGAACAGAGCTCACCCTTCCGTGTTTTCGTGGCAGCTCCTGATTAGGTTAGGTTGGCTGGTGAGTTGAGCCCTGGGGTTTGTCTCTCTCTGCCTTTGCTGTGCTGGTTTTGCAAGCACGTGCTGCTCTCATTGACTTCCATGGCAGGCACTTCAACAACTGAGCCGTCTTTCAGCCCAGTGTCTGTTTATTTGCTTCATTTTTGAAATGTAGCCCAAGCTGGTCTTGAAACTCAGCCTCCTGAGTGCTGGGGTCCAGGCATGGCACTGTCCCGGGCTTTGTGCATCTCTGTGTCATTAGCTCTGGACTGTGAGTTGGTCAGCACGAGCAGCCCCGCACTCGGGGCCAGCGGCAGTGTCTCCACGCCGTGTCCACGCCAGCTCAGCATGTTCTCTCGGGTTCTGCCGTTCTTTGGTGGAAAAGGCAGCGTGTGTGTGCATGTGGCTTTCAATGCTGCCACACTTTTCCTGTTTGCTGTTATTGTGTTGTGTTCTAGGGCTGGGACCCAGAACACAACACGAGGCAAGGGTTTTCCAATGAGTCATCCTCAGATCTCGTATTCATTTTTATAGACATTGTCCTTGGCTATCTAAATGGAAGGGCTCCTATTCAAGGCCTAGTACGTGTTTTCTGAGTGGAAGGCAGGGCTTAGGGAGGGAAGGGCAGGGCGTAGATGGGATGGAAGAGAGAAGGCGGAATAATGATGGTGACCAGATGTTCAACTCAATAGCAGTTGTTTTTGGTCTTCTATATTTTGTGTTTGTTGTAATGTAAAAGCATTTTAAGCATTTAAATTTTTATAGTGTGTTTGTGAGTGTTTTGCCTGCATGCATGTGTGCATTGTGCATGCCTGGTGTCTGGAGGTGAGAAGAGAGCTCTGGCTCCCTGGGATGGTGTTATGCAGCCATGTTTATGTTGGGATGTGAGCCCAGGTCCTCTGCAAGAGCAGCGTGTGTGACAGCACTGCCTAACCAGGTGATGCTGGGTGACAGGGAAAACACAAGATGCTTTCGTCCTCCAAGTTATCATCCGAGATGATCGATGTAGCCAGATGCAAAATACTGTGCCTTCCTACACTCTCGTCCTGATAATTCTAGAGAATAATTTAAAATTATTAAAAACTTTTTTTTTTTAATAGGAACCAACAATCCAGTTCTTCGTGGCTGAAAAAAGCCACTGTCCCTGTCACTTTGAGTTTTGAGGACACTGCATGGACAGACTTCTTGTTTTTCAGGGAGAGGATAAAGGGAAGTGGAGGCTCAGACCACAGGAGGCAGAGGCCTGGTCAGAGGGAGAGCAGGGTGGGTGGTCTATGTGTGTGAGCGTGTGTGTGCGTGCGTGTTTGTGTGCGTGTGCGCGCGAGCATACACAACCTCCATTTCAGGTGGTGGCAAAGCCAATTTCTGTCTGTCCTCTGCACTAGAGAAGGTCATGTGCTAAGGTTGCCATGGTCCAGGCTCTGTGCACTCTTTGAACCCTGAAGTCTTATGTTTTAATGTTGGTGATATAAATCAGGAAGGTAGTTCAGCATCACACGAATATGGCTGCTGTCACCAGGCTCTCTGTCCCTGTGCTATGTCCCGCCTTCTGTCCTTTTGCTATGCTCTTGTTGCAGACATCAGAAGATACCAAGGAGTTGTTGTTTCTGTCTCATTTTGCCTCCCTATTCCAGGAGACGCTGCTGGTGACCGCAGTGCCCCTAGGGCTGCTTAGCCCTGTCTGTCTGTCAGTCCAGTGGCTCTGCTCTGAGATAGGTACTTTTCAAAGGAACGCGTGTTTACTTCCTGTCTGCAAGGTTGTGTCTGAGAGCTGACTTGCTTTACCCAGAGAACAAACCATAGAGAAGCCACGTTTGCCCACCTTTATACCCTGAGGTTAAATTTGTGCTCACAGTGTCTAGCATGGACAGTGCCCTGGATTGCTGAATCCATCGCCTGTTCAGTTTTGCATATGGCTGCCCTGGAGACAAGAGGGTCTGGGTGGTGATGGGGTCCCAGCTGCTGCCCAGAGGAGAGGTGGCCTTCGTGGCAGGAAAAATACAATGGTGAGGAAAGGCAGCAGATCTGCTAGTTCACCGGTTTGGGCGTCTGTCTCCTAGTGTAAGTGTGTAGAGCGTATCGACACAGCTTGTGTACTGAGGGCCACTGCTTTGTGTGCATGTGTCCTTGTACAAATGGGCAAGCTCGTAAGGGTCCATGATGAGTCCTGACCATGATCAGAATAAAAGTCAACCTGACTTCTGCCATGCTTTACTAGGCCTTTAGCACTATACATCATGACCTGGTTAGGCAGGGAGAAAGAGGCACCTGCTTGCCCTGGAGCTGAGAACAGACAGTGACCTAGGGGAAAGACCAGAAGAAAGACTCCAAAGTTGCCAAACACTGAATATTAACAATGCAGCTTGCTTCAGGGAACAGCTTAGTAAGTAGAAGATAGTAATGTTTCCTGTTTCTACGCTGCTAACCTTACCATACTGTGACACCACCCCCCCCTCAAATGCCAGTGTGTGCTTTCCCTGTTGTCGGTCATAACGAGGAGTCCCACCACTGTCCAAAGAGGGCTCTCCTGCCCTCTGCTGCTCTTTTGTTTCCCTCCTCTTAAAAAAAAAAATTATTTTTGTTTTATGTGTATGAGTGCTTTGCCCACATGAATATCTGTGTAGCACTTACAGGCAGGTTCTATGGAGGTCAGAAGATGGTGTCAACTTTTCTGGAACTGGAGCTACAGATGGTTGTGAGCCTGCCACATGGTGCTGACCACAGCCCTTGTCCTCTAGAAGAGCAGCCAGAGCCCTTAACCCTTAGCCATCTCTCAGCCCCTCCCTCCTCCCTCCCTCCTCCCTCCTCCCTCCCTCCCTCCCTCCCTCCTTCCTTCCCCCTCTCCTCTCCTCTCCTCTGTCTCTCTGTCTCTCTCCCCCCCCCTCTCTCTCTCTCCCTTTCTCCCTCCCCCCTTCCCTCCTTCCTTTCCTTCCCCCCTCTCCTCTCCTCTCCTCTCCTCTCCCTCTCCCTCCTCCTCCTCTCCCCTCCCCTCCCCTCCCTCCCCTCCCCTCCCCTCCCTCCCTCCCCTCCCCTCCCCTCTCCCTCCCTCCCTCCCTCCCACAGTTTCATTGATAGCCTTCTTTAAACACTCCATTGGAAACCCAAGTGCTGTTCGAAGTGTCTTTAAAGAGCGTGTCCGATGCCCTCGCTGCCGAGCAGGGGAAGCGACTGTAATGAGAGGGGACGGACACAGACTTAAGACTGCACAGCCAGGCCGTCCTGGGAACCCAGCTTCCCTTTCATCCTATGAGGGCTTCCAGATCTGTCTTCTGGCTTGCAGATTATTGAATTATTTTACAGACACAGAACATTCTCATCCACTTGGAGTCAAATTTGTCTTTCCATTATCAGAGGTTGGTCTGGCTGCCATGATTGTTAAGTGTTACTGAGTATTAGCTGTTCCTCGGGTGTCTTGTTGCAGCTGCAGTGCTGGGCTGCCAGGCTGCCTTCTGCTGAGATGACAATGCTGTGCCCTGTTAGACCTCAGTCTACTTCAGGACAGGGGTCCTGCGTGTGTACTCATCACACAGGCAGCTGATCGCAGTTTTGCTATCTCGTTTCTCCTCCTCAGTCAGCGTGTAATCACCTATCGTGTCTTTAAAGTCAGGGACATGGCTGCTGTTAGTTAAACACAACTGCTCCCAGTAAGTGCATCTCAAGGAGCATCCTCACCCTAGCCTGGCCGTTAGGAGGAAGAAAGAGAGGAGGACCAGTGTAGGAGCTCAGTGATGGCTCTTCTGCAGGAATGGGAAAACTGTCCCACAGGGAGGAGAGGGGATGGCGTGGCCACCGAGTCACAGGTCTGAACACACGGTGAGAGCATTAAGTCTGGGGAGCTGGAATGGGAGTAAGCCTTTAAAAGACAAGTTGGTGACCCGCACACTAGCAACTGCTGTCTTCGTACATCTTACAAATGGGGTGCTGAGCAAAGGAAGTTTCGGGAGTGAAATTGAGTGGACTTCTTTCCACACTGAAGTACTGTGGTTGTGGGGGGTGGGGCCAGCGTGAGTGGTGCTCTCTGCTGTCTAAGGAGGGCCTGCCTTGTGCTTTGCTGCATGTGGCAGAAGGGAAGGGCCTCTTGTTTTTAGGTGTCCTCTGCTTGAGTCAGAGAAGAATGAAATGATGAAGAACAAGTTGGCAGCTTGCTGGGCCTTGACCCCTGCATGGGGAAAGCACAGCAGGCCCTGCTGAGGGCCTCAGATGCAGTTAGGCCTGCTTGAGTCCTGAGCCTTCCCTATTGCTCTCCGGTAGCAGATGCAGTATGCAGCCACCAGAGCTTTGCCCCACTTCTGCAGCATAGAGAGCCATTGCTTTCCCTCCCCTGTTAGAAGACATAAAAATACCCATGCGGCTTGTGTGGACTTTTCTGGAAGAAAGGAAACCGAGGGCTGAGCTGTCCTGGAATGCACTCTGGTCCTCTGCAGATACAGGCTTCCTCTGTGGACAGCGCTGGCCCTGGAGCGGTCTGAGGTGCTCAGCGTGTCATCTTTGTGTCCTAGGCATTTGAGCTGGCAACAGGAGACTA
This sequence comes from Rattus rattus, assembly GCF_011064425.1. Taxonomy (NCBI): domain Eukaryota; kingdom Metazoa; phylum Chordata; class Mammalia; order Rodentia; family Muridae; genus Rattus; species Rattus rattus. The sequence goes on along the minus strand of NC_046159.1, from coordinate 152,674,001 downwards.
TTTGTTCGAACCGCATTCTGGGGAAGACTATTCCAGAGATGAAGGTGAGTGCTGGTTGCCTGCTGAGTCCCTTGATGTGGGTCTGCTCCTCCAGGACTTCTAGAGAGTTCTATTTGTATTGTTTACCGAAACAGAGCTGAGCTTTGGTTTTCAAACACCAAATTCAGCTGCTTTTCCTTTGAGTTGGAAGCCCCTGCAGTGCGGGGGCATGGGCCGTACCCACCTGACAGCTTTGCTGGCCTCCTAGTAGGTCAGAGGGGCCCAGCTGGTGGGTGAGGACTGACTCCTGAGGCCCCAGGGCCTCTCTGTGGTTTCTCTTCCACAGTTCTGCTGCCCATTCTGCTGTTCTGTTTGGGAGCTCAGTTGAGAACCAGGGAATTCAGGCTTGAATTCCTCCTGTGAACCTGACTGTCTCCGTGCTTCCTTGCTTGCAATGCTGGGGTGGCCTGGGGTACGTTGGTATCAGCCACTCGTGGTGCTCCAGTCGGTGTCTGAGGCCCGCCAGTCCCACAGACCATGTGTGCTGCAGACATTGTTGATTTGAATCGGTTTCTGAGTTTTACTAATTTCCCTTTCCCTCTTCTCCCCCTCCTTGCCCCCTCCCCGTTCCCATGTCCCTTTTGCTCTCTCCTCATAGACCACATAGCCCACATCATAGAGCTGCTAGGCAGTATCCCAAGGCACTTTGCTCTGTCTGGAAAATACTCCCGGGAGTTCTTCAACCGCAGAGGTAGTACCTCTTCCCTTTGAAATGCGCCACGATGCAGACAGAAATGGAACGGCTGCTGCAGCAACTGCAGCTAACGCGACCAAAGCACTTCTTCTAAATTCCAAACCCAGCCGAGCAGAATATCCGTGCTGCTCTAAATGCTGACTGAAGACTGAGTGGGCTGTGATGGGGTCACACTGTCCACTGGCCCCTTCTTGGTGCCCAGGGTGCTCTTAGCTCTGAGTTCTGACTCAGCTGGACAAAAGCCGTTCAGGTTGTGCTCCGTTTCTGTCTGTGCGGGCAGTGACCATGTCTGCATGCAGTGTACTGATTAAACTGTCATGTGTTTCTGTTTTGCTGGCAATGTTTCCCAATGCAGATCACATAGCATTGATCATTGAACTGCTGGGGAAAGTCCCTCGAAAATACGCTATGTTGGGGAAATATTCCAAGGAGTTTTTCACCAGAAAAGGTAACGGTACTTATGTGACACTAATTTTCAGCATGATCTTCTCCCAAGAGGAGAAATCGTGCATTCATATTTGAGCAGTGGAAAAGATCAAGACTTCAACTGGGGGATTCTGCTGAAGAAGGTACTCACAAAATAATCTGGAGCCGTCTGGGATCTATGGATTGAAATTTCTATAAAAAAAAAGCAGGCTTCCAGCAGTCCTTTCTCAAACAGCTACCTCTTAGCGCACTCCAAGTACCAGTGCGTGTATTCCATACTTGTAGAAAGGACTTCAGCGGAGTTTAGGGAGAGAACCAGGTTGAGCTGGGTGTGACGTATCCCTGTATCCCAGCACTCTGAGCCTCAGACTGGAGAATCAGGAGTCCCAGGCCAGCATAGGTCACAAACTGGCAAAGCTAGACTTCTCTTTCTGTTCTTAGTCTTTGAAGAGACAGCCTCGAAGTGGGTTTCATAGACGACCATGGGCATTTTCTTGACTGTGTCCATGCCTGAGCAGTTTGGCATTGTGTAGACCTGTGAAATCCTGTGGACATGTACTTTGGGTTATGTAGACAGCCCCATGGGTGACTGGTTTTAATGTCATAGGGCAGTTCGCAGGTAATACCAATCCTTAAACATCCTTCCAAGCAGCGTGTCTCTCCTCTCACCCTAAAAAAAGGAATCCTCAGAAAAAGCTGTGAGTAGGAGGGTGGGGAACTCAGGGTCATCCTCAGCTACATTGAATATTAGAGGTTAACCTGGGCTATGTGAAATCCTACCTGATGACAACAAAACCCTTCTCAGGTGCCATTGTCTTGGGAGCCTGCTTTTGCCAGCTTAGATTCAGTTGCTTAAGGACTGGGAGAGCGCTGGTAAAGCAAAGGCTGTTTGAGCTGAAGGGCTGAGCTCAACCCAGTGCTTACATGAGCAAGCCAGCCACATTGGTGTGTGCACTTGTAATCCTGGGGCTGCAGACACAACACTGGAGCCCGGGGCTCGCCAACCAGCCTGGCATGCCAGGCTCCAGCTCCAAGCCCTGGATTTGGACTGGGAGCTGAACTCAAAAAAGGTAAATGGTTCCTAAGGAGTAAACACTCTCAGTTGTCCTCTGCTAACACTCACCCCTCCCCCCTCTCTCTCTCTCTCTCTCTCTCTCTCTCTCTCTCTCTCTCTCTCTCTCTCTCTCTCTCTGGTGCACACACACATACACACACACACGCAGATGTAATAGAGTCTGGCGCGCGCGCGCACACACACACACACACACACACACACACACACACACACACGAGAGAGAGAGACAGAGAGAGAGAGACAGACAGACAGACACACACACACACACGAGAGAGAGAGAGAGAGAGAGAGAGAAAGGGAGAGAGAGAGACAGACATACAACACACACACACACACACGAGAGAGAGTCTGGTAGCCCAGCTCAGCAGTTGAGAACATGAGGCTCTTGCAGAGGATCCGACCTGCTTCATTCCCATGGGCACACACACACACACACACCACACACACACACACACACACACACACACACACACACACACACACACACACACACACACACACACACACACACACACACGAGAGAGTCTGGTAGCCCAGCTCAGCAGTTGAGAACACAGGCTCTTGCAGAGGATCGACTTTGCTTCATTCCCAGCACCCTCGTGGCACACACACACACACACACACACACACACACACACACACACACACACACACACACACACACACACACACACACACACGAGAGAGAGTCTGGTAGCCCAGCTCAGCAGTTGAGAACATGAGGCTCTTGCAGAGGATCCGACTTTGCTTCATTCCCAGCACCTACGTGGTGGCTCACAACTGTATCTGAACTTCCAGAGGATTCAATATCCTCATCTGGTCTCCGTGGGCTCCACACACACATGCTGTGCACAATTATGCATGCAAGCAAAATACTCATACACATAAGACAGATATTAATAAAAAACTTTTAAATATTTAATGAAATTCAGTTGAAAATTTAGAAGTACAGTAAAGGAAGTTTCCATGAGACAATATAAACTCCTGATGTGAGGGCCAGCACCCTAATCTTCTGAGGTGAGGTGAGATAGCGAAGAAGCCTTGCAAACAGAATGTGGGATCATAGTGAGTTTTAAAGAAAATACTGTATCTCCTTGCTGACACCACCACAGGGTCTTGTACACACACATCAAAGTGTGATCCTAATCCACTTTGTAGTCCATATTTTGAATTTAAATATTGGAGCTGAAATTGAGGTTTTTTAAACCTAACTTCCAGGATTAGCTGATCCCGTGGGTGTTGTGAGGACCTGCTGTTGGTGTGGGGTCTGCTCACTGGGGCTGACAGTCTTCATGCTGGCCCTGTTGTGTTCAACGCATGGGTTTCACATTTAAAAGACTCACAAAATTTTCACATCAGTTTTACAGCTGCACAGACTGTGGGCATCACAGTGCTTTAGGAACATAAGGAGTGTCCTCTGAGGGCCTTACTGTCTTTGTAATCTCTGGGAAGGGTGAACATGGTCCTCCCTTGAAGCTTTGAGTATAGGCTGACTCCAAGACAATGAAGGAGCAAATAAAGACAAGCCTAGAGCAGTTTGAGTGTGCCTGCTCTAGCAGTCTCTCTTGCCCACACAGTCCTGCCTAGCAGAAGAAGGACAGAGGCTGATGAGGTGTAGTACAAGACGGGTATATGGTGGACAGTGCCTTCGAAGGCAGCAGAGTGCTGCCACAGAAAACAGCATTCACCACAGGTTGCATGCATGCTGGTGGCGGCTTTTCTTGTTGTTTAAGATGCATTTGAGTAGTTTGCCTACATGCATTTATGTGCAGAGTGTATGTGCCTGATGCCTGCAGAGATCAGAAAAGGGCATCAGATCTCCGAAGCTGGAGTTGCAGATGATGGTTAACCACCAGGAGGACATTGGGAACTGAGCCTGGATCCTTTGTAAGAGCAAGGAGTGCTCTTAACTGCTGGAATTTTCTAGCTCTGATTTTAAGTTTTAAGGCGTTTGGTACTCGGGTACTATAAATTTGAAATAATTTCCATCATATAGCAGAATATCCCTTATCCAAGATTCTTTTTTTTTTTTTTAAAGATTTATTTATATATGTGAGTACACTGTAGCTGTCCTCAGACACACCAGAAGAGGGCATCAGATCCTATTATAGATGGTTGTGAGCCACAGTGTGGTTGCTGGGATTTGAACTCAGGACCTCTGGAAGAACAGTCAGTGCTCTTAACCGCTGAGCCATCTCTCCAGCCCCAAAATTCTTGGGATAGGAAATTTCCACTTTCTGATTTCCTCAGATTTTGGAATATTCACATTGACATGATGAACATTGGACATAGGTCTAAACATGAAACTGTTTCAAGGACTCATGAGCTCGAGGTAATGCCAGCACAGCTAGCTTTGACTGTCACCCACCCATTGTGTAATGTCCTTGTGTGCCGTGGCTGCCTCTGGGGTTGTAGCTTTCAGACTTGGGCTATAAAGCTCACTAGTCCCTCCTCCTCCATCCCGTGTGCGCTTCTTCACAGAAGGTGCCATGGTGAGTCTTTTAGTTTCTCTTGTTCCACATCCAAGAATTTAATGGGCATCAGAGCACAAATGCATTTATAAAAATTTGTACTGTTCTCTTTGTCCCATTCTCCACACAGCAGAACATAACTGCTTCTGTGGTGCTGGCTGAGTCCAGTTACAGTGGAGAGGCGTGTGCGTGCGTGCGTGCGTGCGTGCGTGTGTCCCGTGTGCCTGTGAAGTCCTATAGTCCCAGCCTTCAGGATGTGGAAGCGAGGAGATGGGCAGTTCCAGGCTAGACTGGGCTACATAGTGAGGACCATGTCTCCAAAAAAATAAAAGGGAAAGGGGAAAAGGACTGTGATGTGTGTGGTATGTGCAGTGTGCACAGATTACATACAAATGCTGTGCTCGTTTCCTTTGGGTATTTGAATGTCCTTGGATTGTTGGTGAAGGTGCAGTCCTGAACCAGTTTCTATGTGTACAAAGGGAAGAATGTACTTAGTTTAGTGTTCATTGAAGCATCTTAGCCTAAAAAGGTGGGAGGTTCCCTCAGTCGATTCTCTTCCGGCCCACAGTGCCTGCCAGTCTTCATATTTATGTGCAAATGAGATTCTGCCAAGACAGAACAGTTAAATATTTGTCAAGGAAGTTCCTGCTTTAACCAGAGAACTTACCTCAGTGCCACGTGTGAGTGGCAGTCTGTAGTAACTGTTGGAATGAGGGTGGCTGTGGCTCTGTCCGCGTGGTTAATCAGTCTACTGGGACGCACTGGAAGGCACTGGGAGGCCCTGCTGCCTGCTGCAGAGCTGGGGTTGAGCGCCTGATGTCCCCGCCCACAGGCGTCTGTCAGTCAGTCTGACTCTGTAGGACATAGCTTTAGACTTACTCTATAGTATTGCCCCATATGTTCTCGTGTTTGGCTTTTTAGCTTCCACCCTAAATATTGACCTTATTCAGGCCCTGGGGGAGGGGCGACATGGTTTATATTCTTTGACTAGGTCCCTGGAGCTAGACTCTTCAGTGATTGCTCAAATGGGTTTTTAAATTTGTATTATTTTGCTATTTTGTGTATGGAACGTGTGATGGGGTGTCATGTTCCACAATGCATGTGTGGAGATCAGATCAGAACAACTTTGTGGAATCAGTTCTCTCTTTCCACCTCACATGGTCAGACTTAGGCCAGCGGGCTTACATTGGTGAGTGGCAAGCCCTGTTTACCAATCCCACCTGCCTTTGGACCTGAGTTTGGACCTGAGTTGTACAAACTGTTTTAATCCCAGACCTTCCTTTTCCAGTGCTGAAATTGCTGGTCTGTTTCTTTATTGGACCTAGAGACCTCAAAGCAGTGCTTGACTCTGATCTCATCGGTCACCTCCCCTCCTCAACCAGGAAGCATTCAGAGTTTCCTTATGGAACCCTGTGTACAGCTTGGTGGAAATTCTCTACCTAGATAAGGATGGCCATTGAAGAGTATACAGAAAGGGTATGGGTGGGCAGGATTGCTGGGACTTCTCCTTTTTTGTGTGGTTGGTTGGTTTGTTTTTCCTTTTTACATTTGTAAGTAATGCTTGGAATGTTGAGGAATTGCTAAATGTGTTTGCAGAGGCGAGCAGACGGAGTCTGGCCCCTCATGCATGCTCTATGGCAGTGTATGAAGGGAAGACACCAGTGTAGTGCCAGGGCTGGGCTGCTGGGCTCCACTCACCTGCAGCCTCCACTGCAGGCCTGGGAAAGAGCTGTCGGTCAGGTGCAGGTCCTCGACGTGTGATACACAGAGAGGTCCACTCTCAGGGCTGCCCAAGGCCACTTTATCGGCAGCTGTAGATATTCTGTGAACATTTTCTAACACAGAGAAATGAAAGTTATCCTCACCTGGCAGTTTGACTTAAAAGTAACTTTTTAAAACTTTACATTTAAAAGTAACTTTTGGGGTTGGGGATTTAGCTCAGTGGTAGAGCACTTGCCTAGCAAGCGCAAGGCCCTGGGTTCGGTCCCCAGCTCCGGGAAAAAAAAAAAAAAGGAAAAGGAAAAAAGTAACTTTTTTTTAAAACAGCCTTTAAGTAAAAATACTGTTCGTTTTTCTGCTAGGCCAGAGCTTCCTAGTTTTGGCTGTTGTACTACAGCTGACACTGTAGAACATTTTTTAACTTAAGGTTTTATAAGAAATTGTCCTTGAGGTCATATGTTTTACAGAAAACTGGTGGAGATAAAAATTAGTTGTTTGGGGTTGCCAGTAGCTGTTTGAGGCTGTTTCTTTAAATTTAGACAAATTAAAGTGACTGTGTTCTGGAGGGATATTAACTGTGTACCTACTAGCCCCATGGAGCCAAAGGCTAAGCACGGTGGACAGCACAGTTTGAAAGGACATGTGTCCCTCCAGACAGAGTGATGTTTGCATTGAGGTAGAAGCACAGACTTCTTCTCGCCATGGTAAAATGCAGTGACACGACTTCCAATAGTGTACGTCATGCAGCTTTCCTCAGCCACGTGCAGACTGCACCACCACCGAAGCTGGCGTGTGAGCGGTTCTCACGTGGGAAACAGAAATACTCTGTGTGCTTTCTGCATCACACGGAGCACAGAGATGATTTGTTCAGACTTATTAGTCCGTGTACATCCACTGAGCTTGCTTCAACTCAGCCATCAGCTCCTCAGGGAGACTTGCTTAGGGAACAGCCAGCTAACTGCCGTCGTTGCTTAGGGGACAAGCTGGCTGTCCTTGTTCCCATCAGGTTTTGAGAGGTAACTTGCCTGCTTCAATGAAAAAAAGGCGGTGTGAATCAAGGAAAGTGTGAGGCGTGCAAATCTGGAGCTGTTGTGACGCTGTGCGTCTTTCTCTCTCTCCAGGAGAACTGCGGCACATCACCAAGCTGAAGCCCTGGAGCCTCTTTGATGTTCTTGTGGAAAAGTATGGCTGGCCCCATGAAGATGCTGCACAGTTTACAGATTTCCTGATCCCAATGTTAGAGATGGTTCCAGAAAAACGAGCCTCAGCTGGCGAATGCCTTCGGCATCCTTGGTTGAATTCTTAGCAGATTCTACAAATATAGCATTCTGAGCTAGCACATTTTCCCAGTGCATTGGACCTAAACAGTGGCTCTCATTCTTTAACAGGATTACAAGTGAGCGGGCTCCACCCAGACCTTTGTTTTGCTTTGAGGTACTGTTGTTTGACACTTCGCTTCCTGTGCACCACGGTCCTGGGGAAGGGTGGTCTTTGTCTTCAGCTAAGTAGTTTACTCGCCATTTTCTTCTGGAAACAATAACATGTCTCTAAGCATTGTTTCTTGTGTTGTGTGACATTCAAATGTCATTTTTTTTTGAACGAAAAATACTTTCCCCTTTGTGTTTTGGCAGGTTCATTAACTATTTATGAAGACACATTTTAGCTGAGTATTCTATAATTTACACTCTTAAGAAATTATCAGTTGGAACCAAGAAAGAGCAAGGAAATGTACAATGTTATCTTCTGGCGAAGGGAACTCACTCACCCCTGTATTATAGTGTATGTAACTATTCATCTGCATAGATAGGGCGAGGAGTCCCACGCAGAAAGCTGCCCAGCCCTGAGTGCTTCTTAGCCTCCATGCATGTTTCGGGTTCCCACTGCTTCAAGAAGTTGCACAAACTTTTCATTCCATAGCAGTCCGAGTGGCTCTGGATTAGGTGCCATGCCCTCTGTGGCCCAGCAAGAGAGAAAAACATTAAAATTGACACTATAATCTAGCAGTTCCATTTGTATTTTGCATATTTTTAAAACTATGTTTAAAAACATGTGATGGCCCAGTACCATCTAGTGTTGCCTCTTCCCAGCACTGTAAGTTAAATACGTTGTTTAAATTGGACGAGAGAAATATGTTCAGTGTGTGGAATGAAAAAAATAATATATTTTCGGCAAAGCATGATCAGTGTTTGTTTAAAACACAAGGTGTGTTTCTACCGTTTGCAGCGCAGTGGACAGAACACGCCTCACGGCTTACAGGTAGCCGTGATCATGTTCATTCCACCGGCAGCTTTCCTTGCTACTGCGGCTCCCCTTGCCTTTTCATTACCGCCCATGAATGAGAAGGTCATGTCCCCTTTGCAGAGCGCATACAGTTTTAGTTTATGCATTTCCTTAAAATTAACTGTAGAATCCAGGACGCAGACATTAGTAGGCAATACTATTTTAGAGTGTCTCATAGGAGGTGTATTTAACCTCTTTTAGAAGTCAGTGGATTGAATGTCTTTTTTAAAAAATTTTTATTCATTAAGGTGCCTCGTTTTTTTTCTTGACTTTGTCCATTAACATTTATCCATTTGCCTTTGCAATAATTAGATTGTGAAAAGCTAACAAGTGTTGTAACAATAATCCTTTGTTTGGGGTGCTTGCACTTGTCTTAAAAATTAAAGTGTTTTGGGGTGTTTTTCCAGACATTGCCTTGGTTATTGCCCTGCATTGAAGAGTCAGAATCAACATACACTGCTGTCAGTAGAGCGCCAACAAAGCTAAGGAGGTGCAGAATGGATTTCATGAGCCAGGCTTAGTTATATGTTTCATCATAAGTGGGGGGCGTTCTCCCCTGCCCCCAGTCTTTCCTTCTGGGGACAAGACACATATCCCTCCTAGGAGTTAACTTCATTCCGTCACACACTGCAGTGAGGCAGGTACCACTCATTCATAAACTGTGCATGCTGAGTTTTTCTGATGAGCCTGTGGGTTTCCTTGTGGAGCCTGTGTTAGATGGTGGCTGTTAAGTCATGGTTTCTATAGAAACATTCCTATAGGAACCACAGAGTATGTTTATGTCTTCCCTACCTCTGAAAGAACTTTTAGTTTTTGAATGAAATTTGTCTAATGCAGTTAGAAATGTCAAGTTGGAAAAGAAAGCTAGAATATTAACCTTGGTGACTCTATCAGATTCTTGGTAGCAGGATGATAAAGAATTAAAGGTTGGCTGTGGTGGTGCACGCCTTTAATCTCAGCACTTGGGAGGCAGAGGTAGGAAGATCTGAGTTTGAGGCCAGCCTGGTCTGCAGAAGTTCCAGGCCATCCAAGGCTATATAGTGAGATTCCATATTGAAAGCCTAAAAAAAAAAAGAGGAAGAAGGAAATGAATAAAAGCTTAAAGTGAACCGCTGGTTATCTGGAACATGATAGTCAACTCAGTCTTTTTAGTGGAAAGACCCTGTGAAATTTTTATGGACAATTAGAAGCAGTGGGTCTTCTATGTGACTTAAACAGATTCAGAAGTAGCTAATCTCAAAATCCGCAGAACTATACAGAGACAAAGTGGGCATTAGGGAATTTGAAAGAAGTATACTTTTTAGATGATATCTGCTTGTTTTTCCATGTTCCCTGTACCGTGCGTGATTTAACAGGTATGAGTAAAACTTTTATTGGAATAGAAAACATGTTCAGATTATTTTTCTTTTCTTGTTTTTTGAGGCAAGTTCTCAAGCCATGGCCTTTAACTCAGAGATCTGCCTACCTAGGCCTTCTAGCCCCCTCCCGTCCCTCGCACACGCACACGCACACCCTCTCTCTTTCAATTAAGTTTGTAGAGTGTGTCCATTAAAGATTCTATTTAGTTGATGCCTTTCAGTTTGCACACGAGCTTTCATTGTGGAATTACTTTATAGCTGGGCAACTTGGAAAGTCTGTGGACAGGTGATTTTACAGATGAACACTTCTTTGGTCTGTCTGAAATTATCAAGGAGGAACAGTGTGAACCCATCCAGTTTTGAGACTAAGTTTCTTTATTAAATGTCCTAAGGTGAACATTGGCAAGTCAAAGATGGCATGGTAACTGGTGTTCTTCAAAAACTTGAAGATGATTGGTTTTAAGCCCTGAATGAGCTGTTTCTCAAATACCACCAAAGTTAACTTTCAAATGGGAATTGAATGATAAAACATGATTTAAGTCACTAAATTTTAGAGTTTACTGTTTTTCCTGATGCATTTTACATACACACACACACACACACACACACACACACACACACACACACACACACACAGTGCCCAATTGTGTCACATATTTGGAAGGTAAATAGGGTTAAGAAGTCACAACTGATGTATCTTCTTTCAGTAATAAAATATTCACTGAAGATCATTTTCATTCTTTTTGGCGTATTTCAGAATAATGCCTTCCCCCTTGGTTTTGTGTAAGAGATCTATTTTCTACAACTAAAAAAAGCCCTAAAGCTAGGTATTAAATATTATATTTTAGTATCAGCTTTGATTATTATTAGTAAAAGTATCTGAGTCATATTCTAAACTGTACAAATTAAATCTCCCCGTGATTTAAGTAAATTACTCCTTTTCAAAGTGCAGTAAACTGTGGTGTGCAACTCACTGAAGGTATGCAGTGAATCAGTGATGTGGGTGAACATTAGATTCTTAGATTGTCAGCTAAGTTGCATGGTGTGACTATTTAATTTCCTGTGACTCGTGCTACTAAAGAAAAGGCAAGTGGTCAGAGAGGAAGGGCTGTGGGACCCACGCAGACCGGCTGTTGGCAGCCTGCAGTGCAGCTGAGGTAGCAGCTACTGAAGAAAATGGATGGTTCTTTACTTATAAATTATATTTGAAAATCATCGTAACTTTTGTAAAATCGTTAAGCAGACCTCAATCTCAGAAGTTGTACAGAACAATTTAGTAAAACTGACATAATTGTGGTTTATTAACATGAATTAAAATGCCCAGCCAGTGCTTTAATGTGACAGCATACTGAAATAAAAAGGAAAGGCCATGTGCTGTACTACTCCACAGAGATCACACTTTTGCAAAGACTTGCATATGTACAATGCTATATACCAAATGAAAAGGGTGGGAAGCAATTATACACGCAAAAGAAATGCAGTATTTACATCTGTCAGGAGACACTAGAAATTATCTACACATTAAATTACATTTTGCTTGCAAAAAACTGATAAAACAAAATGAGCCATGTCCACACCAAATTATAAAAACCTGCATTGCATTTTCAGACCTAAGGTGCACTCAAAGAACTGCTGACCATAAAAAAGAAAATCCTTAGTGCTTTCTTTAGCTGTATACTTAATGCATATGTATAAAATAATACAGAAAATAGTCACTAAATGAATTTAACTGCAACAATGAAATTTAAGGTCATGTACATCAGCTCTCTGGTCAGAAAGACAGTTGGAATGCTCACTTACAGAATTAAGATGCCTACGACTGGCTTAGCACATTTCATACGGAATCTTAAAAAGCAAAAATGGGAAAAATACAATGGAAGAGCACTGGTGTTTTGTTTTTTTTTTGTTTGTTTGTTTTGTTTTTGTCTTTTTTTATACAAAGTTTCATGTACAAGCTTTAAAAAGTACCTTAACAGGTACATATGAAATATACAGTTTATCTTACAGAACATTTTAAAAAATGTTATTGGAGTCCATTTTAATGCCACCCTGAACCGTGGTAATTGTTTTGAAATGTTGGTGGCACCTGTGCTCTGTGAATTGGAATCTGTCCAGGCACTGGCGATGCCTGCTGAGGTCCTTGCACCCCATGTGGCAGGGCCACAGAGCCAGGGTGAGGATGAGGACAGAACCCTGAAGCAGTAGGTGTTGGAATACTGTTTGGTCCTTGGGGCTGGAGATGAGGACCTGGAACTGGTAATGGACAATGTGGCCCTGTTCCGGAAGGCTGGTGTTGGGGTCCCGGTCCCAAAGTGGTGTGATGTGTGGCTTGTGAGGGGTACGGCGGTACAGCCGGATGAACACTCGCAGGAAAAAGTGGAGGTCCTTGATGAGGTGGGTGATGTAAGGCTTGACCTGATGCTGAATGATGCCCAGAAACCAGAACACTGGCTGGAGGAGGAGGAGGAGGGGGCGGTGGGGGTGCTGAGTTTACTACATGCTGGTGTTGTGCTTGCAGACTTTGCAGTCCTGTGGAAGGATGGGGTGGAGGATGGTGATGCGGGGCAGGACCAGGAGGTGGAGGAGGTGGTGGTAAATGGTGTCCAACAGTTTGAGAATGAATGTGTGACCCAGGGGTGACAGCATGAACTGTCCCAACTACATGTGCTACAGAGTGCTGCTGATGTGAGTTTGGCTGTTGTACGAGGTGTGGTCCTGGAGCAGGTGGTGGTGGAGGCGGGGGTGGGACCACAGCAGCAGCAGTTTGATGGTGAATGGTAGGGTTTTGAGACGGCAGAAAATGGCCCGGAGTAACATGGTGTCCAGGAACGGATGGCTGGCTTGTGGTGCCAGGAAGTGCTTGATTTGGTCCAGATGTAAACACAGTTTGTTGGGAAAGACTACCTTTTAGCTGATTGTAGTTCTGAAAGTTTGCAGAGGGCTGCTGGTTTTGATAGTATGCTGAAGGAGGCGGAGGGGGTGGGGGGGGCGGGGCCGTGCTGCTCAGACCCTGTTGGTTGAACGGACTGTATGCTGCAGAAGACTGGCCTGAGGGTGTCTGGGTAAATAACGCTCCACAAGGTGCCTGCTGAGCATTAGCTTGAAGGTTCTGTGCCGTTGGATACAAACTTCTTGGAGTCTCGCGTTGAGGAGTTCCGACTTGAGGTGACTGTGAATGGTGAGGCCTGAAGGGAGATCCTAGGTGCTGTGAAGGAGGCTTTGGTGAGAGGTAACCATGCTGCACAGGCGTGTGAGGCGTGGAGGACTTGGGAGGGTTTTCTGTGTGAGGGGACGGAGGACAGTGCAATTTTGTTGGTGCAGAAGGCAGCTTTTGCGGAAGTTGATCATTTGCATTTCGAACGTGGGCCTGAGGAGGATGGTTCTTTGAAAGTGCTGGGGTGTTACTTGACAGCTGTTTTTGCTGAAGCTCTGGTTTTAGGTGAACACTGTTCTCAGCTTCTGATACAGTGGCAGTTGCCTCCCAGTGGGAATCTGGTTTTGTGAGCATTTTCCCATGTGACTGAGCAGGATTGATTGGCCCTGGTGAACCAGGCTACAAAGAAAAAAAAAATTATGAGAAAATGTTAGCGGTATTTAACGTTATTTAATCAGACTCAGGAGGCAGTGTAAGGACGCCTATGATGTTGCAAGGTGAGCTTTTCACAGCAGATTGTGTAAGTTATTCGAGTTTGTGAGGTTAAACTGAATTCTCTAGCTTTTGATGAAGATAACCCAGAATTTATAGTCTCTATTTTGCATTTTCTTCAAACAGCTGCCTTTCAGCCTCTGACAACCTTAAAACTTAACAAATTTTGATTTTATAACCAATCATAACCAATTTCTTTACCTAATTAAAGATAAACTGCTTTGTATAAACAAAAATGCCCCATTAAATCATTTAGCCTTAAAATACTTTTTTCACTTGCAAGGGTGACCCCAGTGTAAGACATATTCAAAAGTCATGGCACTCAGTCTTTCAGTGGCCAAGCCCACTGAGCCGTCAGCCCATCTCAGACCAGGATGGGAAGTGCTGTCTTCTGAATGAATGTCACCTGAGCTTGGGCATACAGAGTGCTGCTTGGCTGATCCTAAAGAGAATCCCACGAAGACGGGAGTAAAACTTCAGTGAGAAATAGCGACTATGGAAGGGTACTTAGAAAACTGCAAGGTTAAGCCAGGGTTGTCTGTTATGGTTCAACATAAGAGTGAGGAAACAGGAAGAGTAGAGAGGTCCCAGACTAATACTTGATGTAGCAGGAGAGAAGTGTGTGAAGTTACCTTGCTTGTTTTAGAAGGGCTCTGAGAAGTGTCAGGGGATGGACATTCACTTGTACTTGTGGCTTCTGTACCTTCAGGATCAAGGTCTGTAAGGCAGAAGAAACCTACAGTAAATGGAAGATCACGAGACAACATACTGCCTCTTGTAGACACACAGTGCTCGCTGTACACAGTTCTTTTTCTTACTATAAAGAGCTTTAAAATAATCGCCATGATAGGTCATCTGCTTACTGACCTGCCATAGGTTCAGTCAAAGGAGGGGCTAGGCTCTGAGCGGGCACCTGGGGAATGTGGTTTGAATGAGATGAAGGTGAAGACTGAACATGACTCGGTGAACATGAGACACATGGTGACTCTCCCCCTATGGATGAAGCAGAGCAGACCCAGAGAGAACATTAGCGCTCGCTCGCAGGGAGCAGCAGAGCACAAACAGGCAGAACCACTGGGGAGAGCAGAAGCAAGCACGCTTACCGCCGTCTTTGTCTTTGCGGTGGTCACTGAGCAGTAACGCTCTCTGATAGCTTCTCTCTCTCACTTGCTCCACTGAGGTGGAAGCAGTCCTTTAAAATAAAACATCTCCAGTCAGACAAGCTGCCACCATGTAGGGTAACTCTTCTGTCTCCTGATGAGCAAAATGTCCTTCAGATGAAGGATTTTTGCTATATTGAGACAAAACTTTGGGGCTAAGCTTTGAAAACAGCCTCTCACATTGCTAACCATGCTCCAACTGAGATTTTAATTAAAGAAACCAGACTAACTTGTCTTTGGCGATTTCTTGGTGAAGAGAAGGGCTGGAAATCTTGTGTTAAGAGTTTTAAGGACATGTTAAGTTGCCAAAGGGAGCAAAACCCCTCCAACAGAATCCAAATGCCTGTGTCAGTGTGCACTGGGGACTGAGCGGGCTGTCCCATGGCTACTGAGACCCACCTTAAATGCAGTTGCCCCAGTCTTATTGAAATAGCAAAACTGCTTCTTCATCCAAAGTTAACCGGTAGGGGAGGTAAAGAAACCGTATAGGAAGGAATATCTACAGGGCTCAGATGAAGAAATGAGACCTTCCCAGCAACAGGCTTCTGAGGTTACAGCTATCAACTGCGGTCTGTTTCCCATTCCAAACAGCAGACAGGAAGACGGAGTCTCTAACGGTCTGCTTTTCTGTTTTCCCCTTGGACAGTGACACACTGTGAAGGGCTTACCACTGAACTTCTGGGTCTGTCTTCTCAGTGGGGTTGGCGTCTCTGACAGGACAGTCACTGCTGCCTTCTTCACAGGAGGCAGTGCAAGTGGCAGCCGGCGGTGCTGAAGGCAGGCTAGCCCGGTTTTCTGGCTGCTCCCCGTTCTCACTGCTGTGGACACAGCCATCGCCACTGCTGCTTAGGGTCCCACTTGGGTGAGGTGACACACTAATCAAAGCAAGGTTCTCTGGCTTAGAACCACTCTTCCTAGCTTCACGTTGTCTCTTACGGTATTCTAGTAGAGAGACCTTAAACAAGAAAGAAAGAGTGAATATTCTTGTTTGTGTATCAGAATCAATTTATTCTTTTCTAAAAAGGATACTGCAGCATTTATATTAGAAAAATTATAAAATAATTGAATTTTCCATAAATAATTAACAATTATTAAATGCCTACTATATGTCAGGCATTGTATTTAGATGATTTATATACATTATCTCATTTAATCCTCACAACAACCCTAAGAAAATAGGTATATTATCATCCCCATTTTACAGATGAGGAAATTGAGTAACTCACTCACTCCAGGTCACACAGCTGGTGAGTGTTGGAGCCGGGATTCGAACCTAGGTCTTATTTGAAAGCCCGTGCTCTTTCCACTATACTACATTGCTTCCCACAAAGTTGCCAACTGGACTCTGTTATAAAAATTAAAAGCACATATCACTAAAATGCTTTGACTTATACGCAGTTAAGCCTATTAACAAATCCGCACTGTGTCTCCCCTTCTAACAGTCAGGCACTCTTAACTGTCAGGCTCTACCGGTCAGTCAGGCTCAGGCTTACACAGACACTCCTGCGTTAAGCTGGCTCTGAGGAAGCAGTGTCATACTCTGCAGGTGCTCTTACATGCATGGCCTAAGTACTGTAAGTATTAGGAGATGGTGAAGAGGCATTTCCTTCTCTCCAAGGCCGCCTGCTCAGTGCAAGTAAGAGAAGTAAGAATGAGTATTATCTACCTATCGTTTAAAACACGTAAAAACCATCTTGAGGCTTTTATCTGAGACTTATTTCATATCACCATCATTTTTGCTTTCTTAGGAACATCAAATTATTTACAAAAAAAGCTTTAAAATGTACATATGAAAATTTTAACTTACATAACTAAGTTATAAATGCCTCACATAACACATGCTGTAACTACCAATAACCCTTAAGAGCACAGTAAAAAACCCACTTCTTAAAAGGACTATAAGTTGTTAAATTATAACCTTTTTCTTTTGTGGTGGATTCTGGGGTGTGCAGCTCCCGTCGATCAAACTGTCATTAACAGTCCGTCCAAAACCAGAGACAAGCCCATCTTCAGAGGGACAAAAGACAGCTGTCTCCATAAACATGCCTCTAGCATCATCCTGCGTCAGGCACTTGGACTCACTGATTCGGAAGCCGCCTCCAATCTCCAACTGATGAGAGGGTGTTAAGTCCCTCAAGTTGGAGTTTACTGAGAAGTTAACTCCTGTTCTGTCAGGACTCTTTACCCAGGATGAATACATTGTGCCTCGTCCAGAGTGGGTCGAATCCAGTTGGCTGCTGGGCTCAGTCCTGTCGTGGGCTGGGGTTTCCATGGTTTTTTGTAAGGCAGCTGGCTCGACTGCATCCAGTCCCAGTTGAAGGTCTGACACAGACTCCTTTTCTCCTGGGCAAGGCCTATTAACCTCAGTCCTGCTCCTGGGGCTGGTGTAACCAATAGTCTTTATTTCTTGCAGGCCTAGCTCATTTAGGTTGGAATTTCTAAAAGGCCCCAGCGTTAGCATGGTTGAAGGTCGGTCATATCCCTGTTGGTGGTAGGGAGGGGAAATCACACAAACAATGCCATAGAGGGACAAATTACTATCTAGCAGCAATTTAAGCAAAATTATGATGAGAAAATCAGCAAATGGATCTTTTTTGATAATTCCTTACCTCTTGATTGTAAGTGCATCTCTTTATTTCTGGAGAACTTTCTGGGGAAGAAATATTCTACATAAAAGTAATAAAATTAGGGATTAAAATACAATAAACTGTAGTTTGTAGCCATGAAGAATTAAAATGAAAAAAACTGATGATGGATTTTAGATTTAAGCCTTGTTGAAGACACTAGCTTTAGGTCACATTATATACTACCAAAAAAAAAAAAAAAAAAAAAAAAAGATGTTCACTGTGGCACAAATGCAAGTGCTTAAATTTATGTAGTTGGAGATTCCCAATTTTCTCTGAGTTTCTCATCACACTAGTTAATAGGGCCAGAAAAGGGCTTACCAGAAGAGTTTGATAAAGAAACACTCAGTCCCAGGGATGAACAGTTTTTTACCCCCAATGAAATTTCTCACCTCAAAGTGCATGGTGTTTCCTGGTGTGCCAGGGGTCACTGGGGTCACTGGTGAATATATGGGTTTATAACTATTTCTGTAAGTTTCATCATCTGATTTGATCCGTGGGGGAGTAGCAAATGCTGGGTCGGTAGGAGTGATGTCCGTGTGAGTTGGGGTGGCGTAGGGTGAAGGAGTAGGGGTGGAGCTTTCTGAGTAAGCCGAGTCTAACAATTGGTAAAGTCTTCGTTTTTTTAGTGGTGTGGTTAAATCTGTTGATGAAATAATAATATGTAAGAAATCATACTGCTGTTTGCTATATCAGAAATAGTGATCAATTTACCACTTTCACCTCCAAACTAAAGATTTACTAACCTGAAATCTCCCCTAGACCCCCAGAAGCTTCAGTGCTAGCAAACGCTACCTTTGAAACTGAGAAGTCATGCAGAAGTCGCATTGGCCGTCCTGGTGCTACTGGAGCTGATGTCTCAGCAGCTGCCCCCCACTGAATCCCTACATACACAGCATTTCCAACTATGCTTTTACAACCTCCTTCATGCAAGCCTGTGGCTGTAGGGCTTCCCCTCACAAAGCTGCCCTGGCCCTTGCCACAGTTGCCACACTGGCCACACAGCAGCAGTACCTGGGAGGGAGCAGCTGTCGCTCAGCAGCAGGGGACTTTTACTTTCACCATTAACTGTAGGGCTCCTGGGCCTTTCCTGACACGGTGAATGATATCTATGTAAAACTGTTGAATTTTCTTCTTCCAGGGCTTGCTTCAACCATCGCTGAGTAGAAGAGGAAATAGATGAATAAGGGTCAGTGTGCGGCTGTTTAGACAGCCTATCAATGCAAAGCTGATCACAAAAGCATCTCACTGTGAGGAGCTGCAGTAAGGACTGAGATTTGCATTTGGCTTCTCCTAGATTTTATATCCAAAGAAAAGTTTACCTTTTTGCATGAGCCAGAAATGTTTTCAGTAGTTTCTTTTCTTCTCTTTTTTTCCGAAAGGAATGGTGATGTGAATCTAATGTAATGCTTAGGAGTAGAGTATACATGGGGGCTGTAAGTGAGACCTGGCAAAGAATTGAGCTGTGTAGCTAACACCTCTGGATCTGTAGTTATGCGCAGAGGCCTTTCTGAAAGGCTGTCTGAAGGTTTTCCTGTCTTCTCATTCTTCTCACTTAACCATTCATTGACCAAGTGCTAGAGAACAGAAACATTTGGATCACTATATAGTAATTGCACACATCCTATCCCACTACAGAATAGTCTACTATTAAGTTAGATACTGGCACATCGTCTAGGACGAGAAGGTGGGTAATTTAGATTATTCACATCACGAGGCTGGAGCGATGGCTCAGAAGTTAAGAGCTTGTATTGCTCTTGGAGAGAGGACCCAAGTTCGGTTCCCAGCACCCATGTCAGGTGGCTCACAACCGCCTGTAACTCCAGCTCCAGGGGATCTACATGGGTACCTGCACTCATGTGCATATATACCCACAGACAGACACACACGCATAGTTAATAAATGTTTAACAAAAAATTATTCATGATATGTGGTGAAAAAAGAAACCCCACTAATCAGTATTTTCATTTTCTTATTTACTGTTATTCTAAGGATTATGATATTTTATAGGGATAAAATACATGGATATATGTAGAAAAACTATATTACAAAAACCCCACTAATAATATGGCAGGTTATGGTGGAGCACTGTCTATAATCCAAGGCTGAGTCAGGAGGACTGACACAAGTTTGAGGCCAGCCTGTGCCACATAGTAAGTACCTGGCCAATAGCACTACATAGCCAGACTGTTTCAAAGGAAAAGAAGAAAAGGGACTTTAAAAAATGTTTTGATATAGTAAAATCTAGGAGATACCAACAAGTACCACAAACAATGCAGATATGTTGTTCCGTATTTTACACGAGACTGTTTGCTTAGGAAAGAAAGTCTGATGTTCTCAAGCAGTGCTTTTTTATTTTTAGCCAAGGTGCCCATCACAGTTGCTAGATGAGGTCAGCAAATAGATAAAAGTATGTCCACACTGACAATTCTTGAGGTTGGAAATACCTCTTAAAGATCCTAGCCTTTTGAAAGTTTATTATCCACCATGTATAGAATGCAGCCTTCATTGTTCTTTTGGAAATGCTTAGGGTTGTACCTGGGGCCTTGCACATGCACAAGGGCTGTTCTACTGAGCCACACCCCGGCCCTCATAATCCAGTCTTTGCCACCTACGAACACACCTGGTCCTAAAGAGTAATGGTGCCTCCTCACTGTTTAAAAAAGCTAGGCATTTAGGAATGCGATTTTTTGCTGTTGGGGTTTTGAATATCCTAGCTGGAATGTGAATTCTTGAATAGGTATCGCATGTGCGCACACACATACAGACATATTCCTTAATCTCATTTTCGCACCCCTCTTCCTTTTCCTGTCTGTAGCTTCTTCTGTGTGCCTTTGCAGGACAAAACTAGTCTATGGCATCTTTAGAATTCATGCTATTTTAGCACTAAATGATAAAACATACTGTAACACAAAATTTGTTTTTAACAAATACTGATATTTTAACACTTATTTCATATTCAACAAATATAAAAATGTGATATTTGTAATTGAGAAAATAGTTTAAAAACTCAAGTGTTTTTCCTTTCAAAAAGAAACTTAATTTCCCCCTTCCCAAATGTGGATAAGCATTGCACTTACATCAAGGCGGGTACCCACTTGTTCAAGGTACGTCTCGCACAGGCTGCAAGGATTAAAGGCTGTGTGGAATTTCAAACAAAACCTATAATTGTCTGGCAAAGAACTTAAGAGTCTGCCCCTGACTTACACTCCTGAGCTCACAGAGTTCTTTAAGCGTGCTTTTCATTGTTTAGCAGCCTGTCTACAAAACTATGAATTAGGTAAGAAAAAAAAAGGTTTAGGCCTAAGTCACTTGACCCTATGTGTTGTCATTTACTAGACAAAAACAGTCCCCTCTAAGGCTACGCTGTTATTTTTAAGCTGAAAAGCTCAAGGTAGTCAAATTCATAAGTGGTTTGTTTCCTGTAAATTGTCGCATTAACTGAGTTTTCCAACAATTTTTATTAATAATCTGATATAGCACTGATCTTCCTCATAAACCCAGGAGCTTCAGTGAGATGGCTTAGTGGGTAAGGGTGTTTTGCTGTGCAGGGGGACACTCTGAGAGTGAGAGAGACCTGACTCCTATAACCCTGACGTGTGTACTCTGGCACACACACTCTAAATCTACATTCTTAGTACATTCTAGTGAAGTCATACCTTTTTCCTGTCTAATTCTTACACTCTACCTACATAAAACAGTTGTAAGATGTACAAACAAGAGCTGAACAAGAGCTGGGGTGTGGCTCTGGGTAGACTGCTTGCCTGTCATTCACAAGGCCCTGGATTAGATCCCTAGGCATGGGAGAGAGGACTTATGTTAAACCAGTTTCAGAGAAATGGATATTTAATACACAGGTAGACAACCTTAGAGAAATTATGAATACAATACCAAAGGGGTTCATATGTTTAATCTTCACAGTACAAACTATTAATGTGCTGTGTGCAAGTGTAGACAGGATGCTTCCTAATCACACTAGGGTGTAGGCTGAACTTTTACGGTCACTATTCAGCTAGGAGACACTTGCTGCAAACAGTGCTTACTGCTACTAGGACGCATACCTTCTTTGTTTTGGGGTACTTTGTGGGACATTTATTAAGTGCTGGAGCTTCCACTTCAGTGATTATCTCTGCTACTGCAGCTTCAGTTTCTGGTTCTATAGCAAGCACAGTGTTTTCAATATCATTCTGTTGTGACAGAACTTCAACGTCGGGAGAGGATGGCTGTATGTCTGAACACATGCTGACGGTTCTGTGTCTCCGGCGCTGCTGTCCAATATGAGTCCTACTACGAGAAAAGCTTTTTCTCTGCTTAGTTCTGTTCACTTTGGCAGCAGTTGGCTTGATAGCAGTTTCTTCCTTTACTTGTTCCTAGTTCAAAATACAACAGTGGAACTTCTGATGTTTATAGATATGTTTACGTCAAAATATAGCCTTATTTACTTTAAAAACTAGCTTTCCAGAGTCCTTGTTAAAATTTATGTATTTTAGGGTGGGTGTGGTGGTGCACTCCTTTGAACCCAATACTCGGGAGGCAGACGGAGACAGACCTCTGTGTTTGAAGACAGCTTGGGGTCCAGAGTGAGCTCCAGGACAGCCAGGGCTACACAGAGAAACCCTGTCTCAAAAAACCAAACCAAAAACCAAAAAAAAGTCTGTTTTCATGTGTGCATTGAGAGGCTGAGGGCAGCATGTAGGCTCTTGTTTTCTCCTTCAGCCTCATAGGTGCTGGAGACTGAGATAAAGTCAATAGGCGTGCAGCAGTGTTACTGAATTAACCAATTTCTAGTAACAAATCAAAACATTTCAATACTTTCTTATTCCAAGGCAAGTCAAATATAATCTCATTTCAATTCTAAATTTCCCATAGGGTTTGAAAATGCTTTAAAAGACAAATAATTGGATATTATTTAAAATTCTTGGGGTAGTGGGATGGTTTCATTTGCACACAAGCCTAAAGACCAGTTTGAGGCCATAACCCACGTGACTGAAGAGGGACAGACCTGACTCAGTTGTACTCTGACTTCCACGTGAACACAGTAGCATGTGAACCCAGTCATCGCTGTTATCGGTGTAACCGTACGGTGTAGAGACTTTAAGGCATTTAACTTGGGACAATGAAAGAGACCCTGAGTGAGATACCTGGACCACGTCAGCGTCAGAGATGACCTGCGACTCCTTACACTCGGGCCTGACTTCCGTCTTGGCTGTGCTGATCCTTTCCAAAGCTTGTTCTCGTCTCTTCTCTCTCTTTTCAAGTCTGGCAAAAGCTTGCAGAATTGCTTCCATTTTTCTTTCTTCTCTTGTCTATGGAATTTAAATTTGAAGTAAATATCATTGTTCAAAACAAATTCTAAATGTCAAATGTTCATGACAGATTTTTAAAAACTGCTGTGATACTATTAGCCTAGCAAGTCAACAGGTAGGTGTGGGAGCAGATTACAGCCACTCAGCACGTGTGAATCCCACACATCATCTCAGTGAGCTGTTCTTAGTGTATGCCAAGAAAGGACAACGGTACAGCCAAACAAAAAAGCCAAAAAAGAAAAGAACCAACAACAAAAATAAAACTTCTTTTATAAAACCAAAAGTTTGCCTTTTAAAAAAAAAAAAAAAAAGGGCAGAATATCCCTAAGGAAACAGTATGTTGAAACAAAACGACTCATATGCACTTAAGGAGGCAAGGCATAGTCTTAGGTTCAAACCATGGTCCTACCGGTCGTTTTTAGTAAATAGTTTTGTCACCCTAGCAAATTATTTCTGAGCTTTTAGGAGTGTAAAAGCATACCATACTTAAACACTTTAATTGGACTGTTACTGAGTTCAATTAGAAAACATGAAGCTTTTAAAAACAACTTGAGAAAAAATGGTAGGCATTCCAGAAACAAGAGGTTCAGTGTTCTCTCTGCTTTAGCCCTTGGCCCTCCAGTAGAGTTCTCTTAAGGCGTCCGTTCCTCTACCTTCTGCTCTTCCTTTCTTACACTGACACTCTTGGGTAGAGAATATTAAGGACAAGACCCAGAGCCTTGAGCACAGGGCCTGGCAAATGCTTCAGCTCTCAACCAGAACCAGGAAGCAGGTCCACCAACTGTCCAGTTCTCCAAATGAAAGAACCAGGTCCTGAGGCTCAGATCCATTTGTCTTTCCTCCTTCATTGTCATCGATGTGGGGAAGAAAGAAAGAAAGATCAGAAACTCAAGATCTGGCTGACATACACGTCTCAACACTGGAGCTTCAGCTTTAGTGCCAGTCATTGCTGGCAGAGAATTCAGCATTGACAGATAACTCTTCTTACTCTTTCCTGTGTTTTCAGTAAACACATAGGGAACAAAAGATATTCACGAACTCAGCTGGGATCGATTTGTAAGGAGTTTCTAATTTTCACCCTTTTTATTTTATACACAGGAAACTGAGGTTCACAGAATAGTTACTTGTTCACAGGCACAATCTGTGTCTTTCCTCAAAATCTAGAATGGGTAACGCAAAACATTAAGATTTTTATTTGTTCACACCAGAACTGGGATTTGTTTTAAAGATTTATTTGTGTATATCAGTGCTCTATCTGCATGTACACTTGCATGCCAGTAGAGGGCATGAGACTCCATTATAGAGGGTTGTGAACCACCATGTGGTTGCTGGAAACTAAACTCAAGACCCGGAAAAGCAGCCCCCATAACTGGAAAATTTAAAACCAAATTCTCAGGAAAATTTTTGTCTTTACTTTTACCTTACTTAATCCCTTTAAAACTTGACCTCCATTAAAAACCTGTCTCTGCATATCAATGTTTTTCTAAAGTGCACCATTTAGAAATCTAGACTTCACAAAAGTTAATTCTTTTGTGAAATTACCTCACCTGTTGGACTTGGTTGGAGGGGTGACTTTAATTACCATGACCGCTTCTTTTCATAAACATTTTTAAAACATGGAAAAATATTTTTCAGAAGAAACAAGCTTGTTTTATATATAAATAATATTTCTATATTTCTAAGTATGTTTGTGTGAATGCCTGTGAGAGTTTCTGTGAACCATCTGCATGCAAGTAAAGTAACCTTGGAGGCCAGAAGTGGGCAGCAGATCTTCCAAAACTGGAGTTAATGAGCCATGGATGTAAGTGCTGGGCAAACTCAAGTCCTCTTGCAAGAGCCAGCAGTGAGCAATCTTTTTTTTTTTTTTTTTTTGAGCTGGGGACCGAACCCAGGGCCTTGCACTTGCTAGGCAAGCGCTCTACCACTGAGCTAAATCCCCAACCCCAGCAGTGAGCAATCTTAAACACAGAGCCATTTCTCCGGATACCCAAGAATCTTTTATATGTGAATAACTCAACCATTAGCGAGGTATCCAAGGAAGAGATTTTCTGTGTTATAGTTATCCTGGGACTTGTAAGACACTAATGAATTTATGTCAAATTTCTTTGATAAAATTCAATATTTCCGGGGGCTGGAGAGATGGCTCAGCAGATAAGAGCATTGACTGCTTTTCCAGAGGTCCTGAGTTCAATTCCCCGAAACCACATGGTGGCTCACAACCATCTGTAATGGGATCCAAGCTCTCCTCTGGTGTGTCTGAAGACAGTGAAAATATACTTACATACATAAAAATAAATACATCTTAAAAAAATGGAATTAAAAAAAGATGGAATTTTAAGTGAAAAATCACCATAACTATGTATTTGTTGAAATTCATTTAAAAAATTACTATTTTCTTGATGGAACAAAAATTTACATGTATGTAGGTCACTCAAAATTAGGGCATTTGCATAAATTACCAGTTTCCTGACTGCTAATTCACTTATCTAATTAACTGCTGATCCAGCACAAATTTTACATTTCTACATGTTTACCATATAATAATAAAGTTGAAAGCACCAATTCCTAATAACTTTAGCCTAGATTTATTTTAAAGTATATAGATGTTTGAGAATGATTGCTTATATGGATTAAAAAAATTAGCAATTTTTTTTTTTTAAAGACAGGGTCTGTATACTATGTAGTCTTGGCTGTCCTGGGACTCACCATGTAGACTAGTTTGGCCACAAACTCTGAGATCTGTCTACCTCCTGAGTGTTGGGGTTAAAGGTATGTTCTACCATGCCTACGTTTTATTTTTAATTTTTTAATGTACGGTGCTCTGATGATATACATCTGCAGCCAGAAGAAGGCATTATATCCCCTTATACATGGGTTTGAGACACCATGTGGTTGCTGGGAACTAAACTCAGGACCTGATGAGAGCCAGTGCTCTTAACCAGTGAGTCATCTCACCAGCCCCAGATTTGATATTGTTATAGTCAGGCTTTTATTCACCACAGGATCTACTGCAACCCTTGATACATGGTCAGATGTAAAGAGGCAACCATTTTACCAATCTCTGAAAAAGATGTTAACTTGAGTTTCTGGGGAACTGGAGCTGGTGAGGGGATGAGAGATACTGGGCATCCTAATTAACCCCTCACAAGATAATAGCTTGTAATGGCTCTAGTTTAGAACTGGGATACAAGCCATGGCTTTATCCTGAGCCCAAAGCTACTTCATTATCTGTGAGCTGGGAAACTGACAGATTCCAATTCAGAGTTGGATTTGATACACTGTTGTGCTGAAGTTTTTGGTATTAACCAGAGTATGTGGAAATATCCCATGTGACCTTCCTGGTTCACTGTTCTTATGATATATGTTAGTGCATTATTTCTTAGTATTACAATTTCATGTAAGCAGAAGGAAAAAAAAAATCTGCTTTGGACCCCTTCCCATTTCAGATGTGCTTTTGATAATTTAAAATTTGTGTGTGTGTGTGTGTGTGTGTGTGCGCACGCGCACGCATATATGTGTATGTCTGTGGGAAGGACAACTTGGAGCCAGTTCTCACCTGCCTTCCATGATGCAGGTCCTAGAGCTCACTCAGCCATCAGGCTTGGCAGCATATGACTTTACCCACTAAGCCATCCTGCTGTGGATGTAAACTACTGATCAGGCTGTAACTCATTTAAACTGGAAATGAGCCTCAAGTCTGAGCACCACATACAGCTTTACAGGCAACGCCGGGGTTAGAAGAGTGCATGCTCCTCCTGATCTGCTTCTACCTTCCTATCAAGTGCCTTTCTTAAAGTGATCCCTGAATCTCAAAAGCAGTCGTCCTGGCCTGGAGTAACCCGAGTGCAACATCAAGAGTGGGCTGGGGCGGCTGTGCTGAGGACATTCCGATAATAAAACTGAGAAGCACAGACTCCTGTAAGATAAAGGGAATGAAACCAAAGAGCATCTGCTGAAGACAGGACTCCTCATTGTAAACACAGTCTCGCCCAGCCCTTTCCAGACAGCAATGAGCTGATAACTACCTGGGCAGTGATGGTGCACACCTTTAACCCCAGCAGTCAGGGTGGGAGGTGAGGGGTAGGACTGGGGTGCTGGGGGCTGGGGGATCTCTTGTGAATTTGAGGGCAGCCTGGCCTACAAAGGGAGTTCCGGGACAGCCAGGGCTGAGACATAAAGAGGCCTGTCTTGAAAAAACAAACCCCAAAAAACAAAACTGATAAGAACTTTAAAGATCACTTAAACTATTAATAATGAAAATCATTGCAAAGTAGAAAGCTTGGCTTGCGTGGCCTTCCCATTTCCTCCATCCCATGAGGCAGTCCGGTGCACCCCTCACAGTCCTGGTTCTTGGTACCTGACTTGCTACAGCCATCCTCTGTGAGTGACATCCTCTGTGAGTGACTCTATCTGCCTTCTCTGTTCACACAGTACATACTCTCCCCATAGAGCAAGCACGCAGGTCTCTGTTACATGAGAACTGTTATGTTCTGTAGAAAGCATGTCACTGCTATACCTAGAGGTGTGCTGGGAAGCACTTGAGGGCTTTGGATATTTATTACAAGTAACTAAAGCATAACCATCTCATCTTGTTTGGACAGAATATAAAAATAAACATTCCATTCTGCCATGCACTTTTACAAAAATGGTTCCTCATGGATAAGAAAGTGAGAAAGGTAATTAGCATCAGTTTGGCCGTGCGATAAGGAGAAAGGTGAGAGCATGAGCCCCATCCTACATCTATCAGACTTTCCTGACAACAGATCTGCTCTCCGACTTTATGAAATCTGGCTTGCTGAGTTCATTACTTCTAAATGTATCAGTAACAGCACAAACTCTGAACAATAGTGTCTCACCAGGGTACTTGTTCCACAAAATAAGAACTAGGAATGCCAGAAGGATGATGTACCCCAAAAGTTGCAAGGTATTCAAGCACCGATAAGGTGAACCAATAGAACTGACCTAGCTAACTATAACATACTTTTTCACAGACATCAAATTAGACATCTTTGGAATATTTTGTGATGTGGAATATTTTGTGTGTGTGAGAAAATTGTGAGAATTGTGTATGATTCTAGGTAAAGGCTACAGATACTAGCTGGAC
This sequence comes from Rattus rattus, assembly GCF_011064425.1. Lineage (NCBI taxonomy): Eukaryota > Metazoa > Chordata > Mammalia > Rodentia > Muridae > Rattus > Rattus rattus. The sequence goes on along the minus strand of NC_046159.1, from coordinate 152,646,099 downwards.
TGTGAAGAAGCTTCATTTAGTTCATAGTCCTAGCTTATCTTTTCTAACTAGGTGCTGTCCATTTAGTCCACTCATTACTAAATAATACCACTATTCTAAAAACTTTCTCCCCATAACATGGGGTTATGACATGAGTTCTCATAAGGAGTTTGTGTCAGTATGTGAAAACTCTGGCTTAGACATCTGTCACCTCACTGATCACCAGGATTGATAAGATTTATCTGGATGTTTAGTCTAATGTACCCTTTCTTCCAAGCCACTCCAACCAGCTCCATATGTGTGCCTCAAACTGTACACTCTGCTAAAAGGGTACATAAATGATTTCAGAAGTCTTTGACAGCACAGTTCTGGACACTCCTCGCCAGAGACCTCATAATTTCCTTTCACTGATTCTCCAATGTATGCCCTCATGTGAGCACCAGCATCACCCAGTTTCCATGGCTCCAGTTTGTGCTATGTGTCTGTAATAGGCCATTGAGAGTATCAGGAGGCAGAGACAAATGGTTCACAAGAAGAATTCCAAACCGTTTTAGCTACACACACAGTGGCATACACTATAACCTTACATTTAGAAACAAAAGAGGGGCTGGAGCAATGGTTCAGTGGTTGGGAACACTGGGCTCTACCAGAGGACCTGGGCTCAATTCCCAGCACCCACATGGCAGCTCATACTTCTTTACATGGTAACTTTGGGTGGTGGGGCACAGCAGATCAACCCAGGTCCTTACAAGCTATGCAAGTGCTCTATTGCCAAGCCACTCGGGATTGCAGTCTCCTCATGTTCTCATGTCCTCATCTGCTGGCAGTCCTAAGGTTTCAGCCCTGCAGATCCTGAGATACAGACTCTGCTGATAGAACTGACCTACAACCTCTTGTCTGGCATTTGTACTGAGGAAACATTTACAGATAAATCATGAGGTGCACAGCACCTTTGTTCTGGTAACCGGTAACGGCGTGAGCACAGACGTGGAGGCTGCTAGGTCATGGTGGATTGTCAAGTCTTCCTATGTTACTGACTTGACTATGTACCCTACCTAACTTAATAGTAATGCAAATGGTTCTGTTTCTGTCTTAAATCATGAAAAGAAACTACATTATTTAGCTAATGAAAAGACATACCGAACAATAATTGTGGCATTAAATTTATTAACAATTCTCAGCTTCAAAAAGATTACTTCTTAAAGGTGATATACATTCTTAAATACCTAATGATAGTCAGTAAAAATGCAAAAACAAAACAAACAAAAAGCCCCAGTTAAGTGTGTTAAATAGTAATGGCAAAGCCAGGTAAAACGGTTCAATGTCATATATCCCAAATTTGCTACCTTGCAGGACAGTTGCCCACATAAAGGTACTTAACTTGTGGAAGAGTAGCTGCCCCAGCCCAGGGTACCACAAGCAACCACAAGATTCCCAGCTTACCATCTTCCTTTTCCTTTCTGCAATCTGCTCCTCTGACTCCATTTCTACTTCATTGCTAATAGGAGTTTTTTCTTCCATATCATCAATAAAATCTGGTTCCTGAAAAATGACCATGATTTATTTATGGAATACATTGCCCCATCTATAAACTGGGAACTATATACTGTACCTTTGGAATACAATTCTGAAATAAGCCCACCAAAATCTGAATTTCTAAATGAAATTTTCAAATTCATACTAGTGAGTAATTTTGTTTTCTGGAGCTCCTGTCAAATATAGTAGTGTGGCCAAAACAAATTTTCACCAAACCTGCTGATAGGAAATCTCCAATGTTTGTTCAGTTTAATACTTAAGATGGTCAGACACAAGACAGTGGCACACACCTTTAATCGTGTACTCTGGAGGCTGACGTAGACAGATCTGAATCCAAAGCTAGCCTGGTCAGGATCAGGGAGTTCAAGCCACTCTGAGACTCTGTCTCAGAGCAACTACAAAAACCCACACCACCCGATGTCTTTAATGACCTAGTCTTAGGAAAACATTCAATTTCTGTAAAGATCGGTCAGTGAGACCATGTCCTACTAGTGTGGCATAGACTGTAGGAGACGGGTCTGTGAGGAGTTGAGCAGCAGAGCAGGGCTGGTTGGGGACCTGCAGAGAACGTGCCTCGCCTATGTTAGCCCCTATGTTCCAACCCCTGCACTGGGAAAAAAATAAACTGTTAAAGAATTTTATTCTTAAAAAAGGTTAAATACAACCTCTCCCTCTCTCAAATGACCCTGTGAGAAGTGGGCTGTTGGTTACCTGGTTGTTGGACACTGACAGCCTTAATGGAGAAAGCTTTCTCTGTTTTGTTTCTGGACTCCTTATTTTGTTGTTTGTTCCTTCACAGTCCAAAGTAATATTTTGATTTTGTATATCTTTTTCTTTTGAAATGTCTTTCTCTTTTTTTCCTTTTTTTCTTCTGGTCTCATAACCACTATTAATGTTTTCTGTGGATTCTGAGCTGCGCTTTAGAACAGGGCACTCTGGATTTTCCTTGAGGCACGCACAGTCCACCTTGTATTTACTGAAATGATAACCACATAACTATTAATACATCAAACAAGACTTTTAAGCTGTAACACCATAAAATTCATAAGCCTTAACACCTTACTAATTTGAATTTCTGGTATCAGAAAAATATTTCCTCATAAAAACACAGAATTAGATATCGGTTTTGTTGCTTCATTGCTTTATGCTACTGGGGATTGAACCGAGAGACCGTACTTCAGCTGAGCTCGCCGAGTGCGCCACGACTGTGCTCTTGTGCCACCTGGAGAGGTTTATCTGAACACAGTCTTTTAAAGTAAAATGATTCTATAGTTTATGCAAGAGAACATATTACGGCAAAACCCACCCTTACTGTGTCTGAAAGTGTTATGCCAACTAAAAATTTGACTTCAATTAAAAAAATGCTAACTATGATAAATACCAGATCTTACCTAGTTCATATTACACTTCAAGGAGTGATTTTAATAATCAGTTTTCCCTAAAATATACCTTGAAGAAAACTTAATTATGAGCTTTCTTTTAAATGGGGGGTCTGAAAAACTATATATACTATTTCTCATCTTCTTGGTAATTATTAGTACTCTCAATTTTACAGATGACCTTAAAGTTTAGCTCACACGATTCTAGAGGCCTCCTTTTAGGGTTACACTTAACTGCATCAACTTGTGTTTCCCATAGCAATTCCTCCATGCCAGCAACTGCTGTAAACAGATTACATTAAGTTCAAAACATTAAGTGGACAGTATTGTCAGCCTTGAGCTAAGGAGTTACAGAGAGATGCAGAAACTGGTGTACCACTACATGAGTAACCAAGCCAGATATCAAGTCAGAAAAGTCAGGAAGAGTTTATATTATGAACTACTATGGGATAACAACCTCTTAAAGCAGTGAGCATAAACCTCTATAATAAATTTCTCCCTTCTGAAGCTTTAAAAAGGCTTTACAAAAGTGGGAGAGGATAAGGCAGCAGGTAAGCCCCTGTCTTTTAAAAAAAGAGGCACCACATGTTAAACATACACTTTTTTTACTAATACGCCTTCAAAAGAAAAAGCTTGGGGCTGGAGAACTTCCTGAGTAGTTAAGGATCACTTCCTGCTGCTACAGAGAATCCGAATTTGCATCCCTACAGAAGGGCCCTCACAACACTGCTCTACCTCCATGTGATGCAACATCTCTGGCAGCTGCAAGAACAAGTACACAAAGGTCATACATGCACACTGACACATACATAAAGAAAAGAAAAGGCCAAGTTGGTATGATAAATCTGACTCAATCACAGAGTTGCATATTGAAGGTAAAGGGACATACTGCATACTTAAAAACTGTCCCATGAAATGTACAGGATGCGAGAGAGATGGCTTAGAGCACTTGTCCTTTCAGAGGACCCAAATTTGGTTTCCAGCACCCATAGTTGGATGGCCCCCAACCCAGCTACAGGTGCAACCTCCTCTTCTGGCCTCCAGCATCCACACACATGTGGTATACATTGTCCCCCACACATAAACAAAAACCTCAAAAAAAAAAAAAGTAAAATATAGGAGGAAATTAAAATGTTTATGCATGTGGTGTACATCTGTAATGTCATCAACTCAGGAGGCAGAAGCTGAAAGAACAGAATTCAAGGGAGTTTGAGGGTAGCCTAAATCTTCCTCTTTACTGTCAAAAGAGAGAATCGCAGGCCTGTACCACCATGCCTGACTTTTTCTCAGCCCTGGGGATCATACAAATACTAGGCAAACACTAACCAACGGCCTGCATCTCCTGCTTTATTTCATAATTTGGATAATAAGTACATAGGTATTTGTGTTATTTGTATTTCAGATTATAGTCTGAAAAGTATAATAATTCTTCTTTACTCGAAATTAATAGGTTCCCCCCCTAACATTTCAAAGTAATAGTTCTTAAAGTTTTACTGTAGGATTCCCAACAAACCATTTCTATTACATTGCAAAGAAAATTTGGTGAAGTGTCTTTTGTTATTAAGAAAAAAAATATGTATTAATAATCAAGTGACCAAGCAAGTTGTTTAACAAGTTGAAGTAAGTAACAATTTGAAGTAGAAGAAAGGACGGGAAAAATCCTCACATAATAAAGTCAGTTTTGAAGAGCTGAGTTTGAGCTACTAATTGGAAGGTGTGAACACTCACGTGAAGTCTGAAAATAAGGGGCAAGGGCGGGAACCTAAAACTGCACACTTAACCCCGGGACTTTTAATGTCTAAACTATTTTGAAGACAGTAAACTACTTTGAAACAACATAAGTCATTTACAGACTTGAACTTACCAATTCCCATAGTCAAAATCAAAGGCAATAGTAATTTCAGTCCCTTTTGGAATACTCTGTATAGAGTAAATGTAGAGATGTATGGTCCCCTCTTCAATTTCATGCCTCACCTGTTAATTACGAAGAATAATTTTACATTTCTATAAACTCTGTAGACCAAGTTTATTTTGCAATTAAGATAATTATTCATTGTTGTTGTTGTGGTTTGTTTTTTAGACAATGTCTTACTAGGTAGCCCTGGGTGGCCTAGAACTCATAGAGATCCACCTGCCTCTGCCTTCTGACTATTGGGATTAAAGGTGGTAGAATACCATGGCTGACTTAAAAAATATTCTTAAAAGCATTTTATAAACATGACACGGAAAAATGCCCTTCATGACAAGAGTTATGAATCCGTAGTTATCACCTGAACGGTAACTGCCAACACCTACTTACCCTACAGCCTACCTCTACCAACAGTGCTTTCTCATCTGAGCATACATACTCTTGTACCTTTCCACTGTGTTTCAAACTGGAGGTTCTTTCATATATATATACAAGAATGTTCTAATGGTACACTTAAGAATACATTCCTTTGACACAGTGTTCGTGTTACTTCCCACACTTGGCACTAATTTATACATAAGTAAAGCACAGAAGGCTGGGGATGGAGTTCAGTGGTAAAATACTTGCCTAACGTGTGAGGTCCTAGTTTAGTCTCCAGGACCATCCCGCCTTCCTACATACTGAATAAATGTAAAAACAAAAAATAAAAAAATATATTTCTGCTTTAGCTTTTAGATGTCATAAAAGTTCACAAAATAATGTATCTGACCTACAAATAGAGCTTCCAATATCAAAAGAAGTTCAGTATTTCCTCTTATAAGCAACATCACAGATTCATAGACACAGAAAGTAAAAAAGGCGTGGTCTCACTCTGTAGCAGGGGCTGGCCTAGAGCTTGTTTGATGTACAGATGAGGCCAGCTGTGAACTCTGAGTTCTCCCTGTGTCTGCCACACGAGAGATCAAAGAAGTGCGTGCACAACCATAGCTTATGGGTTGTAATTCTGAGATTAAAGATTGTCACCTAAATACTGACAACAGAAAAATATTGGATAAAATAAAATACACCCATGATTAAAGAGTGTTTATGTGCAAGAAGACTTATACTTTGTGCTCCTATTTCCCCTGAGATGTCAATAAGGCTTACCTCTGCATTCGGTGTACAAGAACGCCTGATGAATCGAGCCTCGTTCCCAAAAGTCCTCGCATCAACACACATTTCTAGCCCATGGAACTTGGAGTAGAATAAAACAAAAGGGTATGGCCTACAGACAGAAATATTGCAACCTCTTAGTGTAACAGGGCTAGAGAAGATACTCTTGTTGCAGAGTGCTTGCCCTGCAGGAACAAGGTCCTCAACTTAGTCCCCAGTGTCACCAGACAAGCAAACTACAACAAAACCTTTTTGTTATTCTTTTAGAGGCAAGTAAGTAAAAAGAACAAAAAACAAAACAAAACAAAAAAAAATCAAAAAAAAAAAAAACCCCCAAACAATAGATTAAGACATTTCTAAGACATGGTAATAAAGCAAGCATTTGAACTTGAATATGGGTAATCTGACTCTAGAATTTACTACTTTAAACAAATAAGACTTGTGTCTACCTCAAGTTGCTTGATCAAAAGCAATGAATGTAGAAATTTTTTAAAATAAGTTTTTTAATCTTTGTTTTTATTTGCTGTGTATGGGTATTTTGCCTATACAGATCTGCATACTATCTGTGTGCCTGGTACCTACAGAATTTAAGGAAGGCTTTGGATCCCCTGAACTGGAGTTCTAGATGGGGATCAAATACATGTCCCTTAGAAGAGCATCCAGTGCTCTTAACTGTCGAGCTGTCTCTCCAGCCCCTTTTTGGAAGACATTAATAAAACAAAAAACAAAACCAACAAAAACCCATTCCCTTTACATGCATTTGAAGTCCCATTTCCTGGTGTGGTTAAAACTGATTTATACTAGATTTCAGATAAAATACGCTATATAAGAGGCATAGGTCTTGCGTATTTTTTGTGGCTTAAAATACTCAAATTATAAATAAACTAATAATGTTTTAATAATGTTACTGTAGTAAACAGCACAGACTTTTATTTCCCTAAAGGCAGCAGGACATTTCTATACCTCTGAGAAGAATGGCGGTCAGAAGATCAAATTCTCCGTAAGAATCCCACACCTCAAAAGAAGCCTCTGGAAACACCCCAGCACCAGCTGAGCAGGAGCTAAGAGTGGCAGTATCGGCACAGGGACATAGCTGACCCTGTCTGATAAGGGTTTCAGCTACAGCCGCCACGTTCTTTTCAGTTGCCTGTGTGTTATGACTTAGGTAGTGGAGACAAGGTTCTTCAAAGTCTTAGAGAATGAAAGTTCCTGACCGATACCCTATAAGCTATCTACTTTACTTATTCAACGTGGCTTACTTTAGAATTCAGCAATATAGAAACAAGCAAGAGGCTATGAAATAGATCTTTACATGTTGACACACTTCAAAAGTTATCACTGCCGTGTCAACCATACTATACTTTAAAATACTGAAATGATCATGGTGGGAGTGGTTGTAGGGGGGGTGGTCATGCAAGGCATCTCGGCCCAGTCAAAACCTCAGTGATGGATGAGAGAGATGGTTTGACGGGTAAAACATACTTGCTATGCAATTGTAAGGACCCTCCTATGAGTTGGAATGCTCATTATAATCTACAAAGCTAGGTACAGCAGGACAAGGTAGAATCCCAGTGCTTCTCTATCATAGGTGTAAGGTGGGCAGTCCCCGGAGGCTTGGAGGCCAGCTAGCTTGGGGTGAACAACAAAGACAGTTGGTCGGTCAGTCTGTCTTACCAAGATGGAAGGTGAGGGCTGACATCTGACGTGTCCCTCTGACCTCCACACAGATGCCATGGAATACACACACACACAGATACACAGAAACATCCTGTATGTGAGTGCATGCACACAGACATATTCGTTTTCTTGGGATTGGTAACTCATCTCTGTAAATGCAGTATTCAGAGGTCAAAGCCGTAAGAAGGAAAAGCTCCAGGCCAATGGGGTTATAAAATGAAAACATCTAAAAACCCCAACTTTTAACTCTCAAAAGCGAACATGAAAAACTGAATATACCTTTTAAAGAAATATCCATTTGCTTCAAACTGTTCTCTCAGCATAAACTTTCCTCTGTATTCAATGATAAGTGCATCAGGAGGCAAGTCTTTGGCAGATTTCAGAATTTTTTTATTCTTCTGTATATGGCTCTAGAATCAGTAAATATGTGAGTTAAATCAGTTATTCAGTCTGTCTAAAGATATGCATGATACACAGGCTGTGCTCTACGGTTTTGACAGGTGACACACACCTCTACAGGAGGTCTGAAGAGGGAATTGTTGACACTCAATTCTGGTTTACTCATGTCTTTGCTGTCACTCCCACTGCCGAGTCTTTGCGCTAGTCTTTGCGCCTCTCTCTGCACGCCTTCGCTATACTGGTTATTATTTGCTTCTTCGTAACGATCCATCCATGCTTTGATTTTTGTCTCCCATACAAAATTTGAACCATCAGACGAAGGATCAATTTCTGGTGCTGAACCCTAAAGTCATAGGAAAACAGGATTACTCTGTGAATTTAAGCACAGGCACGCGTACGCGCGCACACACACACACACACACACACACACACACACACACACACACAAAATTTATATAAAAAAGAATGTAAAGCTATAATGACCGCCTAAGTTGATTCAAATTAAAAGGTCATAAATCAGCCTGTTAAAATCTTATACTACACACCAGGAACGTAAGATGGAAACTGATAAAGACCGAGTGACACTGAAAGTGCAAAACTCCAAGTGTCAATATCACTATGGTGGCCGATTGAAGGACATCAAATTAAATACCTAAAATTTGGATCAATCTCAGCTAGTGTCCAAAACAAAACGAAAACAACAACAAACTGCCAGCACGTGAGACGTCTGATTCTACAGCCTTCCAACACCCACTTCACAGAAGCAGACTTGTTCATTTTAATGTCAATAAATCTGTGTGTGCTCCTAAAACACTGAGCCATCTCTCCATTTACAAATCAGTTCTGTCTGCTAAGGCAGGCCTGCAAACTCCAGCTATTAAGGATGCTGAGGTAAGAGGATTAAGTTTAGGGCACAGTGAGGTCGAGGTCAGCCTTGGGTAACATAGTGAGACCCTGTCCCCAAAATAACAAGTGACAAGAAGGTGCGTGTACAGCTCAGTGGTCAGTGTCTCTCTAGCATGCACAAAGCATCCTTCAGTGTCCAGCACTGAGGAAAATGGGTTTTGGGGGGAAGAGTACCCGAACAGTACATTACTAAAACTGTGCCTCAGAAATATAATCTTTATCACAGTTATTTTCTACAATGAACAATACACTGTAATAGGCTGATCATCTATCTGATGGGAAAATGTCAATTGATATTTTATGTGGCACTGGGGATGGAGCTCAGCGATAGAATGTTTGCCTAGTATGTAAAAGGCCCTAACTGAAATGACCAGCATTACAAAAAAATATATTAGAATATGTTAAATGGTTTATATATATAAACACATATATATTATTTCATTATTGATCAGTTCTTTGCCAAAGAAAAGATTTTGTGAGTCACAACATTATGTGCTAAAGAAATATATTACATTTTAAAATTATCTTTGTGCCTGCAATAAAATATTAATAACTTGATATATATATATAATATATATTTAATTCAGCTCTTTTATAGCTTTTTAGTCTTGTAAATTTTATTCAAGAATTACTGGAGTTGTAATGCTTTCAAGCTAAAAGGGTTGTTATTTAAGGTTGACAAAATTTCCAAATTCCCAGTCACTTTATTATATAATAAAGGTTAACTGTTTCTAAGTAAAACTATATTTATGGGGAAAAGTAGGGATGAAGAGCCTTGCTTCTGGTGGTCATTTGAACATCCAAAACCTTGAGGATGTCTGCTAGCAATTAATTCAAGGTCCACGTGACTAGTCTGTATTCACAGTAAGAGGTTATGGTGGTTTTAGAGCACAATGTTCAGCTCGACTAACTCAGAAATCCAGTTGTGCAATTTTCAATGCACCTCTATACTTTTGTACCAGAAAAGTGCAATACAATGACAAATGGAATTCCAATTATTCCAACTGTAATATTTACATTTATATTTCACCCTCTTTTTATTAATGTTGTAACAACATCGATAAACTATCAAAAATTGATTTATTAATCTACTTAGAACTTTAAGGGTCTTTTACTTCTTTGCCATGACACCTTGGGCATTATTCCCAGAAGACAACTCTTCTTTACCCTTTTACCTTGCCTGGCACAAGCTGCTTTGAGACTTTTTTTTTTTCTTTTTTTCAGAGCTGGGGACTGAACCCAGGGCCTTGAGCTTGCTAGGCAAGCGCTCTACCACTGAGCTAAATCCCCAACCCCTTTGACTTCTTATAAAAGCAATGAGTTACCAGACCACACAGCATAGAAAGCCCAATATAAACAAGCAGTGACTACAAAGCTCTTGGTTTAGCACGAGTTAACAGGAATGCCTTAATTTAATATATTTACCTTAACCCTTGATGATTTCCTAGATCCTTCACGAAATGCCTAAAATAAGCATGGGATTGAATTAGTCTTTTCCACCTTCAATATAAATAGTAAGAATCAACTGTTCATTAAAACATTCTGCTGAAATGAAATAACCTGGCAAGAACAATAAAGCTAGAACAATGGCAATTATGAAGTGAACAGTTACACCAAAAGTCTTACTACAAATATAATTTTAACTATTTAGAACAATAAAGTATGTGCTAAGATTAAAAACTTCCAAATATTCTATGTGCTAAATATTATAATCATCAAATTGCAAGTATCAATTATATAGGTGAAATGATTGCTATACTACACGACAGTGGGGACTTGGACTAAATTTGAAATAACAAAAAGATTAAAGATAATACTAAGATATTTCAACAGAAAACTCAATAGAGCTATTGAGAATAAATTTGATTATCAAAGACTAAATTTGATTACAGATTTCAGAGTCTAAGAATTATTATATTGTCTATGCTGAGACAGACCACCAGACAGACAGACAGACACACACACACAATATCAAGGAAGATAAGACAAGTGTGGTGTAGAAGGAAACACAAAAGAGAATGCTGTCTGAGGCACCCAGTGGCAGAGCTTTGAATCTCGGGACTAAGGCAGAGGCAGGTAAGACTACACAGTAAGATTCTGTCTTAGAAACAAAACAACAAAAAGAGTGAGGACTTGAAAATAGGTGGGATGTCCCAAGTTCTTCTCATTAGCTTACTTAACCACTGGGTTAAATTCGAAGACAACACTGTCTGTTGGGGAAGAGCTACTTCTCTGTTGACTCTTTGGAAAAGGAAAATGGTACAGGTTGAGCATCTCTTATCCTTGAGCCTAGAAGTCTTTCAGACTGTTTTTCTATTGACAGATTTTAGACTAAACTGTAATTTGAAAATCATAATTCAAAATATAGAATGTTGTAATTTTAAAACTTTCTAACAATTATTTCAGATTTTCAATATGGGGACACTCAAAAAATAATCTGTGCTGTCTGTCACTGAACCTTTCCTTATAAGGCAGTCACAGTGAACACGTTTAATGTGTGTCAGTGTTAACACTTCATATCAAACCAGAATTACTAAAGTACTAACAATACCTTATTTGGATTTTATAAATATTCTAAAACAGTTAACTCTTCAAAAATTTATGACTAATTCAATTCATTTACAACAACTAAATAAGAGTGGGTTGAGTACAAAGTAACCTATATTCTTTTGCTACATATTTTTATTGGACACTGACCCCATATTAAAAGCTAACAATGCCAACCAACCAGAGCTTCCAGGGACTAAGCCACTACCAAAAGACTATATATTCATGGACTGACCCTGGGCTCCAACTGCATAGGTAGTTAGAATAGTTATGGAATTACTAGAATAGCCTAGTAAGGGCACCAGTGGAAGGGGAAGCCAAGGTTGGACCCCTAGGGCAGGGGAATATGGGGGGAGCAGTAAGGGGGATGGAGGGAGGATACCTGTATGGGGGAAGGGGAAGGAAGGGAATGGGGAACTTATGGACAGGAAACTGGGAAGGGGAATAACATTTGAAATGTAAGTAAAGAAATATATCTAATAAAAAATTTAAAAAAAAAAAAAACTAACACAGTGAGGAGTTTTATGCCCAGTTCTTAGATTTTCTTAACTCTATAACTGCTGTCAAGTACTAATGTCTGGGGAAGTACTTAATATTTATATACAGCAAAATTCTAAGATAAATGATACAACTGAGACCCAGGCTTAATTAATTTTGAATATTCACTTGTGATTTCACCCAAAGAAAACACAATCTACGCTTTATTAAACCAAACTGTGTGAAATAAATGTCAGATCAAATTTCTAAGTAACGTTTATGCAATAACAAAGTGATAGTGTCAGCAAGCACAGTGCCCGAAGGCTCAGCTAACTAAGCCATCCGTGAGCTACTGCACTGTGAGCAAAGCTCGGACCTACACAGCCAAGAAAAGACATGCCATCCCTTGTGAGAACTGTGGAGATGAGCAAAGTATGGTAAAATGGGGTTGAGTACTAAAATAAAAAGGCTCAAGGCCACTGCCAGACTGTATTTGTATTTGCTGGAGAAAAATCAACACTCCTGTTGGCTCAGTGGAAAAGAGAAAAAGGTGCAAGCCTGTTTCAAAGGGTGAGATAAGCAGCGTGGTAGAAATGGGGCAACAAACTGTTGGTGACAGTAGAAACAGCTGTGTACGCTGGGTAAATGCAATTCCATTCTTCACTAACAATGACTCGATATGAAAAGTCCGTTTACCTATGTGAAGACATTTTCACACTGGTTAGCAGGGCCACGCTACTAGAGCTGCACTACTAAGCTCTCGTGTCCTTATTGTATAAGGACAGAGTACACGTACACAGGTTTACAAGATCTGGTCTAACCTATGCTACACATGGCACAGTTCCTGATCCTGGCTAAAACCCTACAGACTATGTTCCTGTAGGCAACTGTAACCTAATGATGGGTATATTTGAATGACAGTAATAATAGTGTATGTGTCAACATCAAAACATAGAAAAATACTTGATAAAATGTCTTACTGTGACCTCACTTGCCATCACAGAGGATGTGTTACTAACAAACTAATGACACGTTAGTCTATAAAGGTTGCCTGCCATTAGATCTTTGGGGTCCCATATCAAATAAAGCATTCAGCAATTAGGAAGCCTTTATTAAAAATGGATATTTTTCAAAGTTACAAGCAGTTATAAGTAATCATCATATGCTGCCTGCCTTACCTAGTAAATTATTAAATGTAAGGCTATTATTTCTGTTTTCAGTCTGTTTTGATTCACTTAAGCATTTACAATGTTTGTCATTCGTCTCATCAGAACAGTAATTCCAAAGCAATGAGCAATGTTTCTTGTCGTCCATGCCAGTCTTTAAATACACTGCAATTTTTAAATAAGATTGCTTAACATTTTAAAATACAAACTTGCTTGATGTTCCTGCCGTGCATGCTCTCCATGCACTCCTGTCTTGCCTGTCACTCAGCTTCCTACCAGCTCTTATCTACTTATCTGAAATAAAAGGGCAAACACGTACTTTTTTACATTTTGGAAAGGTTTGTTCTTTCTCCCCACTTTTTTTCCTCCTCTTATCAGTGACCTTGGGGGCTCTGGAAGCAGCTAAGGTGATTGAAGTTGGAGTGTGCTGGAATGCAGTGTATAATTCCACGGGGACCTCATCGCCACTTTCAGTTGCACTGGTGTCACCATCTTCAATGAAAAACAAAGTCAGCACACTTTAATACTTCTGTTTTAAGCAGAATAAGAAAGCAACACTCTACCCGAAAAGCATAAATTCATAAATTTATTTTCTCACTTCAGTCAATCACTTGAAACCAAAATACAAACTAAATGCTTGTTTTAAAGACACTGTAGCTTTCCTCAGACACACCAGAAGAGGGCATCAGATCTCATTACAGATGGTTGTGAGCCACCATGTGGCTGCTGGGATTTGAACTCAGGACCTCTGGAAGAGCAGTTGGTGCTCTTAACCACTGAGCCATCTCTCCAGGGCCTAAATGCTTTTCTTAGACACACTAAATCATAAAGGATGTCTGAGGACACACCCACTGTTCTGGGGAAACAGGCACTAGTACACACTACTAACAGAACTCAAATTTTTTAGGGTCATACCTATAAAAATTATATATTCACTTAAAAGTTTAACCCTGTCATTCTATAGCACAAAAGCAATCTTAAGCACCATTGCTTAATCAAAGGAACTTTTCATAACAACAAAACAAAACAATTGGAAACAACCCACAATGTCCACCAAAGAGTAAGGGCCTAATAAACAAGTAACTATTTTAAACTTGTTGTCCTGACCCAAAGTTAAAACACGGCACGTGTGGCATAGTGGCATCTGCTTTAATCCCCGCACTTGGGTGGCAAGAGCTCACATGCTGGCATGCCGTTAATCCCAGCACTCCGAGGCAGAGTGAATTCCAGGCCTCTCTGATCTATAGTGAGAGTTCCAGAACAGCCAGAACTACACAGAGACATTCTGTCTCGGAAAAAACAAAACAAAACAAAACAAAACCAAAACCACAACAACAAAAACCCAACCCCCACTGCCCTGCCTCCCCCCTCAAAAAAAGGGGGAGAGAAAGAATCACATGTTATGAGACAAGCCCGCATTGTGCACTACAAAACTAAGTCCGATCAGACCAGCCTAGGCAAGGGAGCCAGGTCAACATGGGCTGCATAGAAGAGCCTATCTACAAAAGCAAAAACAAATTCAAAGAAGAACCCTAAACATAAAAATTACAGCATATACAGACTATTAAAAATGGTATCCTAGGGCTGGAGAGATGGCTCAGTCATTAAGAGCACTGACTAGGGGTTGGGGATTTAGCTCAGTGGTGAGCGCTTGCCTAGGAAGTACAGGCCCCTGGGTTAGGTCCCCAGCTCCTAAGAAAAAAAAAAAAAAAAAAGGACCAAGAGCACTGACTGCTCTTCCAGAGATCCTGAGTTCAAATCCCAGCAACCACATGGTGGCTCACAACCATCTGTAATGAGATCTGATGCCCTCTTCTGGTGTGTCTGAAGACAGCTACAGTGTACTTATATATAATAAATGAATATTTTTAAAAAAAGGTATCCTAAAAATTAAAAAAAATTACTATTTTACATTGTATGTTAATGGATCATTATTCCAACCAACATATTTTACTTCTTTAAAGATGTAAGAACAAAAGGTGATTTAAGCTTTTTATTTACTTGTTCTGGTTGTTATGTTCTTAAAATATGAGCATGCATATTCTGTACTTGAAGGTCTATACCAAGATTATAATGAAGATACACAGTCAAAATACATTAATAAGGCATTGGAGGCTGGAGAGACAGCTCTGAGTCATGAGTATTAGCTGTTCTTCCAGAGGACTAAGGTTCAATTCCCAGCATGCGTGTGGGACTCATAACTATCTATAACTTCAGTTCTAGGACACCCAATGCACCCTCCTTTTCTGGTTTCTGTGGGCACCAGGCACACATGCTACACAAACATACATGTAGGCAAACTACTCATGCCCATAAAAAATTTTCTTTTAATTTTTTAAAATCGGTGTTTTTATATCTAGTTAAAAATGTTCAGGCCACTTAGTTTCTAAACACAGTAATTTGAATTTACAGCAGGTCTTTTTTTTATTCTTTTTTTTTTTTGGTTCTTTTTTTGGAGCTGGGGACCGAACCCAGGGCCTTGCGCTTCCTAGGCAAGCGCTCTACCACTGAGCTAAATCCCCAACCCCAACAGCAGGTCTTTTTTACATACCTGACATATTTTCTCTTTTCCGGCGTTGCAGTAGCACTGCCCTCTCTTTATCCAAACTCCTATATCAAAACAGTAACGCGTTACTCATCAAACTGCCATAAGCTTAGCTATGAAGATGTGATGAATACATGTGATGAATTTCAATCTTTCTTATGTTCTTAGTGAATGGATATAAAGTATATGCAGCACCCTTTGCCTGATAGATTATATATGACTATATACACAGTAGAACAGTAGATACCAGTGTTAATCCATTCCTTTCTATTAAGAAAATATTCACCAAGGAAGTGAGCACATTTAATTTATAGCAAAAATGATCTTAAAATAAATCCAATTAGCAACTATAATTAAAAACCACAAATTGTTTTAAGTAAATGTATGATAGTATATTAGTATGCCTTAAATTACTTCCATGATTTATTTATACTGTCTACTTTTAGATAGGGTCTCAGGGTCTCACTAAGTAGCCCAAATTGTTCCTAACTCTGTCTCAGCTGCTCTGTCCTGGGATTACAGTTGTAAGCCACCACATGCATTTCCACTCTTAGAAGTCCTTAGAGACCCGCAGGCCTCTGCCTCCAGTGCTGGGATTAAGGGCATGCTAGCACGTGCGCTCCTGCCTCCCAAGTGCCAGGATTAAAGGATGCCCCTATGCCACAGCTTTCACTTATTTTATTGAATTAAGAACAGTAAAACTAGTTTTAAAATTCAAAAAAAACCCTCACTTCCACTTCCACAAGAACTGCCAAGCATGGTGGAGGCAGAGCTTAGAGACATCTAGGTTTGAGGCCAGCCTGGTCTACATATGGAAATTCCAGACCAGCCATGGAGCCACACAGTGAGACCCACAGCCCCAAGGAGGGGAGAGGAAGAGATGGAAGAAGGAGAAAGGATGAAATTAACAAAGGAAGGAAAGAGGAGAAAGAGAAGAGACAAGAAGCACTTTCTATTGTCCAGAGAAACCACACACCTACATTACTTCCTATAGAGGGGGCTGGAGTGGGCTGTAGGGCTCTAGATTTCAGTGTTATTTATAAAGTCACAAAGGATATGCACTATATAAAAATTTTAGGACCTGTGGGCTAGGTTTTTCACACAGCCACAGCGCAGAAAGAAGCTCCCAGCTGACTACCCTTTTAATTCACAGCTTAAGTGAGTTGTAACTAATTCTTCTGGAATTAATCAACAGACACTGCTCCATCAAAATCCCTTAAGGTAGACAAGGTCAAACACGGCTGTAATCCCAGCCCTTCCAAACTGCAGCAGAAAGATTCAAGTTTCAAGTAGGCTTGGGCTATGTAAGGAATTCAGGGCTGACATGTATATGCTGTTAATACTCTTACCTCAGAAAAACAAAAAATAATTAGGTAAAACTGTCTATCAAAAGACTAACAGTTACCATAAAGTCAAAAACTTTACTCATGATAAGAAATTTCAAGTAAAACCATGGTGAAGTTAGTATTTCTTACCTAAGTAAATCGACTAACTCCAAGCCTGTCAATTCTCTATTGAGAAGATTGAGAAAACAGGCTTGTTTATCCACGTTGATGGCATACAAAACTACACCACTTATTCTGGAGGGGGTATAGCAATATACAAGCAAGCTTATAGATAGATGAACATTATCATAAAAGACTAGAAACAAACGGTTACCAAAAATGACTAGAATAAATCACGGTACATAAAAGAGTTCTCGAAGAGAGAAATTAATCTCTATCCTGCTATGAAGTGCTCTTCAGCATGTTTGGAAGAACGGAAATGTGGCAAGTATTCTGTATCTAACACTTCTGCTTCTCTAAGTAGGAAAAGAACCTACACAAACCTGTGTCTGTATGTAAGAAAGGAAGCAATGGAAGGAAAGCTCAAATCTGAAGAGGGTCTGTAGTAGAAAGGCTAAGGCAGAATTTACACTTACTTGAATACTCTTTGTTATATATTTGACTTTAGTACAATTATTTCTTACAATGAACTGTGTAACTGCAAAGTTAAGTTTTTAAAGAGCAATTTTTTTTTTTTTTTTTTTTTTTTTTTTCGAGCTGGGGACCTAACCCAGGGCCTTGCGCTTCCCTAGGGCAAGCGCCTACCACTGAGCTAAATCCAACCCTTAAAGAGCAATTCTTAACACCAATAACTAACGGATAACTGGAAACCATGGGTAATAGTGTATCTCTATAATTCAGTACTTGTGAGGTAGAAGCAGCCTAGCCTATAAAGACCCTCAAGAAAGCAGCCTAACCCAATATGATTCTTCACACATTCTTAGTGTTCATTCATTTGTTCGTTCGTTCGTTCGTTCATTCATTCATTCATTCATTCACTCATTCATCCAGTCAATCCTGGGAACCAGGGCACTGCACATACTAAATAAATGTTCTACCCACACTCAGTCCTTATAATTTCTTCTTCTATTTTTAAAAAACATTTTGTTGTTTGAGACAGTGTCTCAACACACTGCCCTACAACTTGTTCTGTAGACCAGACTGGCTTCAGACTCACAGAGATTCATCTGTGTCTACCTCCCTAATGCTGGGATTAAAGGGAAACCCCAACAAAACACATTCTAAACACTGTTGCACTAAACACAACTTTCATACAGTTGAGTTATACTTGTTTTGGCATGGAAAAATTTTAAGTTTGCACTCAAAAGGAAAGCAAAACAAATAAACTCCCATGCTAGTTTGTCAATAGACCATGATACATACATACCAGAGAATATACCAGCAATGGGAAAGAATGTAATGGAGCATGAAGCAAAAAAAAAGCATATGATTCCTATTCTTAAAATAACAAAGTTATGAAAATGAGTATCAATTAGTGGGTGCTAGAGGCTAGGAAGAGAGGGATAAGGGCAGGATGAAGAACCCTTGCAATGCTGACTATTCTATTTAGTGATATCCAAACGTGAACAGCTAATGCTAACAGTCACAAACAGCTCCACAAGATGGTCTTACTATAAACAGGTAAGTAAGGATACACAAGTTATCTGTATGATTTTATGTAAATCTGCAATTAAAGTTTAATTTAGAAATGAAAAATAAGACTAATGGTGCAAATGAAACTAATAATCTAAGCAACCTGAGTGTGTATCTAGTTAGTATCATAACTACACAGTGACATTCTTTTCAAGAGACTTTAAGTACAATAAAATGATTTTTCCCAACATAATATTTTATTGATTATTTGGGAACTTCATACAAGCAACCTAATCACACAGGCTTTCCATCGCTCCCCGCTCTTGTACCCTCCCACCAAAAGAGAAAAAAATACAAGTCGAAGTTGTTTTGCCCACTGGAGCATGATCCAACTCCCAGTGGCTGGCCCCTTAAAGATAACTGAGTTCTTCCTTCCCCACTGTTGCCAGAAGGCATCAACTGTGAAGAACCGTGCCTAAGTATCTTTGTCACATGTTGTAAGTACTTTCTTTACTGGCTTCCTGGATAGGCAGTGTCCCCTTTCCTTGGGGAATGAAGAGAGGCTGTCCCAGAAGCCCTCAATTCCTCTCACTCTCAATTATGAGTTTGCAGTCTTCCTTTGAGACTACAAAGGAAGCTTCCCTGCCTGTAACAGCCAAGGGCAGCAAGGATCATGGATGTCTACACGGTTTCCAGAAGCAGCATGGACCATGGTCATCTACAAAGTTTTTGTGGTCCCCAGTGGCATCACCGACCGTAAGAGACACCAGACACCAGACACCAACGTGGCCTCCAGCGGCAGCATAAAACATGGACATGTACATGGCCCCATGGACCACAGACATCATCAACATGACCTCAAGTAGCAGCACAGACCACAGCCATCAACATGGCCCTGGCAGCATATAAGTTGATACAACATCCCTTTGTAATATAGTCCACAAAGGATAAAAGTTCTAACCTGCTTTACATAATTATATTAATGTGTTAGTGTTGTAGTTACTATAATTATTTTATGGAATTAATCAAGCGAGTAATTATGACATTCTAATTAAATAATTCTTGTCTTGTTGAGACCTTGGATAAAAAGATATACATCCAAATGTGCTATAAAATATGCAGATGAAAAACAGAATTTTATATTCTTAATCTGAACTGCAATTATAAATATAAATTCATGTGTTTTATATTTTGCTTTTTTGTTTTTCAAAACAGCATTGCTCTGTGTAGCTGTGGCAGTCCTAGAACTTGGTCTGTAAACTGCCTCGGCTCAAACTCAGAGATCTGCCTGCCTCTGCTTCCCGAGTACTGGGACTAAAGGTGTGTGCCCCATGCCAAGCCTGCATATATTTTATCTTGATCTATATAGACAAAGCTGTTGGTAATTACTGAAGCAGGCACACATGTGAGCTTTGTGCTCTTTTGCTGTAGTAGGAGGTGTGTTTTGCAGTTACTACTTCAGCGTTATACACATCCATTTGTGAGCACAAAGGTGTACATGCGTGTAGAGGGCAGAAAACAAGTCCCGCCAGTGTCATCCCAGGAGCACTACTTCCTATAAGACCTTCTCATTTGGGGTTGGGGATTTAGCTCAGTGGTGCTTGCCTAGGAAGGCGCAAGGCCCCAAGGTTTGGTCCCCAGAAAAAAAAAAAGAAAAAAAAAAAAAAAAAAAAAAAAAAAAAAAGGCCTTCTCATTTGCCTACAGCTCACCAGTTAACCTAGACAGGCCTGGCCATCATCACCCAGGGATGATGCTCCTGCTTCTGCACGCCCCCTGGGCTCGGTCAAAAGTCAAGTGATAATGTACATCTTTTTAATACGTAGCTCAAACACTTAATTTACCAAGTGAGCCATTCCCACAGCCTTATTTTTAATTGGGTTTTAAATGTCTATAATAAAAACTTGTCGTTTAAGACAGGAATCTCACGTAGTCTAGGCTGACCTCAAACAAATGTGTGCAGCCAAGCTGGGCCTTCGACCCAGATCCATCTCCCTCCATCTTCCAGGTGCATGGTCCCTCATTGCCTGGCTTCATAATGACTTTAAAAACAACACAGGCCATGGCCTATTTGGTCAGTGCTTACTCTCATCCTTGAGAGTGCCTCAATTAATTATGAAATAAGTTGTCTGTTTTTTACACTCACTCCACCATCTTAACTGATTTCATTCGACAGAAAACACAAGAGTAGGAAACCAAGAGCAGAACAAGAGCCCAGGAACATCTGGTTTTTCTACCTTGTTACAATCTTTTATATTCACTCTCCTCCCTTGAGTTGAGACCACGGAATCTCTTCCAATTTCTGTTCCCCCTTACTTCTTCATGTGTGCACTTCTGGACCTGCTAAGTCTAGTTTTTGGACCTCTGGTCACCCACTCTTGCTGCACACACACTTCTGTGTCTTGCTTCATTCATGTTGCCCTACCTCAGATTCTCCTTCTTCAAAAACAGCGTGTGGGAAGCTGCCTGCCTCCCTACCATAGTCTCTGCTGTGTAACAGACACTCTGTGTGAGCCTACACTTGAATACACCATGGCAAGGATGAGTGGCTCTCTTCCTGTAAGTCCTACTGACCTCTCCAGAACCTCACAAGAAGCACAACCACCCCACACACACACACACACACACACACACACACACGCGCGCGCGCGCGCGCGCGCGCGCACACACATGTGGGGAAATGGGTTGAATCTACACACTACAAACAGACCCACCAAATTCTGCATGTAACTGAGGGGCAATATACAGTAATAGTTCGTTTTGGGGGTTAGAAGAGAAATACTGGGGATTAAACTCAGTGCCTCTCACATTCCTCACCCCCTTTTCTGGGGAACTCGGGCTGGAACTCAGTGCCTTGGCTATGTGTGCTATATAAGTACTTGACCACATTCCTCCAGGCCATCTTTTTTTTTTTTTTTTCTGCTTTTATTTTGAGCAAGGGTCTCACTAAGTTACCTATAGACTTGAATACCCTATTCACCAAACCTTGAACTTTTCAATACACCTGCCTCAGCTGCTCGAATGGCTTATATTACAAACCTGCACAATCATACCAAATTTAATGATGTTGCCAAAAACTGCCAACTGTTTAAAAAATTTAAAAAACCCTCTCATATTGATAACTAATGAAGCTGAAAATACATAGTAAACAGTAATATACTATAATGAAGAAAGTTCTCGATTTAGGTTTCAGTATAACAAATAATAAACATAAGTGGAAAAAAAGTACATCTTAAAAAATATTGGAATTCATAATGTCATTCATCTGAAACTCATGAGTAAATTTCTGTGAATTTTCAGTGAACTAACTGAAAGTCTTACCAGGTATAACAACTTACCTGGGCTGACAACGTTCACATAGATATGTATCAGGAATATGCTGCCTGTCAATCCCCATGCAGTCAATATGTTGCCAAACACTTAAAAAGAAAAAAACAAAATATAACAAAAAGAGCAGAAAGCATTGAAACCACTCACTGACTGTGACTTGATAGTTTACTGAATTCTCATTTAGGAAATGGCTGCTTGGAGCTTAGCAGACACTGACATATGTCTTTGGGTAGACAAATTTTGAGGTGCACAAATAGGACAACTACCAAATGCATAAAATAAGTTTCTAAAGCAAATGCAATTTAATATGTAAAAGATAATAGTTTAAGACATTATTAGCATTTGAAGATGCCCATGCTAAAGCCCTTATAGAATAATCTGCCTGCCAACAGTCTGAGGAAACAGAAGAAAATGTGTCCTTGCACATTTACCAACTGTCAGCTATGGAAAGATGACCAAAGGTGGTCAACATACATGAAGAGAACTGTTCCTTCTGTGAAATCAGAAAAGGAGCAAAGATAAATCATATCTTCTGTTAACATTTAACAATTATGGTTGCATAGTGTTAACAGAAAGCTAAGGAAACAGAAAGAAAGAATAACAAAGACATTTCACACTTAAAAAAAGAATAGAATTATAGCAATTCCCAAGACACCAAAGAATCAAACAGGCATTCTACTGGAAAGGAATTCAATTTAGTTACTGTGAATAAAATATATGGACAAGCATGAGGTGAACTTCTTAATATGTTGTCATTGACAAAAGTTCAGGCGCCTGAAATTGAATTTGAATTTTTTTAACTTCAAAACTGAAATCTTAAAAAGAAGAAAAAGAATTAGTACTACCTATTTCATGCACTTTTTAAAAGTTGCATTGTGTATTATGAATGTCTGTGCACACTCGAGCCATATCCCGAGTGTGGAGGTCAGAGCACACCTTTCTGAAGTTGGTCCCTCTTCCTCTACTGTGTGGGTCCTAGAGAACAAGCTCAAGCTTGTCAGCTGGGCAGCCACCGTGTCACCTCCCAGCCCTATGTAATGTCACTTCTAATACAAATGTACTAAACTAAATGGTATTGTTACTTTTTACTTCTCAACTGAGATTCTTTAAGAAGGTTTAAATAACAGATTATGTCAAATTTATGAGGCTATTATGTCATACAGGAAATACAAGCAAAGCTAGAAATAAAAAAGCAGTGTTCTAGATGTCAGAAGTCAAAACAGTGACTATGGGAAATAGGAACATGAAAAATAAAAAGAGGCAATGTAAACAAAAGAAGAGAGATAAAGATTAGTCCTTAGAGAACAAAATAGGCTGAGTAGAAAAGTGGAGGTTGGGTAAGGTGACAGAAATAGACAATAGTCATAGTATGAGAGTCACTTCAAGCCAAATACCTAAAATAATCCAAACACTGTGCCTTCAAGAGTATGTAGGTAGCTATAAAAAATAAAAACGCAACAAAAACCCCTAGGGCTATCTGCATGAATGCCAAATAGTGATAACCATTTATTATATGTCAATCTGAGTAACTAGATTAAAAAAAAAAGCCAAATGTTAATTATGTGTTCAATAAAAATATAGCTACATAGAAATGTATCACATTAAGAGATCTTTTATATAAGTGATTACAATAAAAATGGATATTTTCAAATAGAAGGCAGAGAATACATCTCCAAAGTCATTTACTTTTGTAAATTTGCCTCCTCAATAAATTTACCAGTTATTACTTTTTAAAATTTTTTTTACCAGTTATTACTTAAATAACACAGGTAATGAAAATGTATTTCTAAATTTTAAAAGTACCACAGCATATTATTATTAAAATAAAATTATTTATAATATTCTATTTTAAGAAAACCAAATTTCACATTCTAAATTAATTTCCTACTTATTGACAGAGATAAATGAACTTTTTGAAATACACACATTTCTATCAATGACACTTAGAGGCTAATCATTTAATCCAATTTATGGAACAATTTACAAACAAAAAAATTTACAGTTGGCTCTCAGTTGCAGTTTAATTCACATTTGAATATGAATTTATAAACTCATGCTACATCAAATCAGATAATGAAGCTATGCTCTAAGGACCATGACCAGGAAATTTTGGGAAGCCATAAAATTTCTTGCCTTCTACAAGGTGCTCCCCATTCTATTCAGGGAATGCACTTATTAACTTTAAGCTGAAATCCTATTCCATCTGCATTCATACAGAGAGAGAGGGAGAGAGACAGACAGACAGAGAGACAGACAGACAGACAGTCAGAGACAGAGAGATGGGAGAGGGAGAGGGAGAACAGAAAGTGGGGAGGGAGGGAAGAAATCCCACTTTCTGTCTTAATCATGTTCTCTAAAGGAGACTGAGCATTCTTGGTGGTAGGAGAGAGGAGACTGATTTTGGTTCAAGAAGACTCCAGAGTGCTGTAAGGTTCAAGCCAAAGTTTGTGAGAAAATAAGATCAAACACTGATTAGGATCCTATAGTATAGTTCAAGACTAATTATTGCCTAATTCCTATGTAATTAAGGGATTTCTAATAAACTATAAGGCACTTCTTTTACTTTTTAAAAAATGTATTTATTTCATTTGTGTGTGTGTGTGTGTGTGTGTGTGTCCGTGTCCTGGAGATGGACCTACACATGGTTTTGAGCTGCCCCATGTGGGTGCTAGGGATTGAATTTGTGTCCTTTCCAAGACTAGTTTGTTACGGCTGAGACATCTTTCTAGCTCTAAAATACCTTTTTTTAAATAAGGGAGGCAGACATCCTACCTAAAAAAGTAATTCACTCCTTCAAAAAATGACCTAACTAGCATTTCCAAATTAATAACCGAAGGTTAAAAGCATTTAAGCAGCATGAACTAGTGGTGTGAAGTATTACCTGCATTTGTCACAGCAGATCATGTAGCCGTCATCGTGTGTAAAGCCACATATGCACCGGGTCACGTCAGTGCCGTAGCTTCCATCTTCAGACGTGCTGATTGTAGTAGCACTGGAAGTCTCGTCAAAGTGAGGAGTGGTGAATATGCCTACTTCGTTTTTGCTAATGAGACCTGATGGAGGAGGGGATGCTGGAGGTGTTGGAGGAGGACGAGCACCATAATTATGGTCCTAAATAACAGAACAGACAACAGCACAAGACACATATTTCAATGACATAAACTAGGTAAGTTAAATACAATTTGAATACTTAATAACATAAAGTCGGTCCGTTTCTTCCTTAATACTGTTAAAATAATGACATAAGACTAATAATTAAATCACAGGGTAAGTTAATGTCATTGTCTAGTAGATGAAAGTCACCTTCTTCACATCACATGACATTTCTTCTCCCCCACCACAGCAGAAACTACATTTCCAGTCCTATGTTCACAGTTTCACTTTCAAGAACAGAGCAAGTCTATGATGTGAAATAAGGGTAAAAAGCCAGGAATAGAAAAGTTAAAGAATAGCAAAGACTGGGCTGGAGAGATGGCCCAGCAGGCAAACGTGCTCGCCACAGAACCTAGCAGCCGGAGTTCAGTACCTGGACCCATGTGATGGAGGAAGAGAACCCACTTGACCTCTATACACGAACCACAGTACACACCCTATCCTCCCAACAAATGTAGTTAAATAGCAAACAAAATAGTACTGTAAAATATAAAATATGGGATTTCAATTCTGGTAATTTTTATTCTCATCTAAATAATCTCTCAGAACTGTACTTTTCGAGTACTCACAAATGTATCTACCAGTACTGCAACTCTCTGAATCAAAATATACAGGACCCTCAATAAGAAATAAATTAAGGGCTGGAGAGATGACTCAGCAGTCAAGAGCACTGACTGCTCTTCCAGAGGTCCTGAGTTCAAATCCCAGCAACCACATGGTGGCTCACAACTCTCTGTAATGGGATCTGATGCCCTCGTCAGGTATGTCTGAAGACAGTGATAGTGTATTTACATACAATGTAAGTGCAGTGTACTTACAAAAAATAAATAAATAAATCTTTAAAAAAAAAAGAAATTAAGGGAATAAGTTTTTATATCCTCTTAGCTGTAAAACAGGGGTGAAAAGTTCAAGAGTTTGTTTTAAAGATTAAATGAGCTATTATACATTATATATACATATATGTTTTATAAATATTATATATAATATATATGTAATATATATACATTTTTTCAACATAAAGTGATACATAACAGTAAGCCGGACCCAAAGAGACAGCTCAACAGTTAGGAAGGAGCATATGCTGCTCTTCCAGAGAACCAGCTTAGGTTCTTAGAACCACACCAGGCTGCTCATGACCACGAACTCCAGCTACAGA
Source organism: Rattus rattus (assembly GCF_011064425.1). Classification (NCBI taxonomy): domain Eukaryota; kingdom Metazoa; phylum Chordata; class Mammalia; order Rodentia; family Muridae; genus Rattus; species Rattus rattus. The sequence continues at coordinate 152,619,872 of NC_046159.1, read as the reverse complement.
GACCCCAGCGCCTCCTTAAGCAGATGCGCTACACACCCACGTGCAGGCACACTGTAATTAAAAATGCTAACAACAGCCAAGTGTGTGCCTCTCCCAACTCTGCGGAGGCAAAGGCGGGCCGATCTCTGAGTCTGAGGTTATCCTGGTCTACACAGCTAGTTCCAGGGCTATACAGAGACCCTGTCCCAAAAAACCAAAAAACAAACAGAAAAGGATAAAATAAACCTTTAGAAAAAAATAGCTACATACTTTAGTAATTACTATATAATTTAGAATTAATAGTAAATAGTACATACAATGTTACCTTATCCATAATCTTTTCATTGTTAAAAATATACCAAAATAGAATAACTTAAAAAAAATAACTAAAGACTTTCATAGAATTTTATTCCCTTAACAGCATAGTTAGGTTAAAGTATAAACTGTACACTTAATTACACAGAAAATATGAACCAGCTGTGCTTTTTAAATATGAAGCACACACTACACACGTCTACTTTCAACTCCCAGCTTTACAGAAGGTCTTCTGAACAGACAGTTAACACTTACCGCATAGGGCAAACCAATGTAGCTGTGTGAATGATGGGAGCTGCTGGTATATAACTGGTGGGGATAACTGTTGGATTTCTCAACTACCACAGGGCTAGCTTCTACGGATTCTGGTCTAGGGGAAAGAAGGTCCATCAATTAGAATTCCATTCATTTTTCTGTTTTAAACTATTAAATTCATTTAATTACTTAATCTATTAAAATTGGTCAAGTGCTTATACTAAATATTGTCACAACAAATACAACGTCTATTTACAGTACATGCACAGCTTGTGAGTAGATTCATCCTATGCAGATTGTGTTAAAAATATCCTCATGCCAAGTTCAGTCACAGTTCCCTATCATTTAGAAAGTGCCCAGTGCTGGGGATGATGGTGTGTATGCTGTATTCATAGCACTGTGGGAAGCTGAGTATGGTGAATCAAGAGTTCAGGATCAGCATGGGCTACAAGTGAAAAAAACGATTAAAAAAAAAACCCTCAAAATTACTAGAGACGAAGCTTTATGCCATCTACCCAGTGTCATTAAGAAACATGCAAAGGGGTGGCCAGAGTGGCAGAAATGGTTTTAAGTAAAATTAAAGATGGATGGAGTCTATGCAGACTCTGGCTTGAATGTTAAGTATGCATTTCAATGGTCAAAATAATATGTGTTGCCTGTGTTGGGGCAGAACAGACTCTGGGAAATGTCAGTAAATTAAAGAAAAGGGAGCCTACATTGAACCAGATTTAAAAAAAATGCAAGCAGCTGCCTGTAATGAGTAGCTCTTAGGTCTGGCCTACTGAGAGTTAAGTGACGGTGATGATCCAACTGCTAATGGTGCAGAGAGCAGCAACCCCCCAATGTTGCAGCTTTGAAAGCTCCTTGCCCTAGCATTTTACCTATATAACATTCCCCAACTTCATTCATACCGACATCCCTCAGCCTAGCCTAATTTTGTCTAATGGCTACTGATCAGAATAATGGTAGAACAGTCAAGGTCAATTCTCTCCTCTTCAAATCCAGGACACATCTGTTTCTGTGCCTTTATCCCAATCTTCATCCTACTTCCTATTCATAGCCTTCCCTGAACTGGTCCTGAGACCAGTAGGATAAAACCAACTTTTACAGTTAATACTTTCTTAGCCTACCTTCACACAGGCTCAAGTTAGTGCCAATGGATGATGTCATAAGACCCAGTGTCCAGAATGAGACTGCTGAGTCATGCAGTCAGTTACAATCTCCAATACATTCAGGGCACTCTGAAAACTAGTATCTGTTAAATTTGTTTCATAGTTTCAAAATTAGAACATGTTTACGTAAGAAATTTAAATACAAAAGTACTTATAAACACAAAATATTGTCTTTCTCCATTACCATGTCAACAATTACTTCATGTAGTCCTTTCTAATTTTAATGTTATTAACACATCTACACATTTAAAAAACTAAGAATATATTATATTTACTTAAATATATATCTTACTCTTAGAATAACTGCTTATTTGCTTCAGGTTTCTTTTTTAATAATTTTCATTTTATGTGCACTGGTATTTTGCTTGCATGTAGGTGTGAGGGTTTTGGACAGAGTCCCTGGAACTGGAGTTACTGACAGTTGTGAACTGCCATGTGTATACTGGGGCTTGAACACAGGACCTCTGGAAGGACACCCAGTGCTCTTAACCCCTGAGCCAGCTCTCCAGCCTCTTGCCTTAGGTCTCTGACTATTAAGATGACAGGAATGACCCACCATGCTTGCCCCCTCCTTCTGTGGGGGTGGGCAATAATCTCATGTAGTACAAGCTAGAATTTACTACCGAGCTAAGCCTAGCCTTGACCTCCTAATCCTCCTGCCTCTGCTTCCTAAATACTGAGATTACAGGCATATACCATCATGCCTGCCTAAACTGGAAAAAAGTTGAATCTTAGCAATGATCCTACAATACCATCACTAAAGCTCTATGAAGGAAGTGTGGCTTAAGTAGAAGACTCACTCTTGAATGTATAATCAAATTACACTGTTACTGAAGGATGTGGGCAAAGCTGGCAATGAGGAATAGCTAATGAAATAAAATCAAGTTTCCATGTAAATGCAGGTAAGTTCAAGTACATGAAACAGTCAAGTATTTTTCAGAATATCACAATTCAAATATGGCTGCAATAATGACAAGAAAGAAAGGCTATGTTAGAAAACAGAAGGTTTTTTTTTTTTTTTTTGGTTCTTTTTTTTTTCAGAGCTGGGGACCGAACCCAGGGCCTTGCGCTTCCTAGGTAAGCGCTCTACCACTGAGCTAAATCCCCAGCCCCAAAACAGAAGGTTTTAAGCAGATCTCTGTGTTGAATATTTGTACTTACAAGTGATTTTTAAAATAATTGTCCTCTGACTTCTACAGACGCATGATGGCATTGGAGCCCAGGCACATACACAAGCAAACAATAAGTGAATGTACTAAAAAAAATTATTTAAACAAACTAACAACAAAACAGGGCTAGTAAGGTCATGGATCTTGGAGGGGAACGTATAACCATTACTTTACTAAGCCAGCATAATCCCTAACTACTTTCTAAATATTTGTCCTTATACCACAGATGAGTGTAGTCCTCACCCCCTATCAATGAAACTTCCCTATGCAATAGACAGAGATCATTACAGAAAAGCACAAGCAATCGCATGCAGAGCTATGGAGCCCAGTGCAATGGACACATCTACAAACCTTCCCCAAGCAAGGCTGGGGGACACTGAGGGAGGACACGGAAAGACTGTAAGAGCCAGAGGGTCACAGTTCTCTAAGACAGCATTTCCAAGTAATGTCAGTGCTACAACCATGAAGTCTTACCAAGATTAATACTTAATATGAGCTGAATGAGACAACATGCCAGAGTTGATAGAGGAAAGACCAAAAGGCTTCAACAAACAACTATAGGCAACCAAGGAATGCTGAGAGCAGTTCAAAGTGTCTTCCCAAAGAAAGAGCACATCAACTGATTTTTCAATGCCAAAAGGTCAGCCCTGAAAAAATATATATACAAATATCATTATATATACACTGAGTGGGTTCTATTTATATACTTAAAAATAAGCGTGCATGTGTGTGTGTGTGTGTGTGTGTGTGTGTGTGTGTGTGTGTGTGTGTGTGTTTACACAAATATCTATTAACAGAAAGAGGCCATGAATTCAAGAGAGTAAGAGATGGGGTATGTGGGAGGCTGTAGAAAGTGAAAATGGAAAAGGCAAATGATCTAATTATTTTATAATTGAAAAAAATTAAAAAATGTTTTTGAAAGTATTCAATTTATCCAACTTGAAGGGGGGCGGGGGAGTGCTTGCTTCCAAGAGAATAGAGTTTGGTTCCCAACACCCACATCGGGTGGCTTCAAAGCACCTGTAACTCTAGCTCGAGAGGAACCTGATGCCCTCCTCTGTCTTCAGCAGGGCAGTGCACTCATGAGTACACAACCCTGCACCCATGGTTTTAAAACTCACATGAGTAAAATAAGCCAGGCACAAAAAAAATAAACATTTTATGATTATAAGAAGGACCTAGAATAGGCAGAGACAGAAACCAAATAAAATTTATAAGGTGCTGGGAATAAATAAAGGGAAGAAAAATTATTATTTAATGAAGTTTTTGTTTAGGGAGAGGCAAAACATTTAGAAATTGGTGACTGCTCCTCAATATTCTGAATGCACTTAATGACACTTGAAACTATACACCTAAAGGTAGATTTTTAAAAACATACTTTATTTTTATCATAATAGGAAATAAAGGCAAAAGTGGAGAACTTAGCCACATGACCAGGCAGTCTAGGGCTGGGGTTGCCGGTCAGTGACACATGACATGGTTGGCATAAGTGAGGCCCTAGAGTCAACCCACCTCCTTCCCCCAAATGAGAAGATTAGGCAGTAGATTTAATGTGACAGTGGCACTGTTAAAAGAAAAAGTCCAATTGTATGGAAAGTATGCAAGGTTCCAAGGAAAGTATGCAAGGTTCCAAGAATTTGTATAGTTCTACATTTGCACAAGTGACCAAGGAACTGTAGAAATGAAAGATAAATAAAATGACACAAAATCAAGGGTTAACACAGTTAAGCCATACAGGCTTACTTCTCTCTGACTCTTGAGATGAGAGTAGGGTCTGGAAAAGGTGCACAAACTTTGCTAAGTCAAACTTTGGTAAGCAAAGATACATATAACAGTGTGTGGTGAGGCCAGTTTGCATCTGGCCTTAGAAGAGTTTCAGGGTGTGGCTTCCTTTCTCTCAGATGGCTTAGAGACTGAAAGTAGCCCTGTCTTGATCTAAAACTGGTGACAATGGACTCCTGCTACAATGCTTTCACAAGGCTATCATGAAGATGAGGTGCTGCGTCCTAGTGGTATGGACTGAGTATAGTGACACTAGACCTGCCAGGGAACAGTCTCTTTGTTCCTAGTGTTGTTCAGATGCTACCTAGGAGATAGTTAAAGACCAGAGTCCCATATCAGCTCTTTACAAATTAAGTAATCTGCTCTAAATGTTACAAACTCTCAAGTTGTAACCCTTCTACTAGAGGCACTAGGTATCTTACCGCATAACAGCTTTGGGTCTCAATTTTCACATCTGTAAAACGATGTCCTAAATGTGTGTGGGTAATTTGACTACATCTGTTTGTGTGTCGAGCATGCCTGGTACCTGAGGCCAGAAGAGACCCCTGGAACTAGAGTTATTTAAAGTTGTGAGCTGTAAAATCAGTGAAGGTATCTAAGTTAGGTCCTCTGAAAGAGCAGCCGGTGCTCTTAATTACTAAGCTATCTTCCAGCCACAACACATTTAATAACAAAAACTACAACAGCCTAGATCTTTTAAATTGTTCCAGATTTCTTCCCATTAAACTACACTGTTCCCACCATTCCTATAAAATTTACTAGTGTGTTAATTATACCTATGATATAGTGATTTAAGTAAGAATTAATAATTTAAGTAAGTACTCTTAAGTTATTAAATAGTAATAGGTTTACCATCAGTTTTAAGCCAACTGATGTGGGTGCTGGAAACCAAACTCTGGTCCTCCAGAAGATCGGCAAGCACTTTTTTCTACACTCTGTGCTCAAGTTGGATAAGAGAAGAGAACTGGTCCCTGTAAGTTATCATCTGACCTCTATACCAATGCTGTGGCACGTGTGTATCCACACATGTGTACACCCAAAATACTTGAAAGTGTAAGAAAAAAATGTAAAAAATCAGAAAACAGTTAAGTACTGATGGAAAGTGGATAAAATTTACTGTAAACATTTGAGTGTAGGCACAAGCACCTTAAATTATACATATTAAACTCAGAGCATCCAGGCACCAACAAATTAATACATTCTGTCAGCAGGTGGCTGTAGTGATACTGAAATGTCACAGACTACAGTAAAGCAAGCAAACAAAACAAAAAACAAAAAGAAATTTGAGTCTCAAATTTGGAGAAAGTTTTACCTCCCCAAATTTCAAACTTCTTTATTTTGCAAATGAGACAACTTATAAAGTAACTACTGGCTGTAAGAGCTGCCCACTGTTGTGTTAGGTGACTGAAAAGGCAGGAAGAACCCAGCCAGCTTGATTTAGTGTTCTTACTCATATTATTCAGTTTTGACAGAATTACTGGACACAGGATAAGGAATCCTCCTCCAGTATAATCTTTTCAAATAAAATTTATTTTTATTTTTAATAGTGTGTGTGTGTGTCTGTGTATGTGTGTGTGTGTGTCTGTCTGTCTGTCTGTCTTGTGACAGGACTTTCTACAGGCCAGAAGTATCAGAACCCCTGGAACTGGTGTTACAAGCAGTTGGGAGCCACTGGTGTGGCTACTGGTGACCAATCTCGAGTTCTCTATAAGAACAGAGTGTGCTTTGTAACTGCTAAGCCGTCTCTCCAGCCCAGTATTTCATTTCTAAGTCACACATATCATCTTTTCAAACTTTCATTTCATTAGGGAAAAAAAAAAGGTAACAGCTTATTATGAGTTCTAACAAGCAGCACAGAAAAAAATTAATAATAGTAATTAGAAGACACAATATTAATCACCAAGTTTCCAGTCTCTGGAGGAACAGTAGCTCTTCTTTTTGTAAACACCAGGAGGGAAACAATGGGACTCTTCTTCCCACTTGCACCTCTTCCTACATCCTAGCTCCAGGAGCACTTCCTTTCTGCGCTTTTATTTTGATCTATTTGCTCATGTAATGAATACATGGTTGAGATGGCTGGAGTAACAGAGATAAGTATAGAAAGAACACAAGACATCCTATTATAAAATACAGTGGGCTAGAGAGATGGCTTAGCAGTTACTAGCACTTGCTGTTTCTCTAGATGCCTCAAGTTCAGTTCCCAGCACCCATGTCAGGTGACTCAAAATCATGTCTAACTCCAGCTCCAAAGCATCAGATGTTTTTGCTATCCACAGGCAAGTTCCATCCTGTGCAAATACCCACATGCAAGCACAAACACCTACATAGAATTAGAAGAAAAATATTTAAAAAATAAATAAAATGCTGGGCAGTGGTGGCCTGGGCCTTAATCCCAGCCCTTGGGATGAAGAGTCAGACGGATCTCTGAATTTGAAGCTAACTTGGTCCACAGAAAGCCAGAGCTACACAGAGGGAACCCTGCCCCCAAAACCAAAAACAAGCAAATAAAATGAAATTGTAATAAAACTCCGAAAACTTCTCTATTTTGTTCAACTCTCTGTCTTGTTATAAGACAAAAAACTACTCCATAATTTTTTTTAAGATTTATTTATGTATGTGAGTACACTGTAGCTATTTTCAGACCCATGAGAAGAGGACATCGGATCCCATTACAGACTGTTGTGAGCCACCATGTGGTTGCTGGGAATTGACCTCAGGGCCTCTGAGCCATCTCTCCAGCCCTATTCAGTAATTTATTACACTAAATATACCACTACTAGAACAGAAGCCCCTCTAGAAGCCCTATATACAGACATCATATCTCAAAGCACAACACCGACATTACATAAGTCACTGCTTTACCATTACTAACAGTGCTGTGACACGAAAAGCCTAAAAACATGTGCATCACCAGGAGCTTCCGCCACCACTTGTTTGCTCTGCCTTTGGTTTCTTCAATCTGGAACAAAAGGTTTTAATCTCCCATCTTAACTTTCATGCACAAAGGACTAGAATAGACCATTACAGCTTCCCTAAGTAGCCTCTTCTCTTCTTTTCTCCTCCGATATCTCTATCTTACTTGTCTAAGAGTTGATTTATTTATTAGTACAGCAGTCACTAGACACACGTGCAAATGAGCCGGGAAGTATGGCTCTTTTGAACTGGGATGTGCTGTAAGAACAAAATCCATATGAGCTCAAAAACAGGATAATAAAAGGAATATCTCAACACTAGTTTTACATTACTGTCAAAATAATATTTTAGATATATTAAGAAAAAATATAACAAATATATGAATATTTAGAAGCCAACGAATTCTTATCAGGGATTTGGTATATATCTTTGATCTAGGAACTCAGTTCAACACTCACCTTGTCTATCTACATAGCAAGTTCTCAGAACAACAAAAGTTACATGAAGAAACCCTTGCCTCAAACAAAGAAAGGAAAAAACAAAACAAAAAACAGGCTGGAGAGATGGCTCAGTGGTTAAGAGAGAGGGCTCTGCTCTTCCAGATGTCCCAGTTACCACATGGTGACTCACAACTGTCTATCCTGGGATCTGATGCCCTCTTCTGGCACACAGGTGTATATACAGATAGAGCACTCATTTACATAAAATGAATAAATAAATCTTTAAAAAAATTAAAAAAGAAAGTGATGTTATACATGTGACTCACATTAAGTTTCTATTTAACAGCTCTGGTCTGATGTTGTGACTTCCCAACAAAACAGAATATTTTCAACAATAGGTTACATTTTATATTTCACCTTTGTAACCACAGTCTCTAAGAAAATTTTTCACACGGTTTGTGAATACATGGGATACTTGTAATAATCGAGTCTATGCTGCCTCTTGAGTTCTATAAAATTATCCTATCTGCACTTACAAGCATACAGCTAGTTAAAGAACTAAGTGGGAATCACGGCTTCTTAGTTTAAAAAATTATTGCTAATCAGGTTTTTGAAAATTGTTACTTATACCTAGTTACATTTTTCCTTTAAATATAGTATTACTTTTTCTATTTATAAAATCTGGATCAAGAGTTATATCAAGAAACAGCAAGAAAGCCAAGACTGTCACTATGTCCACTGTGACAGTTAACAAGCCCCGAGTAGCTGGCTTCAATTTTGTTTCTAGTCACCAAAATCTAAGTATTGCTTTCATTAATATTAATATTATGTACAGTAAAAAGTTATGCTGGAGCTGAACAGAATGGTTCAGCAGTGAAAAGCACTTACTGGACAAAGTTTTGTTTCACAGTATTCATACGGAGGTTCATGAAGCCTCTAAGTCCAGCTTAAAATCTTATCCCCACTTCTGATATCCCAAGGTTCATGCAAGCATACGATGTCCATATAAACACACAAGCAGACACACATAAAATCATTTTTACAAAAAGGTATAGGACTTTGGTTTCTTTAGATTTTGTTTTTTTGAGCTAATGTCTCCCTATGGGACCCTGACTGGCCTGGAACTATGTACATTAAGTTGGCCTTGAATTTATAGAAATCCTCTCACCCCTTACCTTCCTGAGTGCTGAGTTCTAAACAGGCATGTGTCACGATACCCAGGTTTTAAGTGACTTTATGAAAAAAAATGACTTTATTTAAATGTGATCACAAAATATTTAAGTACTTTTTAAAAACAAGCTCATGAAACAAAATCTTATTGTAGTAGATATCTCTAATAGATCAACAGTCTATCCTGACTAATCAATTATTCTTAAAGTGTTATAAAATTATATTTAGTCCAAAGGCTGAAGAAGAGCCAACTTTTAAGTAATGGAATAGAATATAAGAAGTAAAATACAAGAAAAACAAAAAAAGATGACAATTTTTTTCTAAGAACAGTGTTGACAGGATAACAAATACATAACAAAAAAAAAAATGGACTTAATGGAATAACACTTGTTTGAGAGATCCTGGGATGTTACAGGGAATGGAGATACAAGAGTTTATAAAACCATTTATTTTCAGAATTTGACTGGCAGAATAACTATGCCTGATGTAACAAACCTTTGGCCTCATAAAATTTGATCTATTATTAATTCTTTAAGCACTGAGTACTTTCTATATTTAAGTTTATTAGTGGACTGTATTTTAGCAATCCAATCTTTCTTAAAATAAAACATAATTTAAAATTCTATATCTACTACATGGGTATAATAAAAAAAAGTAAAAATAAAATCAGTTCACAGGCAGTTATTAAACACATGTTCAGGAAAGCAGAATCCCAAACACATTTCCTTGACCTTGCTTTTTCTTCTGAGACAGTGTTTAGCTATGTAGCCCAGGTTGGACCAGGCAATCATTCTAAGTACCAAGTAGCTTAGGGCTGCAGACATGCATCCACATTGCCCACCAGCATCTAGCATCTTACACAGTTATACTTTGATCTTTTGAAAGTGAATTGAAAATGAAGGCAGCAACATGCTAGTTATTTTTTTAAATATCAAATTAGGAAAACAATATAAAAATGCTTCTGTGAAACAGGAAATAAATGTTACCTGTCTTTTCAAGTCTCAAGGTCTTATGTAAAAAAGGAGAGTTTAAAAGTTTGAAGTAAACCACAAAAACTCTGGTGGTTTTCAAAAAAAGAAAAAGAAAAAAGATACCATTTATACTATGTTTCTTTTTTTTTTTCCCCGGAGCTGGGGACCAAACCCAGGCCTTGCGCTTGCTAGGCAAGTGCTCTGCCACTGAGCTAAATCCCCAACCCCACTATGTTTCTTTACTCAGGGAAAATTATGCCTAAGGATATATATTTTCAGGCAACACAAAAGAAAAACTATTTTCTTGAAAATGGGGAAGTTCTGCAAGTGGAAAATACAAAAAACATATCCCCAAAAGACAGAATTTTGGAACAAAGGTTATTTATTAAAAGCAATCTTAAAGGAATGTTGCCCTTTTAATTTCTGATGTCTTAGCCAAAAATGCAAAACGACATATGCAAATAAACACTATTTAGATGTGACGACTGCATGAACTACTTTGCCTTCCCCTATCTAAAATACCTGTTTTAAATACTTACTCTGAGCCTGCAGCCATTTCCAAGTAGGATGTTTCTGTTGTATCAACCCCCAATGGGATCGCTATGCTCATGACGTTCGCCTCTGGTAAATCCGATTACTATGGAGTCCTATGCATTGGTATCCAAAATACTGGGGCATGCCAGCCACAGTGCTCATTGCAAACATCTAAGTGCATCCACAAACCCTGTTTAAAGAAATGGAAACAAAAGAGTTAAGAGGCATCTAACCAGCAAGGCACAGCAGCAACCAGTTATACAGAAACAATGGTAAATAAATAAGCCAAGAAAGCCTTCTTTCTTAAGGTCCTAATACAAATGCAAACGTGCTCACAGAGCAGCTGTTTATTTCCTCCTGGAATCATGCTGCATGCTTGTGATCAAAAGAGAAGTTTCTAGAAGTACAGCTCAGCTCAGAATGTATGCTTGGTATGCTTGAGGGCCTGGGTTCAGGTCCAGCACATTAAGGAAGGAAAGAAAACAAGAATGTTCTCAATCTACCGATCTTAGGGAATGAAACTAGAATGTCAGAAGGATTACTAAGGCACACTAGCTAGTGAATGGCTGGCAAACACTGTTTATTTTCAAAGTCAAAATGGAATTTCTTATAGTACAAGTATCCAAAAACAAGTCTTTTTGGTTGTGATCTAAGAATATATTTACAAATTGAGCATTATGCACCAAATTAACTTTCTATATGAGTAGTTTATTTAATCTTCAAAATTCCAACAAAGGAAGCTTGGGCATGATGGCACACACTTAATCCCAGCACTCAGGAAGCAGAGGCAGGCATATCTCTGTGAGTTCAAGGCCAGCCTGGTCTATATAGCAAGTTCTAGGTCAGCCAGAGTTACATAACTTACAGAACTGTCTCAAAACAAAAACAAAAAACAAAACAAACAAACAAACAAACAAACACCCCAAAGGTAGGTGTCTTCATTTTACCTGTAAGGCACAAAACTAAACAACCTATGAAGACTAGGTTACTCAGCTTAATATGATGAATTAGTAAAAAGAAAAACAGTGACTTTAAAAACTACAAATTTACAAGAACAAGTAAAAAATTCTGGGCTTCAACGTCGAATTTTCTGATCTAACTTCACTCCTCTGTACTTGTTATATGTATTATTTATGAACTATCTACTCAAAGTCTATCCAATACTGACATAATTCAAGTTAACAACAAAGCAAACAACTCTATACTATAGAAGAGCAGTTAGGTTTCCGCATCCTTGTTCTTAGACCTGAAAAACAGGATGAGTATGTCCTCAGATAGTAGTTCTTACATTTCCCTTTAATTTTTCCAAAGAACCTTCAGCATACCTACTCTAATTTTCATGTCACAGATGATGTAAATTCTGAGGAGAATGAAAGTGAGTAGTTTGAATTTTATACAAAAACTTGACCATACTTTTAAATCATGTGTAACTGGAAGAAAGCTACCAGATTCCAAACTACTGATGTAAAAATAACAAGACATAGCACAGTCCATGCTGTAGGACTGTCTACTTGAGCCTAAGGCTGAACCGCCTACGAGTGTTAGAGACTATCCTGGGACACAGAGTGATGCCCAGCTTAAAACAAAACAACACCAATAACAGATCCAAAATAGGCAATTACCTTAAAATTAAAAACTTTGGGACCTGCCTCTCCCAGTCCCCTGATGTGTGAGACTAAGCGGGTCATTTAGCCTCTCCAGTATCAGATTCCTTGTTTACAAAATAGAAATTTAAAATCAGAGTTCTGGGGAGAAGATGACATAATGAATAGTGTGTAGTGCAGACTATACATTCCTAACTTTAAACATCTGAAATGCTGTAAAATATACTCACAATTTCAAATGTTGTTGATTACGGATGCTCAATTTGTAAATATTGCAAATCTGAAAATATTCAAACGGTGAAAGATTTCTGGACACAAGCACTTCAGGTAAGAGATAACTGATGACCACAAACAAGAACTGCTCTTCTTATTCCGTCAGCAAACACTGATGGATAGACAAACATCATTCCCATTTAAAGAATCTTCTAAAACCTTGAAAATAAGGTCGCCCTGTGTTTACTCATTTGATTCACAGTTGAAGACTCTCCTCAAAACAACGAAAGCCAACAGAACAGAAGAAAGCATTGTCCGACCTTCTTTCTATACCTAAGACCTTACTAGAGCTACTTCCCAATGCTCTGGTTATTAACTCGACAATACATTTACAAGCAAAAGAGCAAGCAATATACGACTGTTTACCAGGGGCAAGAAGTGGAAAGCTGAAATCAAGTCATTATGCATAATTTTAATTTAGTGGAGTAATATTTCTAATCTAAAATGATGTATTTGATTTATAATTTAGTATATTATTTTAAATATAAATATACAATCTTCACTAAATATATCTGATCTGTTCTAAATAGCAATGAAAATAAACAAATCCTAATACAAAGCTTGTAATTAGCCTCTTTCAAGCAATGGTCCCCATCTGTGCTCCTTTTGCTGTCTTCAGACTGGCGAATGAATTAGAGAAGGTTGGGTAAACTGCAGTTCTGGCCGCATGAACCAAATGAACCAGCATCCTACACTGAAGAGTTGTGAAAACCACGTGACATACCTAGACCCGCATGTCTCTAGAAACACTCATGTTCAGGATACAAGCATGTGAACAAATGGGAAACAGAAGTATAGACCTTTAGCTTCATTCTAAAGGGAAGATCTCAACAATTCAGTCACGTTAGCATGAGACTACAAAATGTAAGTATTTTACTATCTCTATCACTAAAAGTTTAGCCAGATAATTCACACATCTGAAAAATCAGTTGATAACAAAAAAATATAACTTCATTAGGGTCAAATCATTATCTCTAAAACAATCTTTTCAGGATGAAAATTTGGAATGTCTTACATGCAGCAAGCTGAGGCAGGACTACTCCAGGTTCTAGGCCAAAATGGGTTATAAAGACACTGTCCTGTGTGTGTGTGCGCGCGCGCACACACACACACACACACACACACACACACACACACACACACACACACACACACATGCTGGAGTGTAATGGTAATCTTAGTAGAGGGGAAGGCTTGGACAAGAGGACCATAAATTTAAGGCCAGTTTGGACCACATAGGGAATTTAAAACCTGCTTGAATTACATAGTAAGGAGACTTTGTGTAGAGATATAAAAAGCCAGAAATGTATGAGAGACCACCTGCCTAACCTGTGTAAGGCTCTGGAATCAATCAAAAGTGCCAGAGAAAAGAGACAGACAGACAGACAAGAGAGGGAATGAGGGAGGGAGATCAATGTAGTAAGAAATCATCTTATCATAGGAATAAAAGAGGAATAAATAATTTGAACACAATCCAAACACTCCAAACTTCCAGGTAGGAGGTTAAAAAACCTGGTGTCACCAACTGGCCAGCCAGATATGTACAAAATACATGGAGAATAAATAGCAGCCAATAAAGAATAATATAAAAGGAAATACCATGAGATGTCTGGGAAATCTGAGGTCCAAGAAAGAATAAATGTCTTCACAAAACCTGCTATCCAGAATAGACCTAGAAACCAAGTGAACATAGGAGTATTGAGCTAATGTTAAATGTCTATGTTCTAGGTACTTCTGACTGAAGTGCTACCCACAAACAAAAAAAAGCAGCAAAACTTACAAATTAAATTCATTCTTATTTTTAAAAACAAATGAATATAAGCACAAGCAAAGGTAATAATTAAATGCCAAATAAACTGAAAAGAAACTGGGAAATCACTCATAAACAAAAACAAAATAAGAGTAAGAACTAAAAGCACACACCCACAAAATAGTCTACTGGAAAAACTGCCAAGACAGAGGGGGCTGCTAAGGTCATGCCAAAGGGCAGAGGCCGAGGCTCGAGCTAAGCAGAATGCTTGCTTGCCTAGCAGAAAGGTGGTCCCAGGCTTGCCCTCCATCATCACTTAAACCAGGACTGGTGGAGCATTCCTGTATTGTAATCAAAAGGGTCAGAAGTTTAAGGTCACTACACAGTGAGTTCAAGGCTAGTCTGGTATACATAAGACCCTAACATGGGGGCTGGGGAAAGAGTCTATTACATAGCTTCCCAATGTAAAGAGAACATTAAGCTGGACATTTTCAGCAACACAAAGCAGTAAACTGTTGGAACACACATGCATCATGTGGAAGCATCTCAAGGGGATTATACGAAGTGTTTAAAACGTCTGTCTTATTCCTAGACATGGTAACTAGGATCGGTCACTCAGCACTCAGGAGGTTGAGACAAAAGGGTTTTCTTGAATTCAAAGTTAGCATTAAGTACAGAATGGGACCCTATCTAACACAGTAAAGAGCTGCATGGGTCAGCAGCTAAAAGCACATAGTTATAAGGGCCCTAGTCTTCACCATCTATGTCACAACTATCTATAACAAGATCTCCCAGGGGATCTGACATCTCTGGTCTCTTTGGTCACCCACACACATGAGGCCCCACCCTCAACACATAATTAAATCTTAAAATAAAATTTAAAATTCAGTTCCAAAAGATTACATACTGTGAATTTTCATTTATATAACATTCTTAAAATAATAAATTATAGAAATGGAGAACAGATACGTAGGGGGAGGAGAGAAGTGGGCACAGTTACATAAGAGGAAAATACCAAGCATCCTCGAGATAGAATTTTTCTGTAACAGCCATGGTGGGAAAAGGTACCCACAGATGTAGTGAGAAATGCACACAACAAAGGAGTACAAGTGAAATGAGAACCTTGAATAAAATGGGTGCTCTATCTACGTCAGGATTCTGGCTGCATTACCATTTTGCAATGGGCTATATTATGTCAAGGTCAGTATTCTGGTTGTCGAACTCATAATTTTGCAAGATGTTACCACTGATGTTAAAATGTTAGCAATGTTGTTAAAGGGGAAAGGAAGTCTCTCTATATCCTTTTTACAACTACTTAAAGAGTCTATAATCATCTGCAAATTAAATTTTTAGTTTAAAAAAAAGGAGGGCTGGAGAGAGAATTCAGTGGCTACGAGGCCTGTGCTCTTTCTGAGGCCCTAACTTTAGCTCCCAGCACCCACAGCAGGCACCTTACAACTGCCTTTAGTATATACCAGGGGTCCAACACTTCTCTGAGCTCTACCAGGCACCCATGCATGTGCCATATGCACAAGAGAAAACAGAGAAAGAGAGGCAGAAATATAAATAAAAGTTTAGGTTCTAAAATGAAAAGGTTTTACTCTATACTTTTCCTCATGTTTGTCAGTATTAACCTGAAGAGTTGTTAGATAGTTTATTAATTAATTTTTTTAAAAACCTTGAAGACTGAAGCTGCTTTTAAGATCATGTCAAGGGCAAAGTTTAGTGGAAATTTTTGGTTTCATCAAAGAGCTGGGGCTGTATGTAGCTTAATAGAGGGTTTGCCTAGCACAAAGGTCATAGGTTTGATTCCCAGCATCACATAAAACAGGGGTAGCAAATGCCTATTATCTCGGTTCTCAGATTGGGCTACAAAAAAAGACTGCTGTCTGTTAATGCAAATAGTATCATCTGTGCCTTGTTTCCTTATCTCTGTGGCTAAAAATGGATGGTAGGAGAGTGTCCAGGTATCTCTGCACATCCTCCCAACTCAGTTAAAATACAAGAGGTTAAACAGATAACTTGGACTTGCTCATCTTGCAGAGAACTAAAATTCAATTCCTAGAGCTCACTCTAGTAACTCACAACTCCCTGTAAATCCAGCCAATTGGACACAACAGTCTCTTCTGACTTCCACAGGCACTTGGGGACAGACAGACGGACAGACGGACACACACATGCACGCACACATGCACGCACACACGCACGCATGCACTCACGCACGCGCGCCCACACACACATACACAGCTTACTTGATAATCTATTAGGTTACCCTGGCACTATACTATTAATACTACTAATAATATTCTAATATATAAATTCTTTGGGAATATGAGGGGTTCTTGGGGTTTTTTTGTTTTAGATTTTTTTTTTTTTTTTTTTGCTGTTGTGGCTGGGTTTTTGGGGGTGGCAATCATTCTGCAAATTTTCCTAGGTTTTCCTTTATAGTTGTTTTTCTTTCCCTCTCAATAAAGAGAGTACAAAACTTGCAGGAACATCTGAGCCTTCTCCACTTTCAAACTTAAAACTGTGTGCCACAAAACTACTTGGGGGGAAACACAGGGGGGCCCTCCTGAGGGCCGTTTCTTGATGATACACACAAAAAAGTCTAACAATATTATTTCAGAAGACTATTCCAGTTATGAAACCTGTTCCATACAATCTTCTCAACTTTCTTAGCTTCAAAGAATATATTACTTATATTTCTGAATGACCAGTTTATATTTTGTCACATTATTTTGAAACACCTATGAAACATGTAGTTTTCACAATTAGATCATTAACTTAACCTCATATTTAAAAAAACAAAAACCAAAAACCAAAAAACTGAGATATTTATACATTTGCCCTCAAAGCCTGGAATTTGGTGGCTAAAATATCCAATTAAGTGAAGTAAACCACAACTTCCTTCTCTTGTCCTTGCAAACATTAGACAAATACAAACTCATTGCTGCTAACACATATGAAACCTGCCACAGAGACATGCTGCTAATGTAGCTGTCCCTGAAGGCTCAGATCACTCCATTATTAATCTCAACCTTAAAATCAACAACCATCTAATCTGTCTGGTTTTCTATCCCCAATCTTCTAGAGTATATTCCATCATTACTTTACAAACCAAACCTTCAACGTGCAACTTCCTTTTACACACCTTTCCTTCCATTCTTTGAGTAATTATTTGTTCATTTACTTATTTTTGAGGCATGGTCTCTCTTTGTAGTTCTCCCTGTCCTGGAACTCTATGTAGAGCAGGCTGGGCTCAAACCCACAGTTTGGCTTCTGGCTCCCCAGTGCCAAGATCAAGTGTGCCACCACACTTGCTTTGTTTTTTAGTTTTTGTTTTCTTTCCTTCATTAAATTTTTAAAAATCAGGATTCCATGCTCTCAGTTCTCCATAATCCTTCTTTCTTCAGTCTTCTATTACAGTGAGTCACTTAGCCTTTTCTGCCTCTCTAATGTGTGAACCACTTGGGCTTCAATCCACACTACAAAAAAATAAAATTCTTCCTTAATCTTCATAGTTATCCATCACCATCACCTAAATAATTTCCAACAATCAACAAGCCTTGTTCTAAAGAATGGAAGAAATTCTTAGTATTACACATATGCTTCCCCGGATTATGACAACAATATTATTATTTCAAAATGTAGTAAAATTAGAGCCTAGGATGTACCTCAGTTGTTAGTGCCCAGCATACAAAAAGCCCTGGGTTTTGATATCCAATACCACATGTGTGTGCTATCACATACTTATAGCTCCAGCACTTGGGAGGTATAGGCAGGAAGATCAGAAGTTCAAGATCATCGTTCATCACACAGCAAGTTCATCCTCAGCCCAGACTACATAGAGCCCTATTTCGAGGAAAGAAAAGCAAAGCAAAGCAAGCAGTGCTATCGCCTATGTATAGTAACATCCCCTATAACCCATGTACAGTGACATCCCCTATAACCCGTGTACAGTGATATCCCCTATAACTCATGTACAGTGACATCCCCTATAACCCATGTACAGTGACATCCCCTATAACCCATGTACAGTGACATCCCCTATAACCCGTGTACAGTGACATCCCCTATAACCCATGTACAGTGACATCCCCTATAACCCGTGTACAGTGACATCCCCTATAACCCATGTACAGTGACATCCCCTATAACGCATGTACAGTGACATCCCCTATAACCCATGTACAGTGACATCCCATCCCCTATAACCCATGTAAAGTGACATCCCCTATAACCCATGTACAGTGACATCCCCTATAACCCGTGTACAGTGACATCCCCTATAACCCCCCTATAACCCATGTACAGTGACATCCCCTATAACCCATGTACAGTGACATCCCCTATAACCCACGTACAGTAACATCCCCTATAACCCATGTACAGTAACATCCCCTATAACCCATGTACAGTAACATCCCCTATAACCCAAGCAGAAGCAGGAAAGCTACTCCAAACTGAAGCCAGCCTGGTCTTTATAGCAATGCAGTGTGTAATAATAAACAACAACAAAAGTTGTATTGTTTTTTAAACCACAGCCGGTTTATGTAATCCTGGAATTGAATCCAGAGCCCTGTGTATACTAATAATCTACATTTTCAAAATAATAGACAAATAATCGACATCTTCATAAAAAAATCTTGCCTTTGTAAGCATTCCTCAATATGTGCGCATGCGGTACAAGTATATGTTTGCATATTTATTAATCTAGTTTGTATGTGCTCTAACATACATGTGTACAGAGCAATTTTCATTTTCTAAATAAAAAGCCACCAGTTTGAAGTATCAGTGACTTAGTTCTGGAGGTGCTGCCAAGTACCTTTAAACTCTGCCCCTCTCCCCCACCAAAAGAAAAAAGTACCTTGAGATGGGGGATAGAGAGCAGCAGATGAGCCACGCACAACGACAAATACGCATGGACATATGAGATGACCTATGATTTTGTTTTCTAACTAAAAATTATAGTAAGAAAAGCAAGTATTGGGCTGGAGAGATGGCTCAGCAGTTAGCAGCACTGACTGCTCTTCCAGAGGTCCTGAGTTCATTTCTCAGCAACCACATGGTGGCTCACAACCATCTGTAATGGGATCCGATGTCCTCTTTCGGTGTGTCTGAAGACAGGGACAGTGTACTCGTATACATTAAAAAAGAAAAGCAAGTATTTGGGGTTACATTATAGGTACCTTCCTGTTGTTCTCCATCCAACAAACCTCCTCCCACCACATCATAAGCACCTTCTTCCCTGACACCACCCCCTTAACCAAGCACAGCTAGTAACAAGGAGCAAGATGAAGACTGGTGTCAGCTCCATGACACCTTGCTACTCTGTGAGATCAACGAGATTTCAAATAAATAAATCCTAAGAGTTCCCTATGTAATAAGTCCTTTACTTAAGCTAGCTTTAGCTGGTATCTGTTCCTTGCAACAAAGTCACAACTAAAATAGTAGACTTAAGGAGAAGTAGAAATAAGCTGTGGCTCCTCCAGGGAGAGACAAGCTTACCTCTCTCTGTATACTTAGTGCCAAGAAAAGAGGAGCTGTTCAAACTCATCTGCTGGCTAGCCTTCAACAATGTTAGGGGAGGCTTCACAACGCAGGTTGTGTCAATTCAACCAATCAAGCATCTTGGTTCTAAAAGCAGCAGCAGAGAATAATTTCAAATAAAATAATCCTATTTTCTGGATGAGTATTATCTATGTATTCGACCAACCTCAAACCCTTATCAATTCCTGGCTACTCAAGCATAGCTCTAGTCACTGAAGACAGTCATACTAAGACCCTTCAAATCTTGTACCATTTCAGATACCTATGAAAACTCACAAGCAAGCTACATTTACTAGTGTGTAAAAAAAGAAAACAAAACTATAAGAGGATATTTTCCTTATATCTTGTCCTTTCCTATGAACCTATCGGGGGGGAGGGTGATCAAAACTGTATCAGAATACACTGCATGACAAAAAACTATTTTCAATAAAAAGAAATAGAAAAAAAGATATGTTTTGATTTCATGACACTATCCCAAACAGTGGAGGTTATTATCATAAATAGCATTTGTTCATTTCATTTTACACCAGTGGAAAAAAGTCAGAAAACATATTTAACCTTTGACTCTAAATCAAGTAAGTTTAAAATAACTCATAAGCATAATTTTAAGTTTTAAATAGCGTTTACGCTGTAAAAGGGCATTGTGGCATATGCCTATAATCTCAGCACTCAGAAACAGAGCAGAGTTGGGACAGAAGATCTACATAACCAGCTCCAAGGCTGACGAGGGCTACATAACAGGACCCTGGACCAAAAGAAATAAATAATTAGCTAGGTATGGTGGTGCTCTAACCTCGGCATTCAGGAGGCAGAAGCAAATAGATCTCTGTGAGTCTAAGGCTAGCCTAGTGTACATAGTGAGTTCCAGAACAGCTAGGGCTAGGTAGAGAGACCCTATTTTAAAATAGTAACAATTTAAATTTTTAAAATTACAATAAAATATCCAGAAACATAAAATTTTTAAAATGTTTGCAGATAAAACATTTAACAACACAATTCTATGAAAGTAAAAGTATCTTATAGGTTCAGAAGGCAGAGTTAGAGGCTAACCTGATCTACATAGCAAGTTTCATGACACCCAGGGCTAATAGAGAGATGCTGTCTCAAAAAAAGAGAAAAAAAAATGAAAAGAAAATTATCTTACAGGGTACAGGGCTAACAACCATTGATATAGAAGGCTCTGCAGGAAAATACTGCATAAGCTTGAGTCCTGAGAGAACCAGCTCCCGAAAGTTGTCCCTTGACCTCCACAAGCATGCTAAGGCATACACATGCCCTCAATCATATAGAATGTGTGTGCGTGTACACACACACACACACCAAAAATAAAACTTTACAAAATCACCTTAAATTTTTAAAAAATAAATTTAAAAAATTATTCTATAATTATCCCTAATTGTAATCACTAAATCCCACTGTCATATCTTAGCCTTCTGTCCTTAAAGCTCAAACCTTAAGTACCACAACTATGCTGGCAATGAAACAGGTCGATTACCCAATATTCTTTCTCAGTAATAAACTTCGGGACTGAAAGTGCCCCTTCTTTTGGATTAATTCTTTATGAAGCAATCTAGGAGTTACTAGGAGTTGCTTTTCTTCCCCAGTTGTAAAATAAGTGAGTCTGGTTCTTTGGAAGGGGGTGGGCATGGAGCAGAGCTGGGGATTGAACTGGGGATTGAGAGCTCACGGATGGGAGACAATGAGCTACAGCCCCAGCCCTCTTTACTTTATTATTTTTAATTAGCTCTTTACATGTAAACCCTGCATAGTGTGTTCCAGTCCCGTTCATACGTGTGTTCGACACGTGTTCTAACCCTGCCTCTCCTGGCACTTCTGCCTATTTTTTTTTTTTTTTTTTTTTTTTTTTTTGGTTCTTTTTCAGAGCTGGGGACCGAACCCAGGGCCTTGCGCTTCCTAAGGCAGCGCTCCACCACTGAGCTAAATCCCCCAACCCTCTGCCTATTTCTGACTCATTCTTTTCCTCCAACAGTTCCCGTTCTGTTTTCATGGACTCAATTACTCTCTCCCCATCCCTTGGTTCCCATTTTCTTTCACCCAGATCTCACACTTCACTTTAAGAACTAAGAAAACAAACGATATTTTAAAATGTTAAATAAGTATCTGATTATTTACTAATTAAATCAATGTATTACAAGTCATTATCTACAAATTAAAAGCTCTTAGGCCTGAGGATATAGCTTAGTGAGCAGAGTGCTTAGCATATGTGAAGCCCTAGATTCAACCCCTAACAGATCAACCTGGTCTGGTGGTGCATCCCTGTAATCCCCATCATTTAATAGTGGAGGCAAATCATCACAAATTCAAGGTCATCCTACGCATAGCATACTCAAGCCAGTCTGAGATACATGGTACCCTGCCTCAAAAATTAAGACTTTAAACACTCTGGATAAATAACAAAATGAGATTTCTAATAAAGCTGTAATCCAACAACAGGAAAACGGCTTTCTTAAACTATCTACAATAAATTAACCAAGAGAGAAAAACAACTGATTTTGTATCATGTGAATTTAACAAGGATTTTCTGATGCTTATTTAAAAAGCATCATAGACATTAAACATTATTAAAAATTTTTCATATGCTTAATGATACAAATAAGATCTCAATTTGGATCACCACCATTTGATTTTTAATTTAGCACTTAGCTAAAAATAACAATTTCTTTGCCTCATAATATGTTCTCTATAACATCCTTATAGCTTAATAGCACTAGGTAAATCCTTACTTAATATTATCTACCTCTAACAGTGCAAAACAATTCCTACCACAAATACTGCTCTTTCATATTCAATATTTAATTAATATGAAAACAATCAGTTTGCCATTAAGGAAATAAGGCTCCTTCCGATATTTCTTCATAACAAAAGAGTCACTCAAATTCTTGAACTCTGCCCAAAGCTAATAATATTCACACAGCAATATTTGAAGTAGACAGAGCCTTTCTTTTATTGAGGCAGTAACTAAAAAATGTATTTTGACATAAAGTAAAAATAATTCTCAAAAAACAATGTATTTAACATTTGTTTTGAGATATAACCAGAAACAGTCCCCAATTAACCCATTTTGAAGTACATATTCACTTTTTTAAAAAGCTTTAAATTCAACATATAGATGAGCATTTACCATCCGCCAAGAATAAACCTTTTAGAAATAAAAGCTATTATACTTTAAAATGTTTTAAATAATATATCATCTTTTCAAACAACTGCATACTACTCATGCTAATATTCTCTAATTAGTTCTGATAAGCTTTCAAATTCCATTGCTCTTTAAAAGAATATATAAAAATTTAAGAAGGTAAAACTTAATATAGAAAATGCTTTATATAAATGTAAATTTGCATAATTACTCCATAACTATAAAATTTTAAAAGGTAAAATTTAACATAGAAAATGCTTTATATAAATGTAAATTTGCATAACTACTTCATAACTAAGCAAAAACAAACCTTTTTTATATTTAAATATCACCATGGTGGTACACATCTGTTTCCATATCAGTTTCCAGAATAGCAGAGCCATTAGAACTTTCTCATACAGCTTTAAAAATAAAACTATAGGTTTAAGAAATTAATACTCAAAAATTAATGCAATACTCTTCTAAATTAAGATACTAATTTAAGAAGTAATAGCTGCCCTCATCAATAAGATATATAAGTGGAGCTTCTCTGGCTAGAGGAAGTGAGGATAAGTTAGAATCACAGAAGCATTAGTGCTGACCATAACCACCAGGAGCAGCTATTACAGCCACTCTGACTACAGAGTTGACGGAAATAGAAGGACAAAAGTTCTCAATTCAAACAGGGATCAAAAAGATGCTTTATAATGACAACAAAAACCAAGTATCATCAAATTGCAGTCTCTAAACATAAATTTTTTAAAAATAATTTCTCTCTCCAATTACATGTTTTCTATAAATCAACATAAAGAGATAAGCGTGTAGTCATTCAAACTTAGCGATCCTTGGGAACAAAGACTGTTTGTTAGTTTCCTTCCAAGAGTCCAAATGCTTCAAAATTCTCTGGGAACAGAAATCACACATAACCTGTTAATATACTTGCCTCCTCCACCCTAACTTGTACAATGGAGGTGTGTTGTTTATAAAGTTATACTTAAAATAAGGTACAAAATTACTCTTTATCTTACAGGATTCAAAACAAAAGAGCAACAAAAACCGAAAGGAGGCCTTTTTAAATTTCTAACTTGATGCTTTTTATGTGAAACCAAGTTAGCCAATTATTTTGTGTCCAGACCTGACCAATATCAAGACAACCACAGTATGTATAGATGACGTTCCCTCTTTTGCTATATAAATTTATAAAACACTAATTTCATGCACTAGATAGGAAGTTCAAATACCAAACGTCAAGTTAAAAGTACCAACCTTGTTCTAAATCACAAATCTTAACCATGGAGCCCATATACTGTATCTAGGGTCTAGACTCATGTATTCAAGTCAAGAGTGTTACGTAAATAAGTGACTCCAAATTCCTATGCAAACTCGCCCATTACCCACCAACATTCATTGTATAATATTTCAAAGATCCTAAGTAAAGTTGTATGCCCAAGTACCCTTCAAAGATGAAACGCACTGGCATGTAAAATCACCTATCCCATTATTTCCACAATTATTTTGTAGAGTGCACCTTAACATCAGCTAGTTCATATAAGCACAATATAAAGTACAGCCTGCTCTGAGGTTTATACAGTGAAGAAAGACTTGTGAAACAATGTGTGCTCTCCAACCTTTTTAAGCACTTCTGGATTGAAAGGCACTCATCTTTCAGTTGCTACACAATCAGAATGGTCATTAAACCCACTAATGACCCACTCATACCTTGCTATTTACTTCAACCCTGAAAAAAGATATTCCTCCCACTATGCAAATAAATTGTAATCAATCACACTTTTAAAAGTACAGCCAAATGCCACCTGACATTTAATTTTCTATCTCAGACTTTTAAGATTTTAACGATGGCATAAAAAGGATTCAAGACCCTATTGTGATAATGCTTTTATTTCAGGTCTATTAGGACAAATGGCCCAATCCAATAGGCAACTGGGCATGGGGGATGAATGAAGAGAAAAGCCTTACTTTAACTTACATAACGATGATAGTATGCAATACGACAAATAAGAGGCAGCAGAGCAGGAGTGTCACTTTCCAAACACACAACCAACTGGAGATTAGTAAGGCTTAAAACAGGAGAAACCAGAGGCAAGCATGAAATGGGAAGAAAAGAATCCTTAGATCCAGTGAGTAACAGGTTTAGGTCTGTTTGTACAGCTCCCTAAAATTTACTCTGAAACAGACTCTAAGAACCAAAATATACAAAATTAGTTAAGAGTTTTATGGGAAATGTTTAACCGAAGACAAAAATTCCCAATCAAGCAAAATGGGCTACTAAACAAAACATTTTACTTTGACATATTACTTTAAAATGGGCGATTTAAGGGCAACATAAACTATTATCTAGAGTTAATAAATCTTTAATGTTTAAAAGCCCCTTGACCATGAAATTTTCAAGGCCAAATGTCTTTATTTTTTTCAAAAGTGTTGTTGTTTTATTTGCCTCTTAAGAAAAACCAATAAAATTAATCAACTAAAACACAGTACTGTAATTTGCAATAAAACTGACGAATTTTTGTAAATGGCTGGAGAAGAGGGGAGCCCAATCTTTTCCATGTAAACATAATGAGCTTGTAATACACTGCAGACAAACGCACTGCATGGGGTGTGGAGGACCCGAGCTGATTAGATTACCACAACATCAGCCTGGGGCCGCCATTTTTAGAATCTGTAAAGGACAAAAGAGGGAAATTACAGTTTTTACTCTCCATCTCAGGAATTAAAGGGAAAGGGAGACTGTTTCCCAATTAGGTATTGCTATCTTCGACCTAGAGCTGAATGCACCTCACTTCGTTCTTCTCCAAGGTCTCCAGAACTCCAAACCCATATATATTATCCACATCTCTAAAGGGTAAAATAAAATAAGCAACAGAAAATTACTCTAGGACTAACTCCAGTGGTTTCTCTTTGACTTTATATTTGATCATTCTTGAGAGACAGTCTAGATAGGGCGGATCTAGGCGGAACTAAAGCCAGTGAGGCAAGCACCCAGGATTGTTTTTTCTCTCCCTCCTCCCCCGTTTAGCACAGGGAACCGTTTGTTTCACATCTCTGTCTACTGCCACCGCGTCGGTGCCAATCTCTCGGTCAAAATAAGCTTTCCTGAAATGAGCCATATTGTGGATTCTAAGGCTCTGGCACAGTAAAGGACAGCAGTAATGCAAGAAGAGCGGGGGAGGAGACTGGGAAGGCTGGGTACTGACTGGGGTGACCACCTTAGGGGCGGGTTTACCCTCTCCGGAGAGGATGAGGAGCGGTCTCTCTCCTACAAAGAGAGATGCCCAAGGCGTTCTTTTAACCCCTTTCACATTTAAGAGAAAATGCCATCGAGTGGCAGGGAACAAGGGCAGGAGGAAGAAAATGGGGCCTAAACGTCTTCTCTCTGCACCCGAACAAGATGCAGCTAGGGGAGAGGGAGAGCTGGCAGCTCGCGGGACCTCTCCGGCATAAGCCCTACCAGTCACAAGCTTCCTTCCTCACCCCGGAGGCCTGAACCCGCTACCAGGGAGGAGGGCGCCCCCTCCCTAACTCCCACTCTCAAGGGGGTTTAACTGCCAGTTTCCCCTTCCACTACCCCAAAACCCGCCATAATGCCCCAGTGCCAGGGACAGGCAGGAGAAAGGACACATTCGATTTCCACAAGCGACGTCTGGCCCCAGCACAGGCTCCTGGGGTTCAGTGTGGACGCCCGGCTACTGAAGGACAGCGACCCTCTCCCTGGAGCCCTAAGTCCCCCCCACCGCGGACCCCACGACACCCATAGACACGACAGGCACTGACCTGTGATGGTCACACACCAGACACCCGAACCCTGTTATCGGCTCGACCCCGGGCGAGGCTCTCCACACCTCAGCGCTCGGTCGACCCCCGACGACAGCCACTGCGGTCGCAGAACCGGCTCCACACCCCCTCCCCAAGCAGCAGCGCGCAGCGTCTTCAGTGAGAACCCAGGAGTCAGGCACTGCGGGCCACAGTCAGGAATGCTGAGGAGACGCCGAGGCTGCTCAGAGTGTCTATGCCCCCTCTGCTGCCGCTCCCGAACTCAGGCTCGATCTCCGACTCGGCCCCCTGCGCCCGCTCAGTGTCACTGCTTCTCGCTCTGGGAAAATGGCGGCGACGGCGGCGGCGGCGGCGGCGGCAGCGGCGGCGGCGGCGGCGGCAAGCGCAGGGGCCCGCCCGCCCCGCTCCGCAGGGGCGGGGGGGAGGGACAAGCTACTCGCCGCCATCTTGGTTATGGGCTGCGGCCCGACGCGGCCTCTCCGCCGAGGCGTGGAGACGTCACGCTAGAGGCCGCGAGCTGGCCAGACGCTCCGTCTTTTTTACAACAGGTGCATTCATCCATTCGCCGACGGTTGGGGAGGTCTCGCTAGCCGGTGGGCTTGGCTCTTTACCCGCTGTCCCCGAGTAGCCCTCAAGTCTGGATGTTGGTGAGCCTGAGGGTGCCACTAGTGGGTAGAAGGATGACAGCAGGGACGGGGACGATCCCCCTCCCATCACTTCCCAAGGTGGTGCACTTGCTCCTACCCCAAGCAGCCTCAGTCCCGGCAGCCCCCTCCCCCCCGGCCTGGCCTGCCAGCGCTGGGTGAACCCGGTCGGATTGTCACTCGACGCCCACTAGTGGCTGAGGAGGCTCCAGTGCGCAGGCTCCGGGCACGGGATAAAAGCGGAGCTGGCGAGTCCGGCGCCGTCTCGATGGAGGAGCAAGAAACGGAAGAGGTCAGGGGGAGAAGCCGCAGAAAAAATTGCAGCCATCGTCAGCGCCGCCTCCCTGCCACCGTGTATGGGGTAAAAGCTGCCGTTGCCGGTGCAGTTGCTGCCGCCGCCTCCTATACTTCTTAGCACCGGGGAAGGATTCCCCGCCGCGGGACAGTGTGCTGGGAGGGGAGCGGGAGTTCGTTTGTGTGGCGGTGATTAAACGAGGGAGGGGCGGAGCTGGTTTCTCGAAGCGAAAAGGGGAGGCCAAGAAATAAAACAGGTTTCCCCACTAAAGTCACACGGTTACGGATCTGGCTTTTGGGGCCTTTCCCCGAAATGGCGGTTTCCGTCTTCTTGGCCCGCAACACGACCTTGGGTGCTCCGTAAGAGGAGTGGGGAGAGGCAGAGGCGGTGGCGGCAGCCAATCGGCGCCCGGTGATTTCTGTCGGGCGCGTAGGGATTGGCTGACGATGACCTCATGCTGCAGCAGCGGGTGGGGCCAGAGTCGTCGGGGGAGACTGTTGCAAAGGCAGAGAGGGAGAAGTGATGACGGTGATCGTTGTCGCCGCGGCTTCTATGGAACCCAAGCAGTGCCGAAGGAAGTCTCAAGGCTCTTCCCCGACCATTTGCTCCTTTTCCTGCGCGAGGTGAGGGCCCTGGCTCGGCCTCTGCGAGACTTTGGGGCGCTGGTGCGGCCGTGGAGGCGCAATTTCTCCTGTGACTTTTGTAACTGCGTCAGGGCAAGATGGCGCTGGGTCTCCTTGGGGCGCGGGGGGAGAGGCACGTCCACCGCCGCCGCAGCGCATGTGACCGGCTGCATTCCTGTGGGGTTTGGCCGGGACCCAGGCAGGGCGGGGGAGGGGACCGGGTTTGGGCGGAGGAGATGGTGTTGCGGTTGGCGTTGGCTGCCCGAAGAGGAAGAGATGACTGTTTGAAAGCTCTTCCCCTCCCCCCAGCAGCTGAACAGCTGCGCCGGGGGTGGGGGTGGGGGAGCCCCCGAAAGGACACTCCTTTCGGGGTGTGGCAGCCGCTAGTGGAGGAGAAGGTTTGACGCCCTATTTTCTTATCTGCCTTTCTCCTTGCAAAGTGTGCTTACATAAGGTGGCAGTTCCCTTCTGTAAGCCAACTCGGAGGCCCTGAGTGTCACTGGTATGAGTAACGAGGACAGGCTAGGCTCAGAAGGCACCAGGGCTAGCAGTGTTAACTATTTCAGACAAAACACCAAGTTTTTCGGGTCTGAATAGAAGAATACAGCATACTCAGAGTTTGAAAGCAAGTGAACAACACCCAGGAACACTTGAGTTTCCTAGAACAGACAACTGGTTAAGGACTATCATAATCTGAAAGTAAGGGCCCTTTTAAACGTTCTTCTTACATTCTTGTGTTCATTACCCTCCCTGTCAGTACATCCCGTGAGAGTTTAATCTTATTGGTGAGGGCTGTATTTTCAAATATAAGTATTCTCAGTAATGGAGAATACCAGCTACTGGTGTTTTCTGTATGAAAGTGAAAGGTCATTCTCAATACTTCACATTGCATTTTGTCGTCCTTTTAAAAATAAAAGATGGAATTACAAATGCTTTCTTGTAAATATTCGTTGAAGCTCTCAAGCCTGCGTCTTTAAAGCACATTTGTAATAGCACAAAATGTATTTTTAGTGGGACTTAGGAATGGGAATGAGGGTTTGAATAGGTTTTGCTACTTAATAACCTAGGCTAGCTTGGAACTCATACTCCTGCCTACCCTCCTATTGCTAGGATTACAGACTGCATGGGTACTATTTCCACCAAACACTGTATTTGGTGCTGAGAGAAAATGAATGCCTGCTGGGCCTAGAACCTTCTTTAACCTGGGTCATGGTTATGTTAATTTATGTTTCTTTTTAGCGGTAGGCCCTTTGTAGTTGGAAATCAAGATTGGTTTGTAGCATTCCTTGTAGATTTTTTTTTGTTGTTATACAGTGTGAATGAGCTAAAAGAAACAGTATTTTTAATGTAGTTATGTTTTATAATTAACAAATTGAAAGCTTTTTGCTCTTTATCTATTAAAATGGACATTTTGTATAATTGTGGAATAACCTTTTTTGTTTCCTCTGTAAATTCCCTTGCTCCTTTATCCTTACATCATTTTTTTCCTTAGAAAAAGAACTAAGTATGAAGCAGTTTGTCTTAATAAGGAAAAGAGGACATTTTTGGTCGAATGGAAATGAATCCTTTGTATGCTTCCAAATTCCTTCCAGTTGTTGACTCCCTGAAATTCATAAACTCTTAATATTTCTTTACTTTTTTTTTAACTGGCATTTCAAATTCTTGAGAGCTGGACATGATAGCACAAGCATAATCCTAGCTTTTGAGGGGCAGGGGATCATGAGATTCTTCCTGACCATTCTTCTCTACACAGTGAGTTGCAGGGTCAGCCTGGACTGCATGAAACCCTGTCACGGCCTTGGAATTCTCCTTCATCATAGACTTCTCAGTTGTGGCTATTCTGTAATACTCAGGTCTCTTGGAGGTCTAGCTCCAGGGCTCCAGATTGGTTGTTACAGCTGCAGGGACTAGGACTTTTTTTTTTTTTTTTTTCTTTTCTTTTTTCCGGAGCTGGGGACCAGAACCCAGGGCCTTGCGCTTCCCTAGGCAAGCGCTCTACCACTGAGCTAAATCCCCAACCCCAGGACTAGGACTTCTACATGCATGAATGCCCCAAGCTTGTTTCTTGAGTCATAAGAACTTTCTTTTCTAGTAATCTCAAAATGATTACCAGATGGTACACAACCTCTCTTCTTATTTAAATTACTGTCTCTTGTTCGCTTGTCATCTTAGCTGGACTTTACACAGCAGGTTTGCTGATGCTAAAATACTTACCATCTCCTAATACCTGCGCATTTGTCCCACGGTCTGAAGTACCCTTCCCACTTCCAGATGGCACTGCTTTAACCTCCTCTATGCCTCTTAAAACTTCTTTACTCTCTAATGCTTGGGGCCAAAGTTGGTATTAATGACTGATAGACAGTTGATAAGAGTTTGAGTGTACATGTGCTCCTTTAGAGATTATAAGATTAAACATTGTCATAATGCTTTGTAAACTAAAAAACTGACTCTCCAGTTTTTCAAAAGGCTGTTTTGATCAGAGTTCAGATGAGAGGACAAGATGGTGGTAGGCAAGCAGGGCTGGCAGCAGCTGATGACCATGCCAGAGATGGTTCTGCAGAAGGCTGGGAAGAAAAACTATCTTTGGATGTTCTTATTAAATAGAGAAGACCATTTCATCTACAAATTTTCCAGTGGTATATAAAAGTCAGTGGTTTGAATGGATGGGTTTATGATACATTAATGTGTTTGGAAGCTTATCAAGGTATAGAGCACTGTTTACTCCAATACTAGACTCAATCGGTAGTAACCTTGTTTAGTTCTGTCAATGTGACAGCTTCTAGTGGCTGTGGGTTTTGGTGAGCAGAAGATTGACACTCTGGTAGCAGGGCTGATTAACATGATAGATAATGTGCAACTGGAAACTCACCTGATCAAGCCTGAATTCTGGTTGCTCATTGTCTGCTCCTAGAGCTTTGGGTGTATAATACCTGCACTGCTCTATTTGACACATTTACAAAATAAATAAGACATTTGAGTGAGACAACGTTCCACTTTAACTTATGCTTGATCTTGACTTGAAATTCCCATTTGTTTCACCCGTGCCCCTGACATTTAGTGTCCTTGAAAATGCAGAAGGATATAAAGATTCATACCTGAAAATTATGGAACTGAAATCATTTGATAGACAAATAAGATGGTTTGTTGGGCTTGGTGGCAGGTGCCTGTAGTTCTAACATTTTGGGGGTACAGTGAGAAGAATCACAAGTTCAAGGCCAGCTTGAGCTACATGAGATCCTGTCTTGAACGATTTTAGTTACAAATAAATATGCACATTGTCTGTTCAAGAAATGAATTTGCTGTTACATGCCTGTTCCTGGCTAATGTGTTTTAATGATAACAACACCCAGCTCCATATTTGTAGATAGGGCTCTGAAGATTCTAAATAGGCTGTAGGTAACTTGAATGCAATTTTTTTGTTTTTGTTTTTTTAGTGAAAATGTAATCTAGTAGAAAGATGGAGATGGGAGGATAAAGGATTCATGACCATCCTGGGCTAGATGAGACCCTACTTCAAAAACAGTTAAAACAGAAAAAGTGACAAATAACAACAAAACAAGTTTGAAAGTTTCCTGCATACTGCTAGCCAGAAAGTGAATTCCCTACTCTCTGTGTTGTTTAATGGTTAGACCATTCTATTTTTCAGAGTGGAATTTCATCTGCAGAAACCAGTATTACACACTTTTCACTAAATGAAGCAAAATCAGAACATAACAAAAGCATAGATACCCATAGTTCTCTGACGTTATTTTAGGGGAACTGATATCTTACTGTGACTCTGAAGTTTAATACCTCCATAAATATGTGTTCTTTAAGCATTATGTAGTAAGTTAACTATATAGGCAGTTAATAGAGAGGGAGGACAATTCCTTTAATGTCTAGTATAAACTGTAAACTTTATATCCTAAAGCAGCTAGTGAGGAAGAATACTTGTTGGGGTTCTTTTGCTTACTTAAAGAAAGAGCAGTACTTAAAATAAAATTTCTAAATTACCAAGTTGGTCAGTATTTGTCCTTTTAGAGTTTGTAGTTGAATTGTTTCTGGTTTTGTATTTTATGGAATTTTTCCTTCCATGTTTGTGTTGCCATTAATATTATGAAGTTTATATATTATGTAATTTAAAATGTTTGCGTTTTGATAGTTTTTTTTTTTTTCTCTCAGTGTAAATTGATATTAGAATCAACACTGTCTTGTGATTTCAGCTAACAGATAGTTTAGTTCCTATCTTACATCTTAGGTTGAGTGGAAGCTAAGCTACTTAGTAATGAGAACTTAGGACGTTCCTATCTAAACATTTGCACCATAGCTCAGTTTTCCTGCCATTTGCGTTTCTTTATGAGAGTGGTTTGCTGTGGTGCAAACAATAAAGAATGAAGCTAAAGAAAATTTGAAGTAAGATCTTGTAATGAGATTTGGGGGTTGCTTGATTGTTCCTTTGTGGGTTTTTGTTGTTGTTTTTTAAGCAAAGTGAGCCACCCCAGATTATTGATGATTCTTTTGTTTTTAAAAACCAGCTTAGAAATCTTAACTACTGTGATTTCTCTTAACCCGTCTCCCAGTGGTGGGATCTGGGATCTGTTTCTGCATATAGTCTATGGTCTACTTACCCGAGCTGGCAGATGAGGATTTCAATGGCTGCCTTCCTGACCTCACAGTGTATTATCTCCTCTTTATGCAGTTAGGATGATTTTTTTTTCCTCTAGCAGTACTGAGGTTCAGAGTTATTTTTCACAAATAGTGGGCAAGTGCTTCACCACTGAGTTTAAACATCAGTCTGAAGACTTGGAGCTCAGAACAGAAAAGAGTTTACTTCAATGAACTGACTCGTAATGCCCTTAAGATAGTAGGAAGAAGACTGGAGAGAGATAGCTCAGTGGTTAAAGAACACTTACTGCTCTTGCAGATGACCTAGATTCAATTCTGTGTACCCCCTTGTGGGTCACAACCTTCTGTAAGACTAGTTCCCGTGGATAGGGTACCTTCTGACCCCTCCAGGCACCAGGCACAATTTGAAGTCTTAGGTGCTAGGTCAGAAAAGTGCTTTCTTTATGGACTCTACACCTATATAATATATGTATGTATTATATATACTACACATAGTCCAAATGTCAAGCTCCTGCTGTATTTCTGACATGCTTTTTGTTTTTAAGTCACGAAAGAACCTGTTCTTCAAGGTTAGCCTTTATTACTAGGGCTGTGGTTAGGGTAGAGCTCATCAGATGAGAAAAACTTGAAACATCAAATTAGTTTGTTGGAGTTTTTGTTTTGTTTTTCATTCTATAACAAATTTATAATCATTTCAGAAACCGGCATCAAACATTATTAATCCGAGTTGTATGAAACCAGTACCATGTTAAGTGTCTCTGCATACATAGATCATACTGTCCAGTAGGCCTTCTTAGTTATGGCTCTGTACCCACTTTGGCCGTCTTAAAAGCAAACGAGAGTGAAAAGAATTGAAGTGCCTTTTGGTCTTTCCCTGCTGGGGCTCATCTCCAAGGACATCTGAGTGCAAGTGCGCTACCACCAGTCTCCAGTTCCACCTCACTATAGGGAATCTCAATTGTGACAGAGTAGAAACAGTTCTTCTTTTACATAGTTTCAAGAGGAAAATGGCTCTCTAGAACCTCAGTCTTGAGTAATGAGTGAAAAGCTATGCCTGGACTTCAAAAAATGTTCTAATCCAAATAGAAAACGGGACAGGCTATGTGTTGGGTTATAGATTTCATTCCGAATCTTTTATTCAGGACTAAAAGAAATTAAAGTTTTGTTTTGTTTTGTTTTAAAGGAAAGCATTTAATTTGCTAGTACAGTTGTCTTGATAGGTGTACATGAGGGGGATTCAAAGTAAAACCTAAGCCTAGAATGGTGTGTAATGTACATTCTCACCACTTGGGAGCTAAGACAGGATCATCAGGTACCAGTCTCAGCTACATAAACATGAGGTCTGGCACTTAAATTCCACCTGCCCTGGTGTCTTCTTTAGAGCAAATAGGGAAAGTTTTGATTGAGTGAAGTTCTCGTTGCTGGCATCATAACCCTCCACATTATCATGTCCCTCCAGCCCTCTTCCTTGTTTGTTTTTAGATAGTTTTGATATTGCAAGGGCATACTTTGTGAACTTTGCGGCAACTAAGGAAGAATTGGTCTTGTTTATTTTTGATAGTTGATACTAATCAAGGAAGGTATTGTAGATTAGAAAGCTTTAAGCTGCTTGGGGGAAAGTTGCTTATATAAGAACCAGGGTACTTAATAATCATCATATACAGACTTTGTTGAGTTATACAATTGTCTTATTAGTAGTAGTTAGTACCGTGATAATTTCTTAACAAATTTGATTTGTTCCTTCCAAATTCAAGACCCTTTCACTTCATACTCTTAGGTCTTGTTTTTCCTTGGATCCTTTGTATGTGTAAAAAAGTACATGGTTAAATCCTCTTCATAGGATCTTTTCTATGTAGACACTATGTTCTAGATTGCCTTTTGTTGATAATAAAACAGTAGCCAACAGCACCTTGGGGGTAGGGAGGGAATAGGGTTTGTTTCAGCTTACAATTAGCAGTCACACACTGCCATTGAGGGAAGTCAGGACTTGAAGCAGAAACAATGGAGGAGTGATGATGCCTGCTGATTCTTTGAGGCCCGTGCTTAACCAGCTTTCACACACTGAAGGGCCGCCTTGCCCAGGGAATATACAGGATCATCCTGTACAAATTAACAAAGTGATCCTCTGCAGACATGGCCAGGGCCAGTGTGATCTGAGCAGTCTCTCAGTTAAGGTCTGCTTTGGTAACTCCAGACTATGTGTGTCAAGTAGGACATAGATAAATGGGATTAAGTGTTTTATTGAAATGCCTGGATAGGGGCTGAGGAGCTGGCACACTAGGTAGAAAGTACTAAAAAACATGAATTCACAGCTCAGTACCCACCTAGAAAGCTAGGCATATAATGCGTGCCTGCATTCTAACCCTAGAAGATAGGAACAGGAGCTAAGGGCCCACTGGCCAGCCGTCGTTGAACTCTACATTCAAGGAACTCTTGTCTCAATACATAAGGCGCAGAGTGATAAAGACGCCTGTCAACCTCTAGCTTCCGAAGGTGCGTGGCATACTATGCAGAGACACATCCTTTTCCATTTCTTTTTGGGGGAGTATTAGTGTGTTCAACTTTTCCAACCTAAAAATATTCAAGTTACCTTTGATGCTGACTCTGATAGTAAACTCCCCAACACTGGAATGTTAGTTCTCCAGCACAGTCACACATTCACATTGACTGTTATTAGGAAAAGTTAGGTTGCACCCCCAACTTCCAGGAGTCCTGACATTTAATATAAAAAGTAGGATTAGCTCTAGGAATGTGTAGAAATTTTCAGTAATAGCATCTAAGAGGGTAGGAAGATAGCTTACTGGTTAGTAGTACTTTGCAGAAGACCTGGGTTTATTTCACAGCACCCACATGGTAATTTATAACCATCTTTTTTTTTTTTTTTAAAGATTTATTTATTATATGTGAGTACACTGTAGCTGTCTTTAGACACACCAGAAGAGGGTATCACATCTCATTGCAGATGGTTGTGAGCCACCATGTGGTTGCTGGGATTTGAACTCAGGATCTCTGGAAGAGCAGTCAGTGCTCTTAACCACTGAGCCATCTCTCCAGCCCATTTATAACCATCTTTAACTCCAGTCTCAGGCATCTTACCTTCAGACATACAGGCGAAACACAAGTATCATGGGAGCCGGCTGTGGTGGTGCACACTTTATTGCCAGTATTCAGGAGACAGAGAAGAGATCACGGGCACATGCCACCATGCCCAAGGATCTCATATACATACATGCATGCACGCATGCATAGTATTACCCAGGACCTTATGAAGTGCTTCAAAGGACTGTATTGTCCCTGTAGGTAGGGACAATAGGAATCACGTGTATGAGGGGTGTTATGTGCTTGTGAGTGCGGGTGCCCAGGAAAGCAAAAGGTATTGGATCCCCTGGACTTGGAGTTAAAAGGTTGTATGAGCCACCTGTTGTGGGTACTGGGAATCAAGCCTTATAACTATCTTCTGGGAGAGCAGTGTGCTCTCTCCAGCCCTTTGTTTTTGTTTTTTGAGACAGGGTATCACTATGTGGAGGCCTTGTCTGGGTTGGAACTCACTGTGTAGGCCAGGCTACCCTCAAACTATTCCCACCATACTTCACATAGCTATGGAATTTTTTAACTTGAAAGGCAGAAGAATTTAATGGTATTTAAACATGTATAGATAAAAAAAATTGTGGGTTACAAAGAGAAATTTTGAAAGGACTGTTAAATCCTTCAGGCTAATTCATGATTTGAAGGGGTGAGTGAAGTGTGGGCTTTAATACTTAAGGATACTACATAATCATTCACCTTCAAAGAAGCAGTGGAGGCTAACTTTTAAGTACCTGTAAATAAATTAATGTACTATATATAAACACCAGGGGCAGAAAATTGATTAGAGTTAATAGAATTACTGTCAAGACAGGGTCTCATGTAGTCCAGGCCAGCCTTAAACTCATGATCTTCTTCCCTCTGCCTTATAGATGCTGGGATTACTGGCATGAGTCACCGTGTCCTGCTTCTTTGTGGTTTGTTTGATGTTTCTGTTGTCCTTAGAGACTCATGTAAGGTATCACTGTTGGTAGGACCGGCGATTACATAAGCTGAACAAAACACCTTGTTAAAGCTCCTCGGGACAGTGCACAGGTAGAAAGGTACTTCATCCTGAGGAGCCACAGGATAGGACTTACTCCCTCCCACAGTTGTGTTCTGACTGCTCCCCATACACACTAATTAAAGATACTTTATCTCAGGGGTTGGGTATTTAGCTCAGTGGTAGAGCGCTTGCCTAGGAAGCGCAAGGCCCTGGGTTCGGTTCTCAGCTCCGGGGAAAAAAGAAAAAAAGAAAAAAAAAAGATACTTTATCTCAAATGTTTGTATCTTAAGAAAGATGTATCTGCAGATGATCACAAATGTTAGTCTTGCTACATTCAACATAAGCTTAGTAAATGCTAGTGGGAGGCACAGAGTTTAAGATTAACCTGAAACCCTCTTAAGATGTATAGCTAATTCCTCTCTTTTATTTAAATAGCATCTTTATACTATAACAGTTATTTTGATCAGCTGCTTCTTTCTCTCTAGGCCCCTCAATTGAATTTAAAGACTCCCCTAGATTGATTCTGTCCCTCAACATAAACTGAAGAAGGGATGAGCCGGGTAGCAACTGATCCTTGGAGTTTTAGATTTGTGA
This sequence comes from Rattus rattus, assembly GCF_011064425.1. Classification (NCBI taxonomy): domain Eukaryota; kingdom Metazoa; phylum Chordata; class Mammalia; order Rodentia; family Muridae; genus Rattus; species Rattus rattus. The sequence continues at coordinate 152,582,237 of NC_046159.1, read as the reverse complement.
CTCCTTTCATGTGTACTTTATAGAAAACCAATTAAATTAAAGGTGTTTGGAAAACTTAATGATAACCTTTTTTGTGTTGACTTTTAATTCTTTGGGAATGTTTCTTAAATAGTGACTTATATTAGCTGCTGGAATTATAATGCCAAGCTTTAGACGTTTTATTTGGAATATAATGTTATATGGATGCTTTTGTCACGCATGTGATTCTTTTGTTCTTGTTGCAATAAAGTATTTTGGTTTTTCTTTTGTTTGGAGTTTGTTTTTGCCTTATAACCACTGAGTTCCTCTTCTCCTAGGGCACAGTGCGAGCATGTTTTAGTACTTATAGCAATTGGCTATTCAAAAGAGTGCAGAGAAGTTTAAGATGCCAGAAAGCTTTGTGGTGAAGACCAAGTTCAATTACTACTAAAGTCCAGTAGTCATTCATGTGTGCAGGAGTGGAATATAATAAGAAAACTACAGTAAGCACACTACAAGTTAAATTTTTTTTTTTTTTTTTTAAAAAGCAGGGGTGGGATGATAAATATATCTGAGACTGGCCTCCAATCTATAAAATATTTCCCATGTAGCCCTATAAGGAAAAAGAGGGTGATTTTTTTTTAAATAAATGATTAAATTATTTGGACTTAAGATTTCTACAACTAAAAACTGTCCATGAGTCAAATCCCCTGCTAACCCTGCCAAGGGATCTGTTAGTATGGAGAAAATAAGGAGTATATAATACATATAATGTCCCAGCCATTAGATGCAACATGTCATCATTAAGGTTGTTATTTGCTCAGTGATAAAACAATTGCCTGTCTTGTGTGGTACCCTGGGTTCAGTTCCTAGCAACGCACAAAAGTAGGTTTTATCAGGTTAAGTGGGGTAACCAGTACCTGAGTGCAGGCAGGAGGACCAGGAGTTCAAGGCCAACTTCAGCTACGTGAGATTGTCTCTGAAAACAAGCCCAAGCCACCCAGTAAGTCTAAACTATATTATCAATATGGGGCTTTATACCCATATCTTGCTGACAGGAGGAGGAAGGGTAAAGAAAAGACATGCCATCGTGGTGACTAGAGCATAATACAGACATGTTAGCTTTAGCATGTCTAGTAAAACTCATACCTAGACAGTGGGTGGTACAACATTTCCTGGGGTTATTGCCAATATCTTTTTTTTTTTTTTTTTAGAAAAAATGGAAATTAAAATAGGCTTAGTAAATTAGGTAACTGACATTTATATAAAACAGTTTACTTTCTCACTAAGAAGATTTGACCTTTAAAAATAAAACTACAAAGTTAATGTTCTAGAATTATTAATCACCATGAATACTTTATTACCTGACAGGCTACTAATAGAGTTAAGCACGGTAAAGATTTCCTATAACATGGTGGACCCTGTGACATAAGCATTTTATAAAGTAATTAGCAAAAGCCATCTATATTAGACTTAAAACTTGATCATAAATGCATATTCCACAAGCATTGTCTCTCCTTGCACAGTTCTTTGACAATGATGGAAGTTTTATAAACAAAGACTCTATCAGCCAGGCCTGGTAGTACGGGCCATATTAATCCCAGCACTCTGGAGACAGAGACAGGTAGATCTCCCAAGTTCAAGGCCAAAGTGGTCTACATAGTGAATCCCAGGCCAGCCAGGACTAACATAGGAAGAAAAGTTAGGGGTGATGCCGACAAAGGTTTTCTGTCTGATTGCGGTCCTCCAAAGGGAGTCAGAACAATGTGTTGGTTTTTTCATTTTATTTCTACTGGTTGTTTCACAAAAGGAGCCAATATGTTTAAGTTGTAGAAATAGGCCTGGAGACTGACTTAGTGGTTAAAAGTGCTTGCTTTTTCAGAGACCTGGGAAATAAGTACACCCTCTCCACACAGTGCTGCCTCTGTACAGTTGTTGTGTGAGAGAGGAAGGAGGAAAGGTTGAGTAAAAAGCCTTCCTTAGGGAGAACATTTTACCAGTTGAGAGCAGCATACAAATTTATCAAGTGTAAGCATGCGGAAGCAGCAAATGTGATGTCCCACCATGTGGGTTCAGGCTTCATAGGTGTCAGAGAGGGACACTGCTGTATGAAAGGATCAGTGTTACATTTGCAGATCAGCCCACTGGATGTAGCCAGCTAGTTTTACTGACAGCCACATACTTTATTCCAGTCATTTATCCTGAAATGTTTGCCTGCCTGCCTTCTTCTTTCCTCCTGATTTTAGCAAGTTACCTCAACCTAGCCCTCAAGTCAGTATTATCCAAAGTAAATTTTGAATTTTAAGCTGGTCGTAGTGACCTGTGCCTTCAACCATGGGGTTTGGGAGGCAGAGTCTGGCAGGTCTCTGAGTTTGAAACCAGCCTGGTCTACTCAGTCCCAAAACAGCTAGAGCCATATTGAGACCGTGTCTCAAAAAAAAGCTTTATTCATGAATAGGTGATAGAGAATTTAATAGATTTGGGAGTATATTGTTTCAGAGCTTTAGTGTCTTAAAGCATTTGCAGTACAGATTTTCCTATGAAAATAACCACAATTACAATAGTCCAGAGCATGATACACACTGATACAGAGCATCTTTGAACAGCCACTGGCTTTTAGAGACTTGTGTAGTGACATTACTGATCTGAGCTGCTGCAACACACACAACCACATCACAGTTGAGGTTTAATTGTCTCCTTCCTAGTACCTTTGAGTGGAAAAACTGCACACTTTAAAGTAAACGCATTGTAAGTCAGAGACTGACAATTCTGAAGAGAAAGTGCCTAAGTGATTTCGTTCAGTATTAGCAGATGTGCTGGGTAAGTGGTCAGTTAGAGTGTATAGGGCTTTGGTTATAGCTTGTTGGTAGAGTACTTGTTTCAGGTCTGGGTTTGGCTTATTCGGGGGACAAGTTCTCACTGGCTGGTCTGGAACTTACTTTATAGACCAGACTGGCCTCGAACATAGGAAATCAACCTGCCTTGAGTGAGGGGTTTAAATGTATTCTTCATCAGTCCCAGCATGAGTTTGATTCTGAGTACTGAGGAAAGGGCAGGGGTTGGGCTGAGGCATAGCGCTGGTAAAGCACTGGATTCAATCCCCAGCAAAAGTTAGTATTCTGTGAACCCAGCCATAATTGAAAAACAGTCCCAATAGAAAATGTTGACATGGTGGGAAATCACTGCGGCCCTGGCTTTCAGGAAGGAAGGAGTTGGAGACTTAGCTCTTACATAGTTTATGCTTTTCTAATAAGATTGAGTCCATGGTCCACAGAAAGTAAACGTAAATGACCTTAATGCAGTTGATCTTCGAAGACAAGGGTGGGCAAGAGTTTAAACAAGGTCTCAGGTGACTCAGACTGAGACCACCAACTCAACACTTCCTCTAGGGTTACAGGCTTGCAGTACTCAGCACGGCAGGAGTTCCTAACCAGAAATCCATCCTTAGTGCTTCTGAAAGGTGGTTCCCTTCTCGGAGTGCTGTTAATGCCCATAGCATAGTGCACATATCCTGTTAAATTCTCCCAGGACACTCCTGCCTAGAAATCCTTTGCAAGGTGTTGAGACTCTTAAGAGAAGGCGGACAAATAAGGAAGCGTAGACTTAATGGTGCCCTGGTGGAACGAAGCGATTTTATTTTTTTAAGGCGAGGCTTGGTTCATTTAACTCAGGCTGGCCTCGAAGTCAGTTTGTGTCAAAGATAACCTTCAACACCTATTCTGTCTCTCGCTGAGATTACAGGCATGCACTACCACGCGCAGCTATTCTAGCTTTTAGTGTTCTTGGAGCTTTCAACTGGAGTGACCCCTTCCCTCAACTGACATTAGAAACTAGTCCAGTAAAAGTGACCAGAGGGGAAAGCTGCAGGAAAGGATTTTGCTTTAGTAAGAAGTGATGAGGAGCCATTCTCTTGAACACGGTTTGATTGACAAGTGAGAGGTTCAGTAGCTTAGTTTTGACCTTTTGTAGCAATAGCGCTTTTACCTATATAATTTTATAATACCTATGTATAGCCGGCGTGTCCTAACCATGGATAAAACCAAGCTTCCCGGTTGTGGCTGCCAACCATTTTACACCCGAGGAAAAACTCTTGGCGGAGCATTGCGTGGGCTTGTGCTCTAGACCTCAAGCCTTGAGTCCCACAATCACTGAGCCCTTGTACCGTGGAGCAGGGCGTTTCCCCGGCGCTGTCTGCGTCACAGCAGCTGCCCTTCCGGCCCGGAGAGCGGCTGCGGGAGCCGCGCCTCGGGCTGTTGCGGTGCGTGGTGCCGTGAGCCGAGCGGCGTTTCCCTGGTTTCCTCGCGGAGCGGAGCAGGCTGCAGCCCCCGGAGCTTATTCCTTCTCTGTTTAATCCTCGCTGTAAAGGACTGCAGTGCAGCTTCCGGCTTTCCTCGGTCTTCTGAGCTTTCCGCTTACATTTCGAGCTAGGTGCAGTCGCCATCTTCCGGAAATGCTGATGGTGGTTAGTCTGCGCCCAGTGGAAATGACCTTTTGTTTTTTGAAGCGGTCTTGCATTTGGCCCAATCCTTTTGAGAACTTGGGTTACAGAATTACATCAAGCCCGGTTAGTTACATGATGCTTAGTTTGGGGAGGTAGAAGCTGTGGCCCAGTTGTGGGTCTGGCCTGTTACTTGATTGCCTTCGTGAATGCTTGAAAGATAATTTAATCTCTTTAGCCCAGTCTTTTCTCACTTAAATTAGATTGATGCAGAGTCCGAACATACCAGATATACACTAGTAACTAACAGAATAAAGAAGGAACGGGGGTGGGGGGAGTAGTGTGTTGCTGGGTATCACCACCTAAAAATGAGGAGGAAAGGTCCGGAGAGACATGCTGTAGCACATCAGCATGTGTTTGACAGTTCTTCAGTATAGCGGACCCACTCAAAGTAGACTTTACTGGCTTTTGGTTTCTAAGGGATGCTTTTTTATTTATTTATTTTTTTTTACGTGACCTTTTTTGCAGATCCATAGTGAATAAATATACTGTAAGGTCCAAGTTCGGTAGCTCTACCATGATTTTAGTTTACAGGAAAAAACAAAGACCGAGTTTAGGCACATTGTAGGTTTTAGGTGTTAGAGGTTTTCACATATGTGCCCTTGTATGTTTAGGATGTTGCTTCATTGTCTGACTGGCTGGTTTAGAAGTAGGTGTAGATTAGGGGACAAAAGCAAGAGCAAAGTGGTTTGGGGTTTTGTTGTTGCTTTTGCCTTTTTATGTGCACTAATGTCGCAGCCGCCTGTGTTTGTGATAACTTACGATTTATTGTCTTCAACCAAAAATAACCCCAAACACGATGTACCCCGATCCCCTGAGTTGGAATATGCCGGGGAACAGCTGGAGCGTATTTCAGCCTTGTGTTTGATTTGTTTACACTTGCTTTCTGCAAATCTGCAGGACACCAAACCCTGGTCCCTTCAGGCTGATGCTCGGCTGCCCATAACGACTGAGCAGTACAGTCAACAACCACAATTCACACAGTGCAGTAACACTGGCAGATCCTCACACCAATTGAACCAGAAGTTCTTTGTGCATTAGAACGTTTAGTGGAAAAGTATATATGAACTGTAAAATGAAAATGCAGTCTGTGATCGGGATTAGTAGATTTTTAACCCTTGTTTAAAGCCTTATTGATGGGGACGAAGCCACTTGGTGTCTGCACGTAATGTAAGAGTCCATCTAGTACAGACTTAAGATGTGCTATTTATGTAAGCCATGTTAACAGTAAAAATACAAAACGAAATGAAACAGGAGAGAGGGAAATGTGGCTCGGGAGCACTGGGCTGGCAGCAGTACAAGGACAGACATTTAAAAATAATGACGTGGAAAGATGGCTGTCGCAGGCCGTTGAAGTAACATTCACAAGATAATCCTGTTTTTGCTCTAAAAAAAAAGTACCAGTGTATGTATTTGTGTGCACTCACTACCGTGTCGATGCCCTGCAGCTGTTAGGGTGCTGAATTGCATGGCCTGTCGATTTTTGACCTTAATGTTCGGTGAGAATGTTGTGTGGCAGTGGAGAAGAATAACATGTACTTTGTAAATCTGGTTGCTTACATAAAAGGAGTATTCTGTTTGTTGAGGAAAGGAAAGGTGGCACGCCAATAAGTCAAAGAATAAAAATATTCAGAAAGCAGGCATTCTGGGTAGAAGATGTTTTCTCTAGAATTCAATTAGATATGCATGTTTGCTTCTGTTTTAAAAAATTGTATGTGTTTTACTTGTCTAAAATAAAATATAAAAGATGAAATGTGTGTCCATTTAGTTCTTAGGATTTGTTCCTAGGGCTCAGTGGTAAAGTATGTGTGTTTCCAAGCACCACACCCTGAGTACGGAGACCATGGTGTGAGCTTAACTGTGAGTATTCATTCCCCAGCACCACACCCTGAGTACGGAGACCTTGGTGTGAGCTTAACTGTGAGTATTCATTCCCCAGCACCACACCCTGAGTACGGAGACCATGGTGTGAGCTTAACTGTGAGTATTCATTCCCCAGCACCACACCCTGAGTACGGAGACCATGGTGTGAGCTTAACTGTGAACATTCATTCCCCAGCACCACACCCTGAGTACAGAGACCACGGGGAGATCTTAACTGTCTAGCTATGCTGCAGAGCAAAGAAAACACCTAAGTGCAAGGCACCTTGACCAGCAGACACTGTCACATAGAAGACAGATTATCTATTGCCCGGCAACAGCATCGGGCTTTGGGGGACTTGAAGGTTTTTGTTGTTGTTTTTCTTCTCTTTCTTAGTTGGAGGAATAAGAACACAACATCTTAATTATCATAAAATGCATCGTGCTTCTTTTGAGAAGAGCCTTTTTGGCTTGAAGCCGTAGCTGATTATATATCTTGTACCAGTGTGGGACTTGGCATTAGCAAAACACTTGTCGCAGTTTGTGTGTGTAGCGCCCTCTGGTGGTTACTTTACATAGGCATAGTTTCTCTTTAGCTGAAGAGATGTAAATTGTTCACCACCACGGTGTAATTCATTTTACTTTCCATGACATCCAGAGAGATCCCTTTCTGCTACAGTAGTTTTGCCCTTGACCAAGAGATGAACTGGGCTGCGACCTTGCGCTAAGCTCCTCAGTATTTCTAGGTTTCAGTTTCCTAATGCAAAATGATGTAAGTGCCAGGTTGGGATTGTCTAAAACTAAAGGAGCTGTCACGTGGATGCCTGACACAGTAGGAGCCCAGTTCACTACACTAAGGATCAAATCTAAGGTCCTGTGGGTATTAACATAATTGAGGCCTCATATAGATGATGTTAAGTGGCTGAAGATAAAGAGCCTGAGAAGGGGTTGGGGATTTAGCTCAGTGGCAAGCGCAAGGCCCTGGGTTTGGTTCCCAGCTCCGAAAAAAAGAAAAAAGGGGGAAAAAAAGTCAGGAGAAGAGCAGCAGTGTTCACGGTAAGAATAATTCCTGGGTATAACTCATTTTCTAGGACCATCTTTACCAAGTTGGGGGAGGGACAGAGGACACTTTGGAATCTGTTCTCTCTGTCTTTTATGTGAATGCCAGGGTTCACACTCAGGTCACCAGGCTTGCAAGGCCTTTACCTGCAGAGCCATGCCACAAGCTGGTTCTGACTGAGATAATTCCTACCGCTTCTGCAGTCTGGGAGCATGTCGGTTCTATTTGAATCTGTCACAGCACTTAAAATTGCACATGCTCAACGTCAAAGTTTGACCTTTCAGTGTTCAAATTGACCGTTTGGTGGATTTTAGAAAACAGGAGACCGAGAATGGTGGAAAATACATAAATGGAGGCAGGTACATGAAATAGCCCCAAAGATACCGTGCGTGTAGTTCTTAGCTTACATTGGTAGTTGAGGGACTTGACTTACACCTCTACCTCCTGGTCCCCACACCCCAGGAACCCATGCACTTCAGGAAATCATTGTGATTATGACTTGTGAGTACCCAGAGTCTTGGACCAAGCCAAGGGTCCCTGGGCCCCTTGTGCCTGTGTGCCATGGGTCAGACATGTAGCTGTTGTCTCAAATTCCCTTCTGTTTTCTTAGTGAGAGCCCGAATTTGTTTTCCTGTGAACTGGTTAATCTTTAACCAGTTAGGACATTCTACTAAACACTCATGACTCAATTCCACAGCTCTGATCAGTAAGATGCAAAGTATGGTCCCCTTTTCCACACGAAACCCCTAGTGGCTCTCTTCGGGGCAGTCAGACCTCTGGCCTAAAGCTGTCTCTGTGGACACAGCTGTCAGAAACACTGCAGTGCAAACTCCGTGAGAGCAGCCTCTGAGAGTCTGAGAAGGGAGACTCTGGGAGCTTCCTTGAGGCACTAAGCCCAGAGGTTTGTTTTTTTGTTTTTTTTTTTTAAGTTTCTTGCTTTCCAAGAAAGCCCACTTCTCTGACCCTGCTGTAATAGTAATTATGGCTCGTAGTTTTGCCACACCTCACCATTTTGGAAGGCTGGCACAGGCGTTCTGACATTTTCTCTGCTCGGGAGTCTTTTGTGTCATCAGTTGATCCTCTAAGCTGGGGAAAGCAAGAAGGCGGCTGCTGTTGCTTATCCCCCAGGGGAGAGGCAGCAAATCCCAAGCCTTACAGCTGGGAAAGCCTCAGTCTGCCTGTGCGAGCTTATAAAAGAAAGCTACACAAAGCAGGAGCAGGGTTTACACGCCAGCCATCCTGGTTACAGTGTTTTGGGTAATGAACTGTCTTGGGCTAATTCTGCCGTCATTCCAACAGCGGGACAGAGACACACACACACACACACACACACACACACACACACACACACACACACACACATACACACTCACACTCCATACCCGTGCTCCCTTTCAGCTTAGGCCAAGCACGAGATTTCTTTTAATTGCCTTTTCTCTCTGACATTCAACTCCTAACACTGTTGTCCTTAAAAGTTTCCTCCTGCTTTATTTACTTACACCTTGGCCTCTTTGAAGGATCCCAGCAATGTTAGAGTCTCTGTGGGTGGATGGTTAGTTAGCAGTCAAAGCCGCAGACACTGGCATGGAGGTGGACGACTCTGGGTGGAAGGACCACAGTCTGAGGACAAATGAGTCTCTTTCACAACCCAGTAAGACTTCTGTGGGCTGTTACGGTCTGCTGTTTTGGCCCGGCACTAGGGTTTCTGGAACTTTTAGAAAGAGTAAACAGGAACTAGTTTCCCATCTCCAGAACCCCAAAACTTGGTGTCCAAGGAAGGCTCGGGGTTTTTTTTGTTTGTTTGTTTTGTTTTTGTTTTTGTTTTTTTTAAGTTCGTTTCTCCTTCAGCAGACTAGGTTTGGTATTCTCATATCATACAGCACAGGATCAGACCATTGGTTTTATCTCCACACTCTAGAAGTTTCAGGGAACGATGGATGGGCTCAGCTTTGAGATGACTGAATGTCTTTTTTAAAAAGTCAGATCTTCAGAGCGTTCAGTTATGCGTGCTGGTGGAGGAAGTCCAGAGACGGAATCCCGCGGGACCTTTAATTCACTGTTCATTTGCACTTGGGGTAAGGAGACACTTTGGTAATTAACATTTTAATATGGGTGTGCCTGTGGTTCTGGAAATTTACAACTGTTTACAGCAAATAACAAAGCTACCCATTGAAGATGCTGACTGAGCTGGAATGCTATCCAATGGCTTTTCCAGCCTCTGGACCAACTCAGGTCCAGAAACATCTAACTTTGGCTTTGTGCAGAGCTTTAAATCCTGGTGCCTTGCCAACGTTCATATTTCTCCTTTGAAAACTAGAGGAAATGAAACAATAGCAAGTACTTCTCCCTAGGATCAAAGAATGCCTTAGCTAGAGGTTCTGGGGCGATTCTCAAAGCCATGAGCTGTATTTGGCATTCAATTTTTAATAGCAGTGAAATTGGGAAACAACCTTAAATAAACTGTAGCTGCTAATGGAAGAGCTTGAGATCAACCCATCTTTAATTTATGACACTGTGGCTGAAGATTATAAAGGAGGCCCTTTGAGACCCAAAAATGTCTCACCTACAGCTCTCGGCCAGTGAGCCACCTCAACTAGGAAAGCAAATATATTTTGTACTCCTGAGACTCAGCCCCCAAATTGAAGATTTCTGTTAAGTCGCTGCTGGATGGAGGACCTGGTCTTCTAATAGCCACTTAGGTGAGAAATGATTCAGCACTTTGACCACAGCCTGCTGAGTGGCCTGAGTTACAGGCACCTGGGTAAGCTGTGCTCTACAGTCCTGACCCACGAAAGCTGGACTAAGTATTTCAAGATAGCTTTAAAACGTTGCTGCTCCATAGTTCGTTTTGTCTTTGTGCAGTACAACCACCAAATTCATTCCAGTTATCATAGGTACATGTAGCTTCAGTTCTCCACATTACCTAAGAGGCCAGGCAGCCAGAAGACTCACCTTGGGCAGCCTTCCTACATAAACCATTTTGCTCCAGGTACATGGATTGTGCATTGTGTCTGGAGGAGGAGGTTGTGGTTTACAGTCAGGAAAAACTGGAAACTATGTGGCCAAGCGCATATGAACTGAAAACGAGATACAGTCTCCTGTGTCCTTCCCCTCCCCGTAGAACAGGTTCTTGTGCCTATCATAAAAAGAAAGCTTGATTAACTGAACTATACATTCTGAAGAAGCACAGGAGGTCAGAGCACTGTTCTGTTAAATGTTTATACCTGTTATTACCTCAGATATGTGTTGAGGCCAATGGCACAACATAGAGGCAGTGAGGCAATGCAGAGACACCATCGCTTGTTCAACACAGGGCTTCTATTTTGCAGTCCAAGTTGGTTCAGCCCTGCCTCTACGTTGTAACAGAGAGGATGGAGACATTCCTCCTCTGTCAGAGCGACGGACTGTGTACTCCATTCTAGCTTCCACTCCCTGCTGGCCATGGCTAGCTACAAAGGAGTAGAGAAATTGCATGTGCCCACCTAAAGGAGCTAAGAATGGTGATGCCCCTTTGCAGTTCCGACTGCTTGTGAGGTGGAGGCTATGGAGATGACTTGTTGAGACCGGCCTGGGTAACACAGAAGACCCAGGCCCAAGAAAAAACAAGACAAGGATTCAGTTCCTTGGAAAAGAGCCACAGTTCTCAGGTTTGCCATTTCAGACACGCCTAATTAATGATTCAAAGTGCTGACTTAGAAGCCCATTGTGTTTCTTGCATAAAGAGAAGTGTTGAACACTGGAAGTCCTCTTCCTTTCTCTTGATTTTAGATAGCTTAATAATTATTGTCCCGAGGCGCTTGAGGGCTGCTCCTGCAGAGGACCTTAGCTTGGTTCCCAGCCCTGACATCAGATGGGTCCTAACTTCCTGTAGGTCCAGTCTCAGGCAACTAACACCCTCATCTGGCCCTTTGGACACCTGCACACATGTGTGATGTACACACATGGATAAAAATGAAAAATCTTCAAAGAATTTTGAAGCTTTGTGTTTGCGTGTGTGTGTTTGTGGGGGAGTTCTCTGTGTAGCCCTGGCTGTCCTAGAACTTGCTCTGTAGACCAGGCTGGCCTCCAGCTCAGATCTGCCTGCCTCTGCCTCCTGAGTGCTGGGAGGAAAGGGGAAGCCTTCACTGCCCAGCAGGTTATGAAGCCCTTATCACCCAGTGAGAATGAAGTTAGGATTTCCATGCCTTGCCTAACATAAACACAGACATCCGTAACGGCATCTCTTCATGGTGATTTCCTTTACATGGCTGTGGTAAGTGGCTGATACTGTTGTGATAGCCTGGAGTAAGGCTAGGACTTTTAACCTGTCTTATAGCTGAAAGCAGAAACTGGGGGATTTGGATTTTGGATTCTACCTCAGCCTCCCCTTGAGCAAAGAAGCAGTTTTCAGTACTGAAGTCAAACCTAGGGCCTCAGGCACAGTAAGAAAGACCTTTGCAGCCTGCTGTCGCCAAAGCTGACATGTGTGGCAACCCTACCCTACCCACTGAGCCCTGGGTTATAGGTATGGTGTGTGCTTGTAAATTCTCTAAAAACCTGCAAAGTGGAAATTAGTTACTCTGTGTGTGTGTGTGTGTGTGTGTGTGTGTGTGTGTGTGTGTGTGTGTGTGTGTGTGTGTTGTTTGAAACAGTGGTCTGCTGTGTGGCCTAGGCTGGCTTAGATAGAGCCTAGCACCCTGATCTCTGTGTCCTGAGCTCAAATGACCTTACCACCTTGAGTACCCTGAGTGGCAGGACCACGTACAGGAAGCAATGTCTCTAGTTGGAAATAGGTCCATTTGATCTTTCCAGCCCCTGCCCTTGTTTAGAGGTATTTGGGGAAGTCAATTAATTCTTTTTACATTTCATTAAGTACTCTTGGGTACCCACAAAATTACCAGCATTGGAAACAGGATACAAAAAGCTCCTCATCCCTTGGAATCTGCACGAACGTGTAGAGTGTATCAAAGTCCGATCCACCCAGCTAGTATACCCATGCGAACGGTTACCATAAAGGAGGGGCTACCAACTGCCCTTCACATTCCCCGACCTTTCACATCTCATACATCTGCTCTGGCCAGTGTCAGACGGAAAGATGTGGTCTAGCCTGTGCTGCTGCTGTTGTGTCCCCCCACACCCGCCCCTCACACTCGCCAGCCCTCACTCTGCTACTTTAGGAATCAGCTTCGCCAACTTCTATCTTGTCCCTTCTTTCTATTTGTCTAACCTCCAGCTGGGAAGTAAGGAAACAGATTTGCAGAAGTCTGTAAAACAATGACTGTCAGAAGGCACGGTTCCATTTCTAGATCCAAGAAAAGCTTCCTGTTTTGTTAAGGCCCTTCTTAGGAGCGGAAACGAGCCCTCTCAAAGGAAACCACAGTAAATAATTTCACCATGTCCTGCGTTTAGCAAGACTTAAATCCCAAGAGAAACGCGAATAAGAAGAGAAACCATCGGATACAAACCACCACTCCCCGAAGGAACACTGACAGTTCCGGAAGCAGAAAGGTATTAGGACCACCTGGCAAGGGAACTCGGCAAAGCCTCAGCGGCTCATTCAAGCGCTGTGTGACTCATGCTTTCTCCACACGGACTTCGCTCTTCCCAGAAAGTTCTAGAAAAGCTGCCGTTTGGCCTACACTCCATGCAGTACCAGGAGTTTGGCTTCCCCCCAGTTTACATGTTGCTTTTGCTAAGTGAACCATCCATCCTGACTGGAGGTATGTGAGGTCAGTGACAAATGCCTGCGAAGAGCCCGGCTTCTAGCCCCTGCTGTTTGTAGCAGTATGGTGGAGCCTTCAGTCTCCACCATCCTGGCTGTAGAGGGAGAAAATTCATACGCGTTCCCTGTGCCTCGGCCTCGCAGTGGCTGTGATGAACAGGTGAACGGGCAAGGAGGCAAGGAGGCAAGGAACCACGCGAAATGTAATGGGGGAGAGTAGCAGAGACTCATCTACAGCATTTAAAACTACAGGCACTCCAACATGTTAGAGCACCCGGGATCCCCATCAGATACCTGTTTTACCTGAGACTCTTAACTATCCTCTAAACTCCTAACAGGCCTTAGGTGAACATCAGTCTGCCCCACTTAAGGTAGATTCTATGGAAAGGTTTTCTCCACGGGCAATTCTTTCTCTTTTTCTGAGTTTAATTAATTTTAGTTTAAAATAATAAATTTGCAGCTCCAGCGGAGCTAACAGTTCAATGCAAACCTGACCTAACTTGTCCCTGGAAACATACGGATTAGTAGCTGGGGTTTTGTTTTGCTTTTTTAGCAACCCCAGAAGTCAGGTATGGTGGCTGGCACATGCCTATAATCTCAGCACTCAGGCAGCCGAAACAGGAGTACAAACCCATGCTGTATGAGGCCAGCCTGGGCTACAGAGCAAGATCTCAAACAGCAAAATCGTAACTGTCTACCTTTAATGGTAAAGTAATGACAGCACAAATCTAAAGAGCTGTGGGGGTCAGCGAGAAGGCTCACCAGGTAAAGGCACTTGCTACATTTGCCTGCTCGATCACTTCCTTCCCTAGAACCTGTGTAACGGTGGACATGGAGAAGTGAATGCATGAGGTGGTCCTCTGATCTTCATACACACACATTCCCCTCGTGCAATAAAGATAGATGAGTGGATGGATGGACAGACGGACAGACAGATGGATACATTTTAAACAGGAGAGGGTTAACGCACAATAGGCAGCACTAATTAGACTCAGGGATTAAAGGATAAGAATAAATGGATGTGAGGTTGGGAGAGAGAGATGTTGGGGGCTGAATGGAAGTGGAAGGGGGAGATAGTATTCATCTGACATTCTTAGAACAAACTACAAAGATTGCTTTAAACCGGAGACTTCCTGAAGGGTTGTTCACCAAAGCCGTTCAAAACACACGACTGAAGCCTCTGCTTACACTTGACTCACGCTTGACTCCTGGTGAGGATGCCAGGGAGGAAACCTTGAGGTCATCACCACCATCAGTTACGTCATTACACAGTTCACATGTGTGTGACAGTGCCCCCCAGTCCTCCAGCCGACTGATCCGGGCCTTAGACTTGCTTTGGAGACATTTTGTCATCCCCTAGAAAGGCAGGAGAGTAAAGGCCATGCAGATGAGTCCAAAGCCGGCTTACTTCACAGGGTGGGACTCTGCTGTTGTGTTTGATTTGGCCCGCTCTGGAGCTGTTTTGGGACACATGAGGTTCTCCAGCCAAGAGGCCTTTTCCAGACCTGATTTCCCCTTGGAACGACACAGTATCCTCCCTTCCAATGTGGCAATTGTGAATTCCTGTCCGGGGAGCAGCCATTGCTTTGAATTCAAGCTACTTGAATAGCCCAGTATTAGGTTGACACGGCTGCATTGTCCTGCAGCCCTCTGTTGAGATCTGCTATAGTCATTTCCGACGACATTACGTTCCTCACCTGGTCAGACTGTGAAGGAATACCTCTCTGCGCTCTAGTCCCACCCCTTTTACCAGTATGTGGTAGAAACCCCTCTTCACCATTTTTTTCGGCATGGAACAGGAAAGTCCCAGTGTCGGGGCTTTTGTTTTGTTTGACTTGTTGTTTTCCATCTCTGATATAATTCTATGCCTTAGAGGCTTCTCAGATTTGAGGTACCCAAATAGTACTTCATAACTGTTACGTTACCACATGTAATTTCAGCGTAAGGGATCTGTCAGCTCAGGCCCCAGCATCCGTGGGACATACACTCGTATGCACATATACACACATACACACATAAGTAAAAGTAAAATGTGTTTGGGTGTTTCATCTGCATGGTCTGTGCATGTCTTTGAAGGCCAGTAGAGGGCGTCATTTCCCGTGGAACTGGAGTTACAGAGGGTTGTCAGTTATGGTACGGGTACTGGGAATGAAGTCCTAGTCCTCTGGTAGATCTATCTCTCCAGACCCTAGAATAATTTTTTTAAATTGATAACTGAAGACAATCTACATTTATTTAAATTACCCCACCTTTTAAGATTTTTTTTTTTTGAAAGACAAGGCCTCAGTGCGTAACCCTGGCTAGTTTGAAACTTGCTATGTAGACCAGGATGGTCTCAAACACAGGCATCTGCCTGCTTTTGAACTGGTATTAAAACTGTTGGACACCAGGCTTGGCCCCCTTTCTATTTTCCTTCATTCAGGGATCCTAGCCTGGTACTGTCCACCTGTATAGGGTATATCTTTCCCCTGGATGGACATAATCTAGATAATCATCACCAAAATGCCCAGAGCTTTCCCTTCAGTGATGTCAGTTCTTGTGAATTTCGAAATATTAACATAATCCCATCCTCTGTCAAAACCCAAACACACCACTTTCAGCCCCCAGCTCAAGGCAATATGAATAATACAAAATGAATCCAGCCCAGCTTCTAAAGTTGCTGTAGTCTTTTTTCAACTCTAGTTAAAAGTCCAAAGCCTTGGGCCTGTGAGATGGCTCAGTGGGAAAGCACTTTGTTGTGCAAGGCTGAGTCCTGTCCCTTTGAAGCCAGGGCAGAAGGAGAGAACCGACTCCCACAAATTGTCCTCTGACTTCCACATATGCACCATGGTGTGTATGCATCAACACCCAAACACACATATCATACACAAAATGTGCTTCAGTCCAACTTCTCAAGGCACCCTCACCTGTGAGTACCTACAAAATCACAAGTTACATTCTTACAATACACAACGTCACAGAACAAACTTTCAATTCCAAAACAGAAGGGTTGAGGTATCGCAAGGAATGCTGGGACCAAATTAAGATGAAAAGCCTGCAGGGTAAACACCAAGTCCTGCAGCAACCTGTCTAGTAGCTGGAGTCTCTGATGGAATCATCTGGGCACCAACGTGCTTTAGGAGCCCCACCCCTCCAAGTCTGCTGCCCACAGCACAATCAGCTTCCTTCTTGAGCCAGCTGTGCACAGCCGTGCAGCACTTGGCAAACATGCGATGGTTCCAGCATTTCTAATGCCTTGGGATCTTCTTTGTAACTTGGGCTTCACCTTTATGATTTGCTACGGTGGCCATACAGGGCCTCCTTGGCAGGGATTCCAAAGTTCCCGTACGTTGCACGACCTCGGCAGCCCTCTGAAACCATAGCACAAGGCTTCCTGATCCCCTCAATGCTGCATCTTTCATAGCTGCAAATCCGTACCACTTGGGTAACACTGAAGTCAGCTTCGGGCGGAACCTGACCCTTTTGGATCACAGTTTATAGTAACCTCTGTGCTGCCACTGGGGAAATATTTCCCTAGGTAGCTGCTTTCCTTTCCAGAGCACAGCAGCAACATCCTCAGTTCAGCCCCTCTCCCTTCAAGTGAATTTGCATTTTTAGATTCCAATGGGCATGGTCTTTCCTCCTCTCCACGTTCCCCCAACCCCCTGCAAAGCTGGACGCTTCTCTTTTTAACAGCCGCAGCCTCTATTTTTGCAACTTTAAACATACTTGAGCCCTTTTCCATGGAAAACTGCCTACTTTCTCTTCCTGCCCCACTTGTTGCTGTTTTTCACTGCACTTATGAAGAAAGCTGAGCGATCACCATATCACAGCCGTATGCTGCTCGCCTGCCTTGAATTTCCTCCACCGAACACAGTGGTCCGTCACTCCTATGTCGGGCCTCACCTAAGCTTTCCAGGCACAGCCAGAACGCAGCTTGTTTTTTTGCCACGCTGTCTCGATGATGTCTAGCCCAGTTCCCACTGGAGTCCTTGTTTCCCACTCTGGGACTTCAGAAACCAGTCCTCTACTTTATACTTGATCCAGTTTCAAACGCTTCCATATTCCTTCTGCAAGCCAGTTACAAAGGCTAATATCCCTATGGTCAGGCTTATCACAACAGTAATTCCTGTTTCTCTGTTCCAGGTTTTTTTGGTTGGTTGGTTTGGTTTGGTTTGATTTGGTTTTTCAAGACATGGTTTCTCTGCGTAGCCCTGGCTGTCCTGGAACTCTGTAGACCAGGCTGGACTCACACTCAGAGATCCACATGCCTCTGCTGCCCAAGTGCTGGGTTTAAAGGCATGCGTCACCACTGCTTGACTGGACCGTTTTTTGTTTGTTTGTTTGTTTTGGTTTTTTTTTTTTTTTTTTTGGTACTAGATATTTGTCTTTTTGCGGGGGGAAAATAGCAAAAAAAAGCCACTTAAAGAAAGGGGTTTATTTTGGACTAAAGTCCAGGAAGACCAGTCTGTCCTCAGGGACAGCAGGGCAGTGGAAGCAGGTGGCAGCTACTCAGATCTTGTTCACATCTGGGAAGCAGAGAGTGATGGATGTTTGTCCTGTTGTTGCTGTTCATCTCACTGTGTTCCCATCCCTAACTGGCCTGGAACTCACAGCGATCTATCTACCTCTTAAGCACTGGCGTCAAAGGCATGTGCCACCGGACCCAGCTGAATGTTTCTACTTTTTGATTTGATGTGACAGTCTCTCTCATCCAACCCAGCCTGAATTGCAGCCAAGGGTGTCTCCGTGTGTGTGTGTGTGTGTGTGTGTGTGTGTGTGTGTGTGTGTGTGTGTGTGTGTGTGTTGTATTGTATTATGTGTATTGTATGTATGTATGTATGTATGTATGGATGGATGGATGGATGGATGGATGGGATACAGTGGGCTTTTTCTATATAGCCCCAGCTATTCAGAAGACTGAAGCAAGAGAAGAGGATGGTAAGTTTGAGGACAGCCTACAATACATAGCAAAGTCAAGAACAGCTTACACTGCACAGGGAAACTCTCAAAAAACCCAAGGACCGAGTATTTGCCAAGCATTGGCAAGAGCTTGGGTTCCAAATCTGGCACTTCAAAAAACCCCATACAACAACAACAACAACAACACCTAAAAAAACAAATGAACAAAAACAATGAAAAGATACAATTGGAAAGCATTTCGTTCTCATTTAGTATTGTTTCAGTCATCTGCGAGTAGAAGTTAATATCAAAGAATAGACCTACCCATGCTTCCTAGCTAGCATGATTTCTAACAGAACCCAGCTGGAATCCATTTGCAGTGATAATTTCTGAAGGTAGAACTGTAAAAATACCGATTTCAAGATGTTTAACAAGGCTTTAAGTTGCCAATATATCAGAGCTAGCATAGAATCTTTTCTAGCTGGTTCTGGGCCAGTAAAACCTACTAAAGATCATGGAGATAGAAAAGCAAGTTGAAGCCAACATAAGCATTGAGAACACTCTGTATTCCATTAGTAATGGAATAGTAATGAAATCAAATCTGTGTATCGCTGGACAAAAACACAAATTCTACTTACTTATTTATATAGAGCATCTAGGCTCACATTGCTATTCTTCCTCCAACGACAACAGCCAGATGGTGTTTTTGAAACGGGCTTTGATAAATCCACAAAGGAGTGATCTTAATCCCTTGTCCCCAAACCATCTCCTCAGATCTTGTGTCTAAGATCAAACCTTTGTGCGGGAGGAAGTTGAAAGATATTTTGGATGTAGTTATATTATTAGAAGTACAACAGATTATTTCGAAGTCTTTAGACGATGAGCTTAACAGAAACGAATCTGTCATCTGCACCCTTTCATATTAGAAAAATAAAGTGTCCGATTATTGCTGTTGTTAACTAATGAAGTAAAAAATCAATAGAATGGCTTCCTCTAGTGTCAGATCCGAAAGACACCTGGGATCAGTACCTGTGGCTCCTCCCAGCACTTCTAGCCCCGCCCCCCGTGGCTCCTCCCAGCACGTCTCACCCGACCCCCTAACCGCAACCCCTCCAGACCAGGGACTGGGCTTTGCTTCCCTTCCCAACTTCTCATTCCTTTATAAACTTGACATTTCAGGCGTGTGCTCCTTAGCGTTTGGCTACTCTCCTGGTTCGCTTGCCCTCTTTCTTCTTTTTCTCTCTCGCTCTGCCCCTTACCCTCCCTGCAATACCTAGTTCAGTTTGGATCCTCCCAGATGTCTCTGGCTGGGCTCTCCCTCAGAGCTACAATAGTCTTCTCCTCACCTGTACTGGGAACAGCCATGTCCTCGTTTCTATTCATTTAAGAAACTCAAATTTCAAACTTGAGTTGTTGCTAAATTCTCACCGCGCACCCTTTAACTCGGGTGGCTTCAATAGGCACTCGACTCATAGATAATATAAACCAAAAGGTCCAGAAAGGTTAAAAAAAAAAAGGCACAGGTCAAAACTGCAAAGCAATATATACATATATAGACCAGATACTTTAAGCGATACCCTATAGAAATTTTAAGACAAACAAAAACAACTCAGAAGCAATTAGAAAAATCTCTCCGAAGTACAGAAAAATTGCTATTTGAACCTTTTTTTCACCCCTTCATAGGAGTAGTTCATGCCTCCAAAACAGGTAAGTAGAAAAAGAAAAATAACAGGAAATTTGAAATTCAAACTTCCAGGCTGCAACTAATACAGTTTCTAATAGGCTCAAGTATTCGGGGTTGCTTCTAAATTAAATCATAGCAAAACAAAACAAAAGAACCATTGAGTGCAGAGTTTCTCATATTTGGTAAACTATTTGGGAAATTTCGCAAACTCTGCAGGCCAAGGGGCTTGCTTTGCTCTCAGACCCCAACCTTGCTGTTTTGTTTCGGCAATTGTTATAAAACTAAGGAGACAGCTGATGTAAACCTAGGAGCTCTCTTTTTCCAAGAACAGACCATGCGTACAGCCGAGGCAGGCAAAGTCTTTTTCTTCCAGACTCAGGCCTTTGTTACTGTTGAGAAATGACTCCCTCCCCCAATCCCCGCGCTCCTTGTGTCCTGCCCATGCACCTCCCAGAACACCAGGTTATCATCCAGTTAGGAGTTGTGCTCTGACCGAGGACAGCTCACTCACATGGAGTCTCTCAGTGAGTCACTGAAGGCCACGGATGCTCTAGCAGGAGCTTAGGCTTATCCTCACCGAGCTTGTAATTAGCTCCCAGTTTACAGGAGAGCTTTGAGAACCTGCCAGGTCTCCCTTGTCACAGCCGCTGTTCCTCCCTTTCGGCTGACCCTCCGCCCTGTGAGGACCTAGCTCATCAGACCATCTCCTGCCTCAGTTGGTCTCCTTAGGACTAGAGTCTTGCCTCTTGGCTGGGGTGAAGTTATACCGTTTTGCTTTTTTAGAGACTTGTCTTCCTATTCATGTTTTCCAGTTGCCCCTGTCTGGGACTCTTTAAAATGTCTGTGCAACACCCAGACTACCCTAACCATTCCTGCTGCTTAGCTTGGTCTCTGAGGATCCTATAATTTCCCCAAGCCAGTCTATCCTGCTGGGTAAGTCTCCCCGCAGAGATCCATCACCTGATTCTGGATCCACCCTCTTTCCATCAGCCGGTGCTGTTAAAATGTTGATGACGGCAGTAATTAATGCTAATTAAGAGCTTTGTCAAGAACAGTTTTGGGTACTTGGTGTACTTAAATTCCTTTAATTATGACTACAATGCAAGGAGAAACTCACGGAGGAAGAAATGCAGGAGTTGCTCAAGCTCACCCACACAGAAGCACAGCCACGCTGCGTTCCTAACCACTGGGCCAAGGGCTCTCCGTGCTCAGTTTGCTTCTGCCGCTTTCCTATGTGCAGCACAGCGGACAGGTGCTTCCTTCAAGGCTGTGACAAATCTTAGCCATGCTGCTTCCCAGCAGGCCTTGGACAGTGCTTTATGTACCCTCCATTAGAAAAGCATTTGTGATCACTGCCTCATACTCACAGTTCAACTGGCTTTGCTATTGACTTAGTTACTCTCCTCTTGCTGTAACAGAGCACAGAGTAAAAGCAGTTTGGTTTACTTTGCTTGTTCTGGGTCACTTCTATCCTTGAGGGGAGTTAGGGCAGGAAAACCTGGAGGCAGGAAGCAGAGAGAGAGAGATTCCTTACCGACTCTCTCACTGGTTCATGCTCACCTGGCTTTTGTACACAGCCCAGGCCTACCAGCCTAGGGATGGTACCACCCACAGTGGGCAAGGCCCTCTCACAGCCTTCATCAACCAAGGCTATCTCTCACAGTCATGGCCACAGGCCAATCTGATTGAGGCGGCTCTGAAATTGAGGTTCCCTCTTTCTAGGCCACTTGAGGTTGCATCAAGTAGCCAATGAGAACTAACCAGGACAACTACCAACAGAAATGTCCTGTTGCCAACTGTCAAATGTTACTGTTTAGTATAGTCAGACCTCTCAGGTGAGTACAAGCTTCCCTAGCATCTCAGAAGCCCCAAATCAGGAGACTCTGAATCAAAGCTTTCTATTCCAGCACTGAGAACTAAAACTAGAGAAGTAATTTACTTAGTTTTACAAAGAGTGGCAGAACTACCTTTTTAATAATTTGTTCAATTGCTATCATTAAATATATGGTAAAAGCAAACACAAGGAAGGGTTTACCTGCACTACTTGGGAAAGGGGACCTGCACTTTGCCTGGGTTACACAGGAGAGCTGGACCTGGTAACAGAAGTTAGGTTGATCAGGCCCAGAGTGCGTGAGCATGGGAGAGCTGGCCCTGACACTTGTGTACCATGAGGTGGCATGGGAGAGGGAGCGATGCCCTCCCCACCCACTTTGTCACCTGCAGCAGGTGGGAGAGCTAGTTTCTGTGGTGAAGGGGCCAGTGAGCTAGCCCTGAGGGCATAAGAGCTGGAGAGCTGGCCCGGCCCTTCACCGGCTTCAGCACTCTGGAGAGCATGGACCCACACCTCACCTGGGCAGCACAGTAGAGCTGGTCATGGTGGCATGGGCATTGGTGAGATGGCCCCAAGGGCATGAGAGTGAGAGAGCTGACCCTGACCCTTGCTGGCTCTGTCATAGAATGAGTGAGCCAGGGAAGTGCCAGAGAGCTGGCCCTGGTGGTATGGCTGTGGGAGAGTGATGAGCTGACCAATTCAGCTACCACCCAGGCCCAGATCCAGGGCTCTGAGTTGGTTCACCCCAATATCTACATCATCTCTGAACTGCTGGAGCATGTGAAATGGCCAGCCCTGCAGATCCAAATCTGCAGGATCTCCATGACACAGGACAACAACAGGACATCTGAGAGGAGTCCTGATGAGGATCGAGTATTGATGGTATAACGGAAGCTGGACACCAATGACTCACTGTCACGAACATTTGTAAGTAAAGAAGTGTGGACAAAGGGTGTACTGTGGGACACACTGGGACACACCACAGCTTCCATGACCAAATTTTTGTTTGTTTGGTTTTTTGTTTTTATTTTTATTTTTTATTTTCTTGGGGGAGGGGAGAACAGGTACAAAGGGACAGGGAGATGAGTGGGATTGGGGTTCACGATGTGAAATTCACAAAGAGTCAATAAAAAGTAAAAGAATAAAAACAAAAGGGTTGTTTCAGCTCATGGTTCCAAGACACAGTTCTTCACTGTGGGGCGGGGCTCGTTTGTGGGACCTGAGAGGCAGCTGCTGACATTGCATCCACAGTCAGAAGCAGGAGAAGCTCGCTTGCAGTTCTGGACTCCAGCCCATGGAATTGTGCTATCCACATTTAAGGTGACTCTTCCCTTTGCAACCCAATCTAGATGATCTCTCACAGGCTTGCCCAGAGTCTAGCCTAGTGTAGATATTGCTAGGTTTCAAACATGGGGCAAACGGGTGAGATGGCTATGTAACATCAGAGTGGATCTGGCACTGGATTCTCTCAGCTCTTCTCACATCCTACCTTCTACTGGGTATGGCCAGAATACCCTACTCTCCACCCCTGAACCCTCAGTTAATGGTGCCAAAAACCGGAAGCTAACTCCGAGAAGTTGCAAGGTAAAATTTTATTTACAGCCAGGTCAAATTTACAAAATCAATATAATAAAAAAAAAAGTTTGGGGGAACCAGATATAATACCTTATGCTAACAATTCCAGCATGCAGGAAGTAAGGCCGAAGATCAAGGATCTGAAGGCAAGACTTGGAGAAACGGCTTAAGAGTTAAGAGCATGGGTTAGGGATTTGGCTCAGTGGTAGAGCGATTGCCTAGCAAGTGCAAGGCCCTGGGTTCGGTCCCCAGCTCCGGGAAAAAAAAAACAAAAAAAACCAAAAAAACCAAAAAACAGTCAAGAGCACTTGCAGGGGATCAGGGTAGATTCTCAATGCCCACATAATTCCTCTGTAGCTCCAATTCCGGGGAAACTGGTGCCTTCTTTTGGCCTCCTCAGGCGCCAGGCACACATGTAGTGCACTAGCATACATGTAGGCAAAACACCCACACATATGAAATTTTAAGAATTTAATAATAATAATATAATAACAACAACAACAACAATAACAACTTTTAAGCTAGTTTCGGCTACATAGTAAGGTCCAATTTTTAAAAAGTGCCAAAACAATAAAAGAACCATTAGCATCCTTTACGGGAGCACCTTCATTTAACACTTTACATGCCAGACTGCTCCAGGAAAGCTCTGCTGTGAACATGGCGAGCCTAGGGAGCAGAGGTAAGAGGACAAGAAGCCAGAGAGGGTGAAGAACATATCCAAGGTGACCCAGACAGAGACGTACAGAACTGGGGTCCGGATGAAGCCGTCTACTTCCCGGCTCCACAGCCCTAACTCTTACTCCAGACTGGAAGTCTTTTCACGATGCTCAGGAAGATGGAATGATCTGAAACCGTTTTGTCTAGAAAGACAAGTGAATGCCCAGTAGTAGCTACCACTAAGTGTGGCCCTTGGTGACCCTCTGTGAGCTGTGCCAACTCCCTTCGCCCCTGTGGTCTTTAGGCCACACTCAGAGTGCTTCACAATCGTTTCTCTTGCTGAGGGTGAGACGTAGAGCACATGAGGCCCACAGACACATGGAAAAGGACCCAAACAAAACTCACAATGAACTTTGGCAGTTTTCGATTCTCATTGCACAACTCCTTGCTTGGGAAGAAATGCTCAAAAATCAACAAAAGGGTAAGAAACAGGATGTTAAAATCACTTTTATTATTGTGTTTTCAGACGTTTACTGCCGGGCTTAGACTACTCCTGCCAAAAATAACATCTCTTTCCTACAACCTACACAATTTCGCATTTGCTGGAAATTTGGTAGGATTTTTCAACATGAAACCATAGTTTGTTTTCTAAAGTAAGAACATCCCAGACATCAGGAGAGAGAAAGAACCCCTGGGTGGAACTAATGGCCCTGTAGTTCCAGGAAACTTTGACTCAGAGATGAACGTCTGACATGGAGGCTCTTTGGTTCACCCATGGCTCTTTGGGGTTGTCTGATTGAAGGTTTCTGTTTTGTGAACTGGGATCACAACACAGTACCAGGTCATAAAGCTGTGGGAAGGACCTGGGATGAAGAACTGAACAAGGCTGAGCTCAAATCCTAGAGCTAACAGATTCAGTGGTGTGACCCTTCTGACCTACTTTGTCTGTGAAATGAGACGTGACATTTTGTGGAAGTGTCATGAGGGTTGGGGAGGGATCCTATGGACATCCTAGGAGGAGGTCTGTGCGTGCTCAGTGTTGGTCTAGCTCTAGTACGAGCAACGACTATGGTTAGTGCACACGGATCAGCAAAGTGTCCAAAGCAGAATAGAAGGATGGACGGATGCGAGAGACGAATGCAAGGAAGAGACGGAGGGAAACCAGGAATGAGCATGGGGTCAGGAGAGAGGGCTCAAATTGGAAAAAACATTATTCTAGGCCCGTAGTGGCCTGGAGAAAACTTCACTAGGAAGTCTAGAAAAACACTGTTCAGGCTGAGGGTTGCTACAGAGTTGAGGTGATAATACAGAGGTAAGGACAGGTGGGTAGGGCTAGACCTCACTACCAACCTTACCCAAGGGAGCTCTTGCCTGTGCTAAAATGCGGTGCTCCTTGCCTCCTGGCAAGAGTCCAGGGAAGGCTTCCACTCGATACTATTAGGCGTTCTCTTTGTTGTCTGACAGGTGGAAGGTGTTGGGACTGAGTCCTCACTATGTCTTACAAATCTCTCCTCGATACATCCTGTTTACCAACCCATGGGAAGGAAATGGTGTGTGTGTGTGTGTGTGTGTGTGTGTGTGTGTGTGTGTGTGTGTGTGTGTGTGTGTGTGTGTGTGTAGACTCCTTATGGTATATTGGGGAGATAAATGAGAGTGAGTCTTACGGTTGACTTCAGGCGTATCTAAAAAAAAAAAAAAAAAGTCAAGCTACCCCTGAACCCAAAGACAACTGGAAACACTTCATTTTAGGGTACCCTTATGTGTGGCCAGAGGCTGAAAAGTTTAGAATTACATCTCCCAGACATCTTTGCAGTTATGGCTATGCAAGTCACCGATACAGAAGGGTGAGGTACACAGAAGTCGTTAGCCACTTTCTTGGCTTATTTGATCAAACTTTGTGCCGGTTGTCCTTGTGCTCCTGGCTCCTCTACCCTCTGGTGCAATCATCTTCACACAGACCTCTCTTCTGGGCCCCCTCCCCTGCCCTTCTATGGTTGCCTTTGAATCTTGTAGAGGAGAAGAGGATGAAGTACAGCACTAGACGGCCTATCGAGCACCCACAAGGTGCTGGCTTGATCCCCCAGCATCCCACAGACTGGACACAGAGGCACGCGTCTGCTGTTCTAAAACTCTGGAGTCGGATGTCAGGCTACGTAATGAATTTGAGGGCAGCCTGGGGCTACGTGAGATCCTGTCTCAAACAAACAACAAAATAATGACAGGAAACTTATGCCGAAGAGGAGTGAGGTAGAGAGGAGTCCTGGGCTGGAAGTTATTGAGGGAACACTGGGCTGAAAAAAATCTGTTCTCACAGATTCCCAGCTGGTAGCTATCTTCAGGCCAAACTGGAGAATTCCCCTTTTCTTCAGTTCCTTCCACGGTAACTTTCCACTCCACGGTCTGGGAAGATATTTTTTTTCAACCTCCCCCAACACCTCAGCCTTGAAATCCAAGTTTAGCCAAGCACCGCCTCTCCAGCTCATCAGTGTGCCAGCCCCACGTCCCAAACTTCCTGTGTCCATGTGTGTGGTTGAATTGAGCCATGGTGACATTAGTCATGTTTACTGTTGACTGAGAACAAGGATACGTGGTATCCAAGGCCTGACTGTGGCCTCTGACTGCACAGTCGCTCACTAACTCTAAGAGAGTATGAAAAGGACTCAAATAGACACTGTGTACAGAAGAAGTTGGTAGGATGAGGGTCTCTTCTTCGGTGGGGTAAAACGGCTTGTCTCCTTTTGTTTTGTCATTGGGTTTTGACATTTAGCTTAAGGCAGCCCCAAACTCACTGTGCAGCCCAGGCTGACCCTGAACTCATAATCTTCCTACCTCAGTCTCCCAAGTGCTAAGAGTATAAGTGTTATTATCAGACTCTGCCCTTTAAAACAACAAAGTCAAGCCTGGGGAGTTGGCTCAGGGGGTTAGAATGCCTGATATGTAAGCAAGCCAAGGCTTCAAGTTCTAGCTACAGAACCATGTGAAAAACTAAGCATGGCCACACAGGCAGCTATAGCCCAGGGCCCTGAGAGGCTGAGGCAGGCCTGGGCTACGTGAGGCAGGGGATTACCAGAGACTGCTGGCTACCAGTCTATCTGAAATAGCATGTTCCAGGTTAAGTGACAGATTCTGTTTCAAAGTAGGAGCAAGCCAGTAGCAGGGGAAAGCCTGATGTCCTCCTCTGGCCTCTGTATGTGGCCATATACTGGTGAGCACAGACACAAATACCCTCACATACCCACACGTGAAGTAGCTCAAATGGTAGAGTACTCTTTGACTAGCATGCACAAAGCCCCAGCACTGAAAAAAAATGGGAGTGGTGGCACGTGCCTGTAATCGCAACATGCTGCAGATGGACACAGGAGGACCAAAATGCAAGGTCATCCTGGGCTAAGTACCTAATTCGAGGCCAGCCTAGGCTACTTCATAAAAAGTTTTATGAAGATATAATTCACATTTCATACAGACTGCACATTTAAAATGGACAGTTATGTTACCTTAGCCACAGAATTGTGGAACCAGGAACAGAAATTGATTCCAGACATTTTGCTTTCTTTTCTTGTTTTTTTTCTTTTCTCTTCTCTTTTCCTTATTCTTTCTTTGTCTCTCTCTGTCTCTCTCTGTCTCTGTCTCTGGAGATGGGGTTTCTCTGACAGCTCTGGCTGTCTTGAAACTCAGGCTGACCTCAGACTTAAAGATCCACCTGCCTCTGCCTCCCAAGTGCTGCTATTAAGGCATGAGCCACCACTGCCAGGCGACATTTTACTTTCTTAATAAAATGGTTTAGATTTTTTTGTTTTATTTTAATAAGCATATGAGTATTTTTCCTCCATGTACGTTTGTACACCACGTGTATACCTGGTGCCCAGGGAAGTCAGAAGAGAGCATTGGATTCACCAGAAGTGGAGTTACAGAGGGCTGTGAACCATGTGGGTTCTGGAAACTGAACCTGGGTTCTCTGTAAGAGCAACAGCTGCCCTTAACCATCAGACCATCTCACCATGTCGTTTTCTATAAACAGGACCACACAGTATCCGATTTCATCAGATTACTTTTTATAAAGGCAAAATATCTTATTAAACCGAGAAAATCAGATGAAGCTGAGGACACCAGGTAAATTTGACTTAGAGCTATTTGTCCTAAGAGGACTTGAGTGGGCAAGGCATTTGCATATGAAGATCCCTTGAACATTCAGTGTGACAGCCAGGGTGTCAAGTGTCCTACAGGCAAACTGTATCCTTTAAAGTGTGGTTTTTGAAGGAAACGAGTTCTGTAACTAGTTGCACGATTCTCTCAAGGGGGTTGTATAAATTAGTTTTCTCACAGTTTACGAAATGCCTGACAAAGCAATGGAAGGAAGGAAGGGTTTATTTTGTCTCATGGTTTGAAGGACTATGGTTTATGCCTTACTTAGGGTTTCTATTGCTATGACAAGACACCATGACCACAGCAACTCTTAGAAAGAAAGACATTTAATTGGATCTGGCTTACAGTTTAGAGGTTTAGTCCATGTTTGTCATGGTGGAAAGAGTGGTGACAGGCAGGCAGACATGGTGCTGGAGAGGTTCCTGAGGTTCTACACCCGGACTGTCAGACAGCAGGAGAGCAAGTGATACTGGGCTTGGCTTGAGCAAGTGAAACCCCAAAGCCCCATTTTTCTCCAAGAAGACTGCACCTACTCTAACAAGGCCATACCTCCTAACAGTGCCACTCACTATGGGTCTGTGGAGGCCATTTTCATTCAAATCACCACTGTCCACTATGGTGAGAAAGGTGCATGAGAAGGTGCAGCTGGTGCATGAGAAGAGGACGTGCTGGAGTTCTGCAGATCCCCCTTTCCCTCTTTTCATTCAGTCCAGGGAACCCATCCCACAGGATGATACCACATGCATTTGTTATGGTTTTTCCCCTCAGTTAAAACTCCCTGGAAACATCCTCAAAGTTACATCCAGAGCTGTATCTCCTAGGCTATTCCAAATCTAGTCAAGTTGACAACCAACATCAATCATCACAGGGCTTCCCTAGTATGGAGATGTGGTTTTTCATGCCCATGACTTTATTAAGGGAAGGATATATGGGGCTTATTAACAGTGTTACTAGCTACTTATATCCTGTGAACAAGCAACAGCGTTATTAACACTAACTTCTTGGGGATGACCAACAGCTTTCTAGTGGACTTAGGGACTAAAGCATTGGAGGGAAGGCACACCTGATACCGTAAACCTAGCCAAAAATGTGGCCAGAGGGATCTTGGATCCTAAAGGAGAATCTACTGCTGACATCTTGGTAAGTTAATATAGATATCACTGCCTTCTAAATTCTCATCCTTTACCTGTAGGCCGCTCTTGTCCTCATCAAAGAAGCTCCGATTTGCAGTAGACGGAGCTGTAACAGAGAACTACAGCTGGTCAAAGTCAGGGAATACATGACCATGAAATGCCCAGACGGAATGGAACATATGCAACAGTATCTCCAACCCAAGGCTCAGGGACATCGAGGAAGAGGGACTGGAAACTCCATAAGAGCCAGAGGGCTGGGAGGATCGCAGTGAGGTGTCTCTTCTGGGCACAACAGGAACATTTGCATATATGAGCTCTCAACACCAATGATATGACAGCATGGTTGTGGGAAAGGTTCACAGACTCCACCCCTAGTCGAATAGCCACCATCAACCAACCACTGCTGACAAAAGGGAGGGGAGCTAGCTTTCTTCAGGAACAAGCCCTCTGACAAGTTGTTCTAAGTAGTCAGTGTTAAACACATGTATGTATGGGCAACACTAAGAGGACTTGTGTGTGTGTGTGTGTGTGTGTGTCCCTGCATGCGCGCACACACACATGTAATTATAGATGAAGAGGTCAGGAATGTGAAAGTGGATATGGAGGAGGAGAGGGAGGGATGGAAATGAAGTAAACACAGTGTGCTCATGCATGAAAATCTCAAAAAAAAGAATAGTGGAGGCCACAGCAATAGTTCAGTGGTTAGGAGCACTAGCTGTGTTTACGGAGTTCAATTCCCAGGACATGCACAAGGCATTAGAACCCTCTGTAACTCCAATTTTAGGAGATCCAATGCCCTCCTTTAACCTTCAAGAGCACAGGAATTGTGAGTGTTATACATACATACATACATACATGGAGGCCAAAGATTCACACATATAAAACAATAAAATAAAAAATGAAGAGTAAAGTATTCATACTCAATGAACGAGGGCACATAGGGTGTATAAAAGCTACCATACCGGCCTGGAGAAATGGCTCAGCGGTTAAGAGCACTGACTGCTCTTTCAGAGGTCCTGAGCAACTCCCAGCAACCACATGGTGGCTCACGACCATCTGTAATGGGATCTGATGCCCTCTTCTGGTGTGTCTGAAGACAGCTACAGTGTGCTCACATACATAAAATAAATAAATTAAAAAAAAAAAGCTACCATACCTCAGACAGCCTCTGAGCCTAACCCCATAGCTAACCCAAACCATTCTTTTCTATAATATTATTTATATATCTAATAATTGGTAAGTACAAAACCCATCGAAGTTCTAATAAGTGCTTTAAAAATCACAAGGCTAATTAGTAGCAATCTCTCTTTCTCGGGGGCTGAAAAGTATGAAATATCTGCTAGCAGTAAAGGTAAGTTCAGGCCGGTGATTAAGACATTTGTTGCTTTTGCAGAGGACCTGGCCTTGATGGTTCCCAGCATCCCCACTGGGGTTCACAAGCACCTGCAACTCCAGGTGCAGGACATCTGCCACCTTTTCTGACCTCTGAGGGCTCCTGCATGCATGTGGTACACATACGTATACACACAAAGTAAATAAACAAATACATGTAACTCGAGAGTTTAAGAATCCTTTGGCAAGTATATGCAGTCAACCAAGGACATACATTTGTAACAAGGCTCCCTGGAGACTTAATAGCATAGGGATTACAGGAGGTTGGCTCTTTGGGAAGAAGAACTGCTCAGCTACATAAATTTCAACCTGAAGGGAAAGAGTAATTGAACTTTGCAGGAACCACAGCAGAAGTGAGAGAAGAGAGAGAAAGGCTTGTTCCAAAACATGAGAGCCACTCTCTGTGGAACGCTCCAGTGATGACAGACAGCTCTGGACAGAAGAACATGCTGCTCTCTTCTCTGCCCTAAACATGCATTCAGTTACTTCACAGCAAGCCCCCTCCCCAAAAGACCAGTGTCTTCTCAGCCCTACACTCAGCCAAAGAGAAAGGATGAAATTAACTGATCTAGTAGACAGCGGTTAAGTCCTGGTAAAAGGGGAAAACTAGACTAGAGTGATAAGCATAACCACACACCCGCTCAGGGACACACGTGTCATTTCTCAATCACTAATTATTGGGGAAATGCAAAATACCACCTCACCCCAATAAAAATAACTCATCAAAAGGACAAAATGATAGCAAGTATTGGAGAGGATATGAAGAGAAGGAACCCTTGCACCCACCTTTGGTGGGGACGTAAACAAGTACAATCCTGGAAATACTGTGGCAGTCCCTGAGAAAACTAAACCTAGTGTACACAACTGAGATTTTACCAGTCAGGAGCTGGGGGCAGGAGCTTCATGTGTTTGAGGCCATCCTGGGCTATATAGTGAGTTCAGGCCATCCTGGGCTACAAAGTGTGTCCCTATCTCAAAAAAGCCAAAGGAGGCGGGATGGGGAGAAAGGAAAATAGAAGTATAGTTTGACCCGGAATTCCCATTTCAGTGGGAGGAAGAAGAAATAAAATTGAAAGGAAATAAAACCAGTCTGTTAAATAAACGTGTACATTCCAGGTTCATTGAGCACTGTTGATAAAAGCCCAGAAGACAGAGAACGACCTAAATGTCCATCAACCAATGAAAAGCCAGGCACCCAAGAACAAGCAGCTTGTGATCTCACTCCCACTCAGAGTCTGGGAAAGTTGATGGCTACTGCATAAAGTGTGCTCAGTGGGGGAGGGGATTGGCCCATGGAACACCGTCTCATCACTGAGAACTAGTTACAGTTAGAGGCCTCCTGATGGCTCCTGCTGCTGGCAGATAACAAGTTTGCACTGTCTCAGGACACTAGAAGAGAAGACGTGGGTGGTTTTTACCTTGTTGAAAAAAAGACAATGATTGAGAAGATGGATGCTTTACCTGATAGTTAGAGACGTGTTGAAACATCGCGTGGTGTCTCTTAGTATATTCAGTTCTTATACTTTTTGTTCCAGCTAAAATATATTTAATCAGTCAGAAAGTGAGCCTTAATATATCTCAGGATCTTTATGAACATGTAAAGTGACTTGCCTTTTCCAGCTCCACGATATTCCACCATGGCTGCCTTCTACAGATGGACAATTGTGTTGTGTCCAGTCTCTCGCTACTGCATAAAGTGTGTTTGTAGCTTTCAAGCACAAAAGAGAAAATTGAATTAAACCTCCCAGGATCGGGTTGGGGATTTAGCTCAGTGGTAGAGCACTTGCCTAGCAAGTGCAAGGCCCTGGGTTCGGTCCTCAGCTCTGGAAAAAAAAAAAAAAAAAACCTCCCAGGATCCTCCGCCCATCCTTGTTTTATACAGTTCACCAATTGCTAGAGCAGTGCCGTCTTCTACTTTATGGTTATCCTACTTTGCATAAGAAATATGGTGAGAAGAACTCAGCTGTTCTCTTCAGGGAAGACCCATGGTGTGAGGGTGAGAAATCGGCGACCTATAGCTCTCTGTGTCCCTGCTGCCCAGCAATCCTTTTCCTCTCCTTGCCTTGCTAAGACAACCAGTCAGGATTATACAAATGCCTTGCTTGGTTCAACATTTCTTCCACCATTCGATCCTAAGGGTGAGACCACATCGGCTTGAGTGCCTCGTCCCCATGGTGGTGTAGGAAGCTTCCTGCTCCACTGACTTCGACAAATCTTATAGGAAGAAGTGTGCACTGTGTACTAGACGCCATGCTGTGAGCTACAAGCAGTGACTATGGCACACGGCACTGTCTGTTCTCCTGGCTTTCTGATAGTGGTGCTGAGACACTGACCTGCTCAGCCATTTCAGTCAACGCACGAACATCTCTTAGTTACTCCTTTTTTTTTTTAAAGTGAAAGCTTCATTATATAGCCATCTTCACTCTGCGTCTCTTCAGTTCTTGGGAAGTAATGAAAAAAAGTCCATAAAGTTTAGTACTTTCAGATAGGGCTTCACTCCCAAAGGCAAACTTGCAACCCCCCTCCCAGCTATATAGAATGTAGAGCCAAAGGAGGTAATCACCTGATTCTAAGGGTTAGCAACGGCTGGCTAGGTTTATGTCAACTACAAGCTAGCATCATCAGAGAGGAGAGAGCCTCAATTGAGAAAATGCCTCCTGAAGATCTGCCTGTAGGTAACCCTGTATGCTATTTTCTTAATTAATGATTGATAGGGGAGGGTTCCATTCATTGTGGATGGTGCCACCCCTGTACTAGAGGTCCTGGGTTCTATAAGACAGCAGTCATGGTGAGCAAGCAAGTAAGCAGCACCCTTCCATGGCCTCTGCATCAGTTCCTGCCTCCGGTTTCCTGCCTTGTTTGTTTTCCTGTCCTGACTTACTTCAGTGAACAGCAATGTGGAAGTGTAATGCATCCTTTTCTCCCCAAAGGTGGTCATGGTATTTCCTCACAGCAGTGGTAACCTTAACCAGGACAGAAATCAACTTTTCCTTTACACACCTCTCTAAATCAATTATGTCTTATTCTTTTACATTTATTCTGCTTTGAACTCCAAGCTCTTTTTGTTACCATAGTCACTATTCAGTAAATATTTACTGGGTTCCAGGCACCATGCCAAACCTGTATAAAAAAAATCATGTAATTTTCCCTAATAGAGGGTAAGTACTATTATATATGTTGTGAGGAGGAGGACATCTAGGCTTAAAGAAGTTTAGTAACATGCCTGGGTTGAACATCTAACAAGGGCAGATACAGTCAGAGAAGTCACAATGGTGCAGTAGGAAAGTCTCTGGCACGATTAATAAACTACAGCTGGAACAATAACTGATAAACTTGGTGTTTATTTTTGTGCTTTATGCATGTTGTTAGGATCTGTAAAGATTCTCCCTCACCCCTGGCCGATCTTCTGTGTGGAAGAACTTCTGCCGCAGGATTTCTGACTGATTCCAGAATGGTTGAAGAGAATCTGGGCTGGAAGAGGAGCAATTTCTCTCTCTCTCTCTCTCTCTCTCTCTCTCTCTCTCTCTCTCTCTCTCGTATGTTTTCTTTTATTAGATTATTTTTTATTTACATTTTAAATGTTATTCCCTTTCCCGCCCCCCCCACCAGAAACCTGCTATCCCATCCCTCCTCCCCCTGCTTCTATGAGGGTGCTCCCTCACCCACCCACTCCATCCCACCTCCCCACCCTGACAAACCCCTACCCTGGGGCATTGAGCTTTGACAGGACCAAGGGCCTCTTCTCCCATTGATGTCTGACAAGGCCATCCTCTGCTACATATGCAGCTGGAGCCATAGGTCCATCCCTGTATTCTCTTGAGATGGTGGTTTAGTCCCTGGGAGCTCTGGGATGGGGGTGGGGGTCCGGTTGGTTGATGATGTTGTTCTTCTTATGGGATTGCAAACCCTTCAGCTCCTTCCGTCCTTTCTCTAATGAGGAGCGATTCCTTAATGGTGATTTGAGGTGAGAACTGGGAGCATGCATTTCAGACTCTCTTCATCAGGTCAGCCAGGCTCCTCTCCCCTAGCTTACAGAGTGAATTCCTGGGGGTGGGGGAGGAGGAGTAGGAAGAGAGGAAGGGAGGAAGGGGGAGAGAAAGCTGAAGCGCACAAAGTCCCCCAGCCTGGGAAACAAAACAAACAACTAAGAAATTATATGAGAGGTTTGTAGTCCCAAGCGTCCCTGTGATCTGAGGGGAGGAGGTGGGGGCCATCGAGGGGGCAGAGGAAGATTTGGTATACATGAGATTGTCCAGTGAAATCTGAGAAAGACGAAGTGCACAAGAACAATTTAACAAGGAGAAAACAGACGGAGTGTTCCA
Organism: Rattus rattus; assembly: GCF_011064425.1. NCBI lineage: Eukaryota > Metazoa > Chordata > Mammalia > Rodentia > Muridae > Rattus > Rattus rattus. Next base: position 152,547,542 of record NC_046159.1, on the reverse strand, counting down.
TAGCAAATTGAAATTAGAAGAAGAGAAACCTGAGAAACAGGAGAAGCTTGTGCTGGTGAAGGTACAGGAGACTCACAGGTCGGTACTTAACCAGTGATGGAGATGCTGGCGCAGGCCGGCTCAGGTCCAGCGCCTAGTGCGACCAGATGAAATCACTCTGACAATACTGCTTGCGGTGGTACTGGATAAAGGATGCCGAGCTAGGTCGAAGAAAGGTTAGAGGCTGAGAGGTTTGGAACCCCAATTTGTCAAAGCGAAGTTGCTGTCTGTCACCAGCATTGGGGTTTGTCTGTCTTCTGCCTCATTTCACAGCTACGGGGCAGTTCTTTGGAAGCAGGGATGCTCCTCTTAAAACAGGAGCGCGAGGGTACGTGAGGTAGCAGAAGGTTGAGATTCCTTGGGTAGAGATGAATTAAAAGGGGCCGAATGGTGCTGCTAAGTTTCTTCTCATCCCTAGAAGGACTTTCCTTATCACTAACAATACTTGGCAATTACTGTGAGTTGTCGCAAATAAGCTGAGATACGGTGGCTTTGAGTCACGGAAGGCTGAGTACCTGAGTGTGCCAGTCTCTGTAGCCTTCCCATCCCGTTTGGAATCCTGTAACATGAGCTAGCTTACTCCAGCAGTTATGGTGCTGGGTGGTAGACAGTCCTGTCAGCCAGCTGTGCACACACCGGTAAATACTGTTTCTTAGGCAAAGGTAATATTTTCTATAGTTGTAAAATCCCATTATACTATGTTGGCAAAGAAACATTAAGAACTTTGTATAGCTTTTAAAAAAGCAACTATTTTTTTTTTTAGAGAATAACTTTAAAGTTTAAAAGAAAGGTGTGTGTATGTGTGTGTGTGTGTGTGTGTGTGTGTGTGTGTGTGTGTGTGTGTCCAGGCTGTCTGATCTTGGCAGTTCTTTCCTGCCCAAGCATCATTCTAACTGCGAGTCAGTGATGACTAGGCCTTGACAGCGTCCTCTTGGCTTCCTCTGCGTCATCGTAGAAGCCATTCTAATGCCGGCTTTTCCCCTGGTGGAGCTAGGCCGGGTCTCTAGGGGACACAGCCATTTGAAACTCCCTGCGGTTTGAATGGGCTGGCCCAGCTGGCAGAGGCCAGCAGCTGTGTTGCCTTTGGTTGCATGGCAACACAGCACCCCACCCATCTTCTGTTCTCTGAGCAGAGGCTCAACGCTACGCTGCAGGAGCTCTGTCTGCCCTTGCTGTCTCACAAGGACCGGAAGAGGATGAAACACCAGTCAGTGCCGGGGGAGTTGCGACGGAAAAAATTTTTTCCATCTTGGTCAAGTCGCCATCGGGAAATCATTCAGACTCAATATTGAGACTGATACAGGGCGGTGAGTGGTGTTTCTCGAGCAGGCTTTTCTGCTTGCCGAGCAATGCCCGCCCTTTGAGAACAATCAGCATCATTTAACCTGGCAGGGTTGACAGAGCTTGGGGCAGGCCTTTGAGAAGTCTCATCTGCTTCTGAAACTCGGTGGTTTCATACAGGAACACTGCAAAAAGAGACTAGAAACAGGAAGTGAAAAAAAAAACACCATTTCTAACTAATGGAAACTACCTTTTGCTCACCTGCACCTGCATTCCTGCTAAACATCATTTAAATTAGTGCAGAGGTCTACCCTTCTAGGTACTATCCCCAGATGGTATGTACTCTACAGGGGCTTTGCCACTGATCTCGCGTTGCCTGTCGCCATAACAAAATCTCTTAGTCTCCTTCACGTTCCTCAGAAAAGAAACAGCTTGCTCATGGTGGGGCGGAATTAAATTTGGAGTCAGGGCATAGTTCTCTCTCTCTCTCTCTCTCTCTCTCTCTCTCTCTCTCTCTCTCTCTCTCTCTCTCTCTCTCTCTCTCTCTCTCTCTCTCTTCTTTTTTTTTTATGACAGGGGTCCCATTACCTAGCCTGGAACTCAGCCACGCAGCTGAGGATGACCCTGAACGTGTGTGTTCCTCCTGCCTTCCCTTCCTAAGTGCTGAGATCACAAAGGTGTGTCCTTGTGCCACCATGCCCCGCTCAGAAGTTCTTTCAGTGTAATTTTTGAATAGCTCCTGAGTAGTAAGGAACAGAGAAGGAGCTGTCTTTGGCCAACGAGAGAACAGAGACGAGAGGAGTAAGATGAGGACAGCTGGAAGGTGTACGTCAGAGTGCGCCAGAGGGAGCAGCCGGCCAGCCAGGCTCAGAACTCCCTTTCCCTCCGGGCCTTGGCTTCACAGACCTGGCCACCATTAGCATAAACTTTCTCACTAAGGTGGGGGAGGGTGGCTGAGGCCCTTGATGGCACTGTGCCCAGAATAGAAAATGTGGTTGTTGGCAACTATATCAAAGGCCACGTCTCTGCTCCTTTAGAAACCTTTCCACCTCTGATTATCAGACCCCAGAACCAGCACGCCCAAGGCCCACGGAAACTTTGGAACAATAGGCCTTGCCCTGCCTGTCACCTGTGTGTGTGTGTGTGTGTGTGTGTGTGTGTGTGTGTGATATTTATTTATTTATTTATTTATTTATTTATTTATTTATTTATTTATTTTCTAAAGACAGGATCTGGCTGTTCTTTTAACATATGTGAGTTCAAATCCCAGCACCCACATGATGGCTAAAGGGCATCTGTAACTCCAGTTTGAGGGGATCTGACACCCTCTTCTGGCCTCCTCTGCTAACGGACAAATGTGGCTCAGACATAAGGGCTTGCAAAAACACTCACCCACATAAAACAAAAATAAATAAGTGTTCGGAAAAATGTTTTTATTCGTTTATGTGTATGAGTGTTTTGCTCACTCGCATGACTGTGCACCACATGTATTGCCAGATGCCAGGGGAGGTCAGATGAGGGCATAAGAGTCTCTGGTACTGAATTTACAGATGGGTGTGAGTGCCACCATGTGGATGCTGAGAACGGAGCCCACGCCTCTACAGGAGCAGCCAGCACTCTAAAGCCTAAGCGACCTCTGCAGGTCTCCACTATTAGCTGCTTCCAGAAAGTATCCCAAGCCAGGAGGGTGGTGGACATGCGTAGTCTCAGCTACCAGGGAGGCTGGAACAGGAGAGAGGCTCAGGGTAAGGAGTTTGGGTTGATGTGGGGACTACAGCAAGACTCTGCACAGAACGATGCAAATGAATTATCTCTTGGTTCTGGAGGCTGAGTCTGAAAATCAAAGTTGCAGCAGGGTTGAAGGAAAACATGCTTCAGGGTTCTCTTCTAGTTTATGTGCTCCTTGGAATATAGATGGCTATGTGTGCACGCTCATGCTCATATCTTTCCCACAAATGTATATCCTTATGTTCGAATGGTCTCCCTCCTATGAGATCGGTAGACAAATTGAATTGGCATCGCTTATCTTGGTAAAAACACTATTTTCAAATGTTGACTAGCGGGTTAGTGTTTGAACAAATGAACAACCCATGAAAGCAGCCTAAACACAGGTACGTAGCCTTCTCTCATTCCTAAAAGTCTGGGTTGTAGGTGGACCCTCCCCCCTCCCCCCCAGGGTGATGCCTGAAGTGCATAGGGCTGGAGCTTGCAGGGAAATTGTGGGGCAACACCCAACAGGGCCAGTAGTAACAGAATTTCCTGGGCTACGAGCAGAATAGTGGCCACTAAAATCCAGACTCAGTCCTTTAAGAATTGGAATTCAGCAGGTGAGAGAAGATTTTAACTAGGCATTAGAACACACACGGCAGTGATATGTATAATATATATACATATATATTATATCTATATAAGAGAGAGACTTAAGTTATATGCAAGAGTGCTTTCTCGTAGGGACATTTGTGGAGATTTGCTCTGAGCGGTTCTTCTGAGGGGATGGGAAAGGCTGAAAGCCAAGGAGGGCACCCAGAGAAGCCTGGACCTCTTGCGTGCTTAGGAGATGGGTAGAAGCAGCTAGGGCGAGAAACAACTGGGAGGGCAGGAAAAAGGCTGATTGTGACAAAACTTAAAATATAGGTAATGCGGGTGAAGAGATGGCTCAGTAGTTAAGAGAATGGACTGCTCTTCCAGAGGAAGATTCCCAGAAGCTACATGGTAGCTCACAACCATCTGTAATGGGAATCTAATGCCCTCTTCTGGTGTGTCTGAAGACAGCTACAGTGTAGTCATATATATACATACATACATACATAATTAATTAATTAATTAATTAAAATTTTAAAATGTTATTTATGTATGTGTGAGTGTGTGTTCACATGTATGTGAATGCAAGTATGTGCACTTGTGTAGGTCAGAGGACAGTATTTTGGGAGTCAGTTCTCTTTTTCCACGTTTCTTTTAAACTTAATATATTTAGATTTTTTTTGAGATGAAAATATAATTATATCATTTCCTCTCCTCTTTCTCCCTCCCAACACTCCCATGTCATGTGTACCCCCGTCTCTTTCACATCCATCGCCTTTTCCTTAATTGTTGCCCTAAATACATGAATACGACCTGCTCAGTCTGTGCGACATCACTTTCAGGACTGGCCACTTGGTACTGGATGACCCACTGCTGTGCTCGTCCTTAGGGACCTGTATTCCTTCTACTCTCAGGATTCCTAGTTTGTCTACAGTTCTTTGTTTAGGGTTGAGGCGCTTGTCAGATTTTCCCCTTCCGTGTTAGCTTGGCTGTTGGTGCGCTTATTCAAGTCTTGCTTGGGTAGCCATATTGAAACCACATGGGTGTAGCTTCCCTGACGTTTCTAGGCGATCCGGTCTCATAGCCGACTTCCTGTTCTTCTGGTTTTCACAATCTTTCTGTCTCCTCTTCCAAGAAGTTCCCTGAGCCTTACGTGCAGGAGTTGTGTCGTAGATGTATGGGTTGGGTCTGGGCACCACACAGTGGTGACTTTTGATCAGTTGTGTTTTTCTGTAATGGTCTCTGTCTGTCACATAGAGAAGAGGGTCAGACTATACTTGTCTGGGTGTTGGGTAAGTAAAGGATATGAAGTATAAGGATATAAGGTATAAAGATAAATATTTAGAGTGCAGTTAGGGGTCATGCTGTCTTAGTAAAGTAGCAGTTGCAGGTTGTCCTTCATGACCTTACTAACCCGGGGTAGTTAACTAGGTTACTAGTACCAGGCATGCTTTCTCTCGAACGGGTCTTAAGTCCAGTTAGAGAGCTGTTGGGCTACCTTCAGGATATTCTGCCACTGGCGCGCCCATAGGGCTATTGTATGGTTCTTCTGGTCATCGTTGTTGTTCGCGAACATCATAGCTGGGTAGGACTGCTGCTTGCTTCCCTCCCTTGGAAACTTGCACAGCATTTTTTGGTACCATGGAAGTTAGGCCTCAGGGAGGAGGCTTTCAGGTCAGATCCAGCTCAGGGCCTCCCAGATCCTGTGTCTGAAGTCATTGTGCTTTTAGCTCTATGCTTGTATGGCTTCCAACCTCTGAGAAGCAACCCAGAATGACGAGTTTACTCTGGGAGTCTCAGGCACCCTACCCGGCAGCTAAAAATGGTCTTCTTGTGCCTGGAGTTGGGGTTTGTTAGGTAATATAAGGCTCTTGGGGAGAGCACTGTCAGTCCAGGTGTGGAATTTTTAAACTGTGTGTGTGTACAATATTTAATTCAAGTAAATAGATAACAACTGCTGTGACTTTTTATATGTTCCATCTATTTACCTATACATTTCATAATTTCATTTTTATAACAGCTGAATAGTATTCCATAGTGTATACACGCCACATTTCCACTACCATTTATCAGTTGAAAGAAACTTGGGTTGTTCCCGTTTCCTAACTATTGTGGGAAGAGAGCACATCTCATTGAAGAATGAGCACATCTCTGTGAAGAATGAGATGGGAGTTTTGACTGGGATTGCATTGAATCTGTAAACGGCTTTTGGCAGAATGGTCATTTTCACAGTTTACAACTACACACGTCTTCCCATCTTTTAGATTCTCTCTGTATCTCTTTCTTCAGAGATGTAAAAGTTTTATTCTAGAGGTCCTTCACTTTCTCGGTTAGGTTTATTCCTACATATTTCATTTAGGCTATTGTGAATAGGAGTGTGTCCATGATACACTCTCTCTCTCTCTCTCTCTCTCTCTCTCTCTCTCTCTCTCTCTCTCTCTCTCTCTCTCTCTCTCTCTCTCTCTCTCTGTTGTTGTTGTTGTTGTTGTATGAAAAAGCTAGTGTGGCTGGAGAAAAGGCCCAGTGGTTAGCGCACTGGCTGCTCTTCCAGAGGTCCTGAGTTCAATTCCCATCATGACCATCTATAAAGGGATCTGATGGCCTCTTCTGTCATGCAGGTGTACATGCAGCAGAGCACTCATGCATAAAATAAGTAACATAATCAATAAATAAAAAATAAGTAAAAACAAAAATTTAAAAAGCTATTGGTTTTTGTTAGCTGGTTCTGTTTCCTGTCACTTTGCTGAAGTTATTGATCATTCCTATAAGATCTCTGGTACAGTTTGGGTCTCTTCTGCTTAATATCCTCTACAAGCAGGGATAGTTTGGCTTCTTTTCTTATTTGTTTCCCTTCAACTTCCTTCTCTTTCCTTGGTTGCTGCGGCTGGCACTTGGAGCACAGTATTGAAAGGAGGATGGAGCTCAATCAGCCCTGTCTCCGTCCTGATTTCAGTGGGATTGTTTCAAGTTTTCCTGTTTAGGATGATAGAGGCTACAGGTTTCTCAGATACATCTGTTATAATACTGAGGTATGTTCTTTTATCTTGGAGATAGAACTAACTTGTTGATGGTGGCTAATCTTTTGGACGTATGTCAGTGTTTGATTTGTGAATACTTTATTGAGAATTTTGAGCCTCTGTTGATCACGGATCTATGACTGTACTTTTCCCTCTTGTGTTGTCTTTGCCTGGTTTGGGTATTAGAGCGATGCTAACTTACAGAAGGAGCTTGGCAATGCTCTTTCTGTTTCTTTGTTTCTTCTTCTTTTAAAAAATAAATAAGAATGATTGGCTGTAGAGCCTTGAAAGTCTGGTGGAATTCTTCTATGTGTCCATTTGGGTCTGGACTTTTTTTAGGCACGAGACTTTTTACTACTGTTTCGATCATGTTTGTTTTGGGTCTGTTTGAGTTATAGATTTTTTCTTGGTTTATTTTTGGTGGTTTGGATGAATCTAGAAATTTGTCCATTTCTTTTGCACCTACAGACACACTCAAAAAGAAGCTGTGTGTGTGGACTGGGAGTGTAGCTCAGTTGGTAGAGAAAATTTAATCCACATTAACACACACACTGGGCATAGTGGCACACACCTGTAGCACTCACGAAGTGAGGCAGGAGGTTCACCAGCCTTCTGTCCTCCACGTCAGAGTAAGTTTGAGGCTAGTCTGAGCTATACAAGATCCCGTCTGAAACAAAACAAAACAAAGCAAAACAAAATAAAAACCAAACTGAGGAAGAGCAGCAGCGGCTGTGCCCTCAGACTCCCTTGACAGACAGGGCAGTGTCAGACAGGGCAGTTAGAGTTCTTGTGTTCAGCCTACTTGTCTCAAGTTTTCTTCCTCTGAAAGATCTGAGGTATGACTATGTTTTTTTATATACACTCTTCATCTCCCATGTGCAAAGGTCTGGAGTGGGCTTGCACTAGCATGTGTGGTGTATGTGCACATTACATATGTATGTGTATATATGTGGTATGTGTGCACTTGTACATATGTATGTGTGCATGTATGGTGTATGTGCACCTGTACATATGTATGTGTGCATGTGTGTTGTATGTGCACTTGTATATATGTATGTGTGCATGTGTGGTGTATGTGCACCTGTACATATGTATGTGTGCATGTGTGGTGTATATGCACTTGTATATATGTATGTGTGCATGTGTGGTGTATGTGCACTTGTATATATGTATGTGTGCATGTGTGGTATATGTGCACTTGTATATATGTATGTGTGCACATGTGGTGTATGTGCACTTGTACATATGTTCATCTTATCATTTCTTCTTTACCCCTGTCTTACCCTCTCATTGCAGAGGTGTTTCAACTCCCTCATAGCTAGTTCCAGGGCCCCTACTCTAATCTGGCAGGGAATTCCAGTGTGTGTGTGTGTGTGTGTGTGTGTGTGTGTGTGTGTGTGTGTGTGTGTGTGTGTATGTGCCTGTGTGGACAGTGTAACAAGGAAACTGAGCTCCACTGTACAATACTGCATGCTGCACATACACTCCAGACAGAGCCAGCTGTTTTGCCTTGGCTGTGGTCTGCTTCCTTCCAGAGGTGAGAGGAGGAAGAGCTAGTAAGATAAGACACAGCCCTGTGACATATTTATGGATGGAACACACACGATGAAGCAACTGAAACGCCTCCAGGTTGAGCCTAGAAAAACTTACATAGCAACGCAGAACGGCCCATGTGGACTGAGTCCGTAGGTCGGTGGGTGGGATGAAGGGTTGAGGACTTTTAAATAGGCTGGGATAGTCCCTCCTCTAGCTCCTGCTTGACACTCCAAAGGGAATTTCAGTTTTCTCACAAGCACAGAGATGGGGAACTGATTTAAACTATTATCTTTTACGCATACAATGAAATACACCTTAGCCATTTAGAATGATTCAGGGAAGTAAATTTCTTGATAAAGAAAAAGATGTTTCTGCTCTATTGTTGAAAATATTTGGCTTTTTGTTCATAAAAAAACATGTGCATGCTAAATGCTGAAAGTGATCTTATGCCTATGTTATATATATGTATTATATATGTAATGCTATTATAATATATATTATGTATATGTATTAGAGTTAATGTGACTTCTGATTTTTTAATAAAAAAATTCTATCCTGTGCCATCTTATAAAAATAAAACCATGTAACAAAACCACATAACCCTTAGGGGTATTTCTCATATTTAATTGGGGAGTGGAATTAGATGAAGACTATTCCTTTTTTTTTTTTTTTTAAAGAATTTTTTTATATATATATGAGTACACTGCCACTGTCTTCAGACACACCAGAAGAGGGCATCAGATCTCATTACAGATGTCGGGAACCACCAGTTGGTTGCTGGGAATTGAACTCAGGACCTCTGGAAGAGCAGTCAGTGCCCCTAACCTCTGATCCATCTCTCCAGACCAATGAAGACTATTCTTGACAGTGAGCCTGGATTCCTCCACTCCTACCCTCCCTGGAGTGCTTTCCATCTCAAAGCTCCCGTCAGTGGGTCACCCATATAGAGCCTCACAGGGAAGGGTGGGGGAGCTGTGCTAAGAACTGCAGTCTTCATTAGGAAAGGGGCGGGCTGAGTGACTGGTTTTGCAGTCCGCACTGAAGCATCCTGGAGGAGGCGGGGCCTGGCCTGCCTTCCTTTCTCACCTTGTCGGTTTTCAAGCCGCCCGTGCTCCTCTCATGAATGGGTATCTTCTGCCTCAGTCCTGTGACTTCACTTTCCCAGTATTGTTGTGCTGGGCCAGCAGGACTGGTTTTTAGGACTATGGAGACTTTAGGTCACAAAGGGGTTACGCACCACGGGAAAGACAAAGGCAAAGTTAGAAGGTCACCAGAACCAAACAAAAATAAATCAAAATTAAGAGATTAGGGCAAGGGTCAAAAGACATGGCCTTGCTGAATGTCTACATTCTGAACTGGGGGTCAGACAGGTGCCTGGCAAATTCCTGGTTAAAACCTTCAAAGCCTATGGTGGCAGGGAGAGCCCAGGTGCTCCTCTAAGAGCTCCTGCCTCTGGTTTTGAAAGGTTTGAAATGTCTATCAGTTATATGACACAGGGGACTCGGGGAAGGAAGGGTTTCTTTTGGTTTGTAGTTCTAGAGTGCAGTCTGTCATATGAAAAAAGTGTGCAGCCAGGACAGGTCCATCTGTGGCAACAGGAGCACAAGGTGACCGGTCACATGTGTGCAGTCAGGAAACAGGTGAAAGCCGGTTCTCAGGTCACTTTCCCAAGTTCCACCTTTCATTCGGTCTGTGACAGCAACCCACAGGGTGGTGTGGTCCACAGCAGGGTATGTTTGTCCTCCTTCTTTAGTCTTCACTAGAAACCCCTTCATAAACACAGATGTGTGATCTTCAATCCAGTCAAGATAATAGTGAAGATTCACCTCGGAAGTGATTTAGCCGCCTACGCAGCCCTGACCTCCAAGGCGTTCTGGAGCGCCCGAAGACTCTGGAACCCGTGTGCAGCTGTTTAGTAGCTGTACTGCTTGGTCTTGGTAAGTTCGGTGTCTTCAAGTGGTAGTAGTTGACCCAGAATTAAAGAGGAGCTCTGAGAACCCCCAGACACCCCAGGACCCTGGATGGCATCCTCTTCTAAAGACAAAGGACTTTGTGGGCTAGGGATGAGACTGGAAAGTGCCGAGCTGTGATTCAGAACTCTGCCCTTCCATTGCCCTGTGGCTCTGAGCTAGTTAATCTCTCTGAGCCCCGGTTTCTTCCTACATAGAAGGAAATATTTACAGTATTGTTTGGCACGGCTGTGAGGCAATGCGTCCTAAGGAATTGAGAGGGTAGTGCTGGGAGCATGCTAAATGAGATTAACTGGAAAAGCTGGTTAGAGCAGACCCAGCGGCCCTCTTTTCAGGTGAAAGGTCAAGGCTGCACAGCAGGTTCCAGAGGACCCGGCAATTGCTAGATTGTGAGCCATTTCTTTCCAGAGATAGGCTGGGTGAACAGAGAGGTGCCATTTAGAAGATCTGATGTTGTTTAAGTATTTCAATAATTGAATATGGCTTCACTCTACCTGAGGAACGATTACAATTTAAATATCAGTAAATGGTCATTATGAATTAATGTAGGTGAAGTTGCCCAGAAATTAGATTTCCATCTCAAAGCTCCTGTCAGTGGATCATCCCCATACAGTCAAGCGCTTGGGGCGGCGGAGGGGGGGAGAAGTATGATAAGATTCTTTTTTTATTTTTATGTCTTATTTTTAATTATTTATTTTTATTTCATGTGCATTGGTATTTTGCCTGCATTTATGCCTGAGTGTGAAGGTGTCAAATCTTGGAGTTACAGACAGTTGAGAGCCACCATGTGGTTGCTGGGAACTGAACTCAGGACCTCTGGAAGAGCAGTCAGTGCTCTTAACCACTGAGCCATCTCCTAGCCCGATTCTTTTTTTTTTTTATTCTTTTTAAATTAAAGTTTATTTTTTGTTTGTACATATGTGTGTTATGTATTTGTCCAGTGCCTATGGAGACCAGATAAGAGCCCAAGATCCTCTGGAACTGGATTTGACCATCACGTTGGGGCTGGGAACTGAATCTGAGTCCTCTACAAGACCATAAGGGTCTTATTTTCTCTCCAGCATACCCTTGACTGAAAAATGAAGACAGGACAGCTCCTAGGTATGGCTGAAGAGAGGGTTTATTGTAGATAGAAGGGAGAGGTCAGCCAGAGGCTGGGAAGGGCCCAGACTGAAGACACTGAACAAGGTCATGAGAGTGGCCGAGAAGCTGGGGAAGGGAAGGGAAGCTCAGGGGCTGGAGAGGTTTAGAGTGTGGGGTCGGCTGTGCCATCTAGGATGCGTCTGTAACTGGTACTTGATGTAGGGAGAGAGGAAGACTGGTAGCTGGCATTGGCTTTGGCATTTTAAATAGGCACCTCAGCCATTTGTCTTGAATTTCTTTGAGACTTAATAATCCTATCTCCTATATCTTATTAACTTTTTCTGTTGTTTGTTTGCTTGCTTGCTTGAGGCAGTCTCACTGTGTATCCCTGGCTGGCCTGCAATTTACAGAGATCTGCCTGCCTCCTAAGGGATGGGATTAAAGGCATGCACTGACATGCCCAGTTCTTATTAACTTTAGGAAAAAAAAAATCCCAGCAAGCACAGAGGGAAGTGAAGGCCCACGATCGTCACAGCTGAATTCCAGATGTTCAGATGGGCAGTGCTCAGGGACCTGGGAGACAACTGCTTTCAGATTAGCCAGAGCTCCAGATGCCAGCTGGCTGGGCTTGCCTGTCACACTCTGCAGTTCTTAGGCAGCTGTTTCTGGGGTTAGGGTAGGAGAGGGAAAGTTGAGGAAAGACCCTAGAGCTTTGCTGCCAAACCAGACGTTCTGTATCGCTCTGTGGTCTGAATGTCTGTGTCCCCTCAAATTCATAGATTGGAACTTAACACCAACTGTCGTAGTATTAAAGGGTGTGGCCTTTTCAAGTCATAAGGCCATCCTCGCTCTGAGGATTAAAGCTCATTAAAGAGGCTGAAGAAGGAATCTTTTCACTGTTACCATGTGTGAATGTGAATGTCTGCTATGGGGAGAACAGCCCTCCCCTAGTCCTGAATCTGCTGGTGGCTTAGACTTCCCGGCTCAGAATTAGGAGAAATACATTTCTGTTGTTTATAAGCCAACCCATTAGGTATTTGCTATAGTAACCTAAACTTAGACCCCAGAGCTTCCTGAAGAAAGGAGTGCACAATGGTGGCTTCAACAACAGAAATTAATTTTCTCAGCTGTGGGGCTAGATGATACAGATGTCAGCTGCTTCTTTTGGAAGTCTATGAGTTTGCTCCAGGCCCTTGTCTCTGAATACATGTCTATGGCTAAGTTTCCTCTTTTTTCTAAGGAAGCCAGTCACACAGGGTTAGTGGCCTTCTGGTTTTCCTTTTAGTTACTTATTTTATCTTAAGACAGGTTTTCATGCCATCCAGCCTTGAACACAGTTTGTAGCTAAAGTTGGCCTTGAACTCCTGATCTTCTTGCTTGCCCTTTCCCACATGCTGGGGTTAGAGCACCATGCCACCATGAAGAGTTACCTCTTCAAATTTTGTGCTGTGGCACATGTATCTTAGCTGTTCAGGAAGTTGAGGCAAGAGGATTGGTTGAGCCTGGGAATTGGAGGCCAGTCTGAGCAATATGAGTAGAACATCTAAAATCCAACCCAACTGAACCTACCTTTAGAATTATGGTTACTGTCTGAGATACTGGCATTAGGAATGTGGCTTATAAATGTCTCGAGACAAACAACTCACATCATAAGCTCATCCCGCTCAGTCCGATGCAGTCAGGGCACATTCAGGCTTTTTTCTTGGCATTCTATGTTAGCTGTGATAGGTCACCATGACCATGGCAACTTATAGAAGGAAGAGTTCATTTGGGTTTATGGTTCAAGAACAGTAAACTAAGTGTCTGTCCCCATCACGGGCATGGCAGGCATGTGGCTCACTGAGACACTCAGGTCTTCTCCTTGTCATTGTTTTGAGACAGAGTTTCCCTGTGTAGCCCTGGTTGTCTTGGAACTCACTCTGAGCAGGCTGATCTCAAACTTAGACATCTGTCCCCACCACTGCCCGGTGAGAGCTCACATCTCAAAAATCACAAGCAGAAAGTAGAGAAAATAAACTCAAAATAAGGCTTTACAAATTCAACATTTTAAAAAGAAAATCTACATTTTTTCCCCTACTGACATGTTTTCTTGCAAGTCCACACCTCCTTAGACTTTTTGAACAAGGCCACCAATTGAAAATCAAGTATTGAAACACCAAAGACTGTGGGGGGACATTTCTCATTCAAATTGTCACACATTAATTGGGTATGTGTCCTTGTGGGATTTTTTCTTAGTGTTTCCTTTTACTGTGAAAATGCTTCAAACACACACAGTGTATGTTCTCACCTGTCTAACACACACCTGTTTAACTTCACTGTCAGATTTGCTGCCTAAAGAGCTTGGAGAGACAAGTTTCCTTGATTTAAACAGGGTTCCACCTCAGCTATGTTAGATCACTCGCCTGCTGGTCACTCGCCTGTTTCATATTTTAGAGGCAGGATCTCTCCTGTAACCCAGTCTACACACAAACTTACTATGTAGTTGGAGATGACCTCAACGTCTTGATTCCTCTGCTTCTATCTCCTAACTTGAGATCAAAGGCATAGGCTATCATTCTTGGGTTACATGCTCCTATGACTATAAACCCAGGGCTTTTCCTATGCTACTAGGCAAGTACTTCATCAACTGAGCTACATCTCCAGGCCCCAGATTTCTTACATTGTCTTCAAATGTCTTGGAATTACTTTCTTCACACAGAAACATCAATATTCCTGTGTTATCTACATCTCCTTACATTTTATAGTGTTGAACACCTCCAATTCTTACATTTTTTAAAAAGATTTATTTATTTATTTTATGTACATTGAGTACACTGTAGCTGTCTTCAGACACATGAGAAGTGGGCATCAGATTTCATTACAGATGATCGTGAGGCACCATGTGGTTGTTGGGAATTAAACTCAGGACCTTTGGAAGACCAATCAGGGCTCTTAACCACTGAGCCATATATCCGGCCCCCAATTCTTATGTTTATGACATTGACTCCAAGTACATTAAGGCATTTTGGCTAAGGGGTAGTGTTGAAGGTCAGGGTTTTATTGCAGTCTAAGAAATTTAATGCCCTGGATGTCTTAAAGTAATTTGCCATGTCAAAGCTATGAACAAGGTAGGACATGGTGGCAATGTTGGACGCAGGACAGTCTGTGAAGAGTTGACGAACTTACAGAGTCTGTAAGTGGCAGTCATGAGCTACTTCTGGGGGAGATCACACAGCCAGCAATCCCCAAAGCAGCCAGGAGTTGGTAGGATGAGATCAGAGTCTGAAGCAGGAGATGAAATGACAAGTTTTTATTATTTAAGAGAGGCGATGTCAGAGAAGTTATGACCTTGGAGGAATGTTGAGTTACTTCCTCTTTCTCTTCTATCTCCAGGGGCTGAGTAATCAGGATATATTTTCTATGAATTTTTATCATGCACACCATGTGCCACAGGCTGAAGAAACAGTAGAACTTACTGGTAACGTCTACTTTCCACCTGGGATCCTATGGGTCCATGACATAGAGGTGAAGGACCCATTTCATCGATATAGAGGAGGGACTCAGAGAAAGGTTAAACAGGGGGCACGTGGTATTGGCAAGATCAGTATGGGCAACCTCCATATATGTTTGGCCATTCTATACAAAAGTCTTCTTTTTGGTCACAGAGGAAGTGGGAGTAAAGGTCATGGATTGGAGGAGGAGGGGAAGATAGGGAAGTGATGAAATTGTGATTGATTCCTAACAACATGCTATGAAACAATTTCCCAACCCGATTTGGAAGATTGTTTGCTAGAAGTCGGGATTTCTTGAATTCTGAATCTCCATAAGAATTGTCCTGGACAGAAGCAGACAGGAGAGAAAGAAGGAAACGCTTATGTCCAATCCAGTAGAGTTGAGCATGGCTGCTGGAGTGAATCATCATTCTTCTGGAACCACGGACAATATGGTTGATCTTGGTGTTCTATGAAACTTAAGGGAGCAGGGGCCTATTGGATTGATATATAGGAAGAGAGATTATCTTGAGGTGGAGGAGTAAAGGGCTTGAGGTGGGATAGGTGAGTCCGATGAGGGAGACACTCAAGCTTAGTGGCTGTGGTAGTTACAAGAATTACTTTGAAGGGGCCCTTCCATTTAGGAGGAAGGGTGAAGGACATTGGTTCAGACGGGAGAGAAAGGCTAGGTCCCCAATGTTGTCTGAGGATGGATAGGAGTTGCCATATGGCTGGGGTAGGTAGTGATTAGTACAATTCCATAGGAGGGAGTGGTAATGACAGTGTAAGGGAGTGAATAGGGGATCAGGGAAAGATAAGGGGTCAGAATGGGTTGTTCTGTACATGAGTTCCAATGGCATGGCCTGAGAAGGGCTGGCAGTAGGAGCTTCATTCAATTGAGGTGAAGTTCTTGTGAGAGTTTGACAAGACTATTTTTATAGGAGCAGTTAGGTGGTTCTGTTTTTCCTATGGACTGGGGGTGGTATTGGATATGGAAATGCCAAGAGATGCTGAAGGCTTTGGATAGGATTTGGGAAGTTGGCAAAGAGAATTCAGGGCCATTGTCTGACTAGAGGAGGTGGGGATTCCTAAACAAGGAATCATTTCCTAGAGGAGGAGGAGGCCAGAGACTCCTTTGTTGGTGGTAGGGTACCAAGGACCAACCTTGGCTTAGAGAGGGGTTCTAAGGAAGGGATGTTCTAGATTGGTGAAAAAACAACCAGAAATCAATTGTGGGTACAAGTAGACATCTCTGGGTTCTGCTCGAGGTCCCCCACACCCCGACAGCTTTGTAGATAGCTCTCAGATCTGTAGTCTGCTGACATAGATTTCTACTAGAGACAGCTCTCTTGTACTAGAAAAAAATTCTAAAGGCTCTCTAGATATAGCCCCTAGGTTTTTCTGATCAAAGTCAGAAAAACTGTTAGAAAAGAATTCTAAAAGAGCTGTATTTACTCTCCTAGCAATTCTCTCTGGGTAGTTCTTTCTTGCAGATTAAAGCCCAGTCTTTTATTTACATACCAATTCATTCATTTACTCCAGGTTCCCTTTTGATTATCCCACGAATCAGCATTTTATCACCCTAGCCCCTTAATTCTTAGAAAAAGACAGCAAACACTTTTTAAAAATATTGCTAATGAATTCAGAGATCTATTTGCCCTAGTAAGCACAGACAATAAGCTACCTGGGAGGGATCCTGTCCTGAGATTACCATTCCCATCATGCTTGGACCTAAATTTGCTCTGTCCCGGGCTGAACTTGAACTCAGGAATCTGCCTGCCTCTGTATCTTTCTGACAAGATAGCTTATTTGTGCAGCTGCCTTTGTTTTTGTAGGTCTGTAAAGTCCCTCATACAGTTCATACTGCATCCTTACATTTTGCATAGATGAGAAATTATGTAATTTTTGAATTCATGTTTCCAGAGTTCTTTCCCACAGTCTTAAGGACTGTTTTGAAGGTTACAGCATTTATAATTTTTACTGAGGAACATAGGCAAACTCTTGACTCCTGTACTTATGCTGTTTCTAATTATCATGGAGTCATTAATCTTGGTAGGGAGAATATTTCCTGAAGGAGGAACATGGAGCAAAATTTTATATATATAAGTGTTATACAAACAAGCCTCACGCCAGCAACTGTCCACATTTGTGGAGGCCTACATCCTGCTGGCTCTGCTCCAGGAGTAGGATACTGTGTCACACCTTCCCTTCCAAGGCCATGAAGGACTCTGCAGTGGGGAATGTCTATATCCACCCTGAGAAGGTATCCACTAAGACCAGGAGGTACCTAACACATTTGACTGAGCACATGTGGGTAAAGTCAAGTTGCCGGTTGGCTCTGGGGAAACAACCTCTGACCTGGTGAGTAGAAGAAGAGAGTTTGCAATAAATGGAGTTGAGGTCTGACATTTTAGAGAATTTACAAGAGGCATCATTAATCCTTTAAAAAAGAGAAACCCTCTTGTCCTTGAGGTGTTGCTATCGTGTCCCCTTCAGTTGCCTCTTTGGTGAGTTGGCCCCTTAGTGTTTTATGTTGTGAGTCCTGAGAAGGTGAGTACCTGGATCATTTCTGCCTTCTTTGTTTTTTTTTTCTGTTCTTCTAGGTGACATATATTCACTTTTGGTCTTGGTGCAAGGGTGAGCATGCAGTGGCCATCTTTTTTTTGTCTTCTTTGTCTTTGTCAGCTCTTTTTCACTTTTGGTTTGTATTCATCCTGGTACCTAACATAGGGGCTGGTCTCCCAGGTCCCTTTTCATCCCAGGGACACTGTGCAGACAGAAGGTCTTTGAGCTACACCTGAGAGGGTCCCCTACTTAGTATGTGACTTTTGTCACCTCCTCTGTCATATTTGTCATTCCCTCCCCTCTACCTCTATCCCAGATTAGGGCTCTGAAAACCTTTCAGGTTATTGATGGTCTCAAGGTTAAGACTCACAACCTGGACCAATTTTAGGAGGAGGTCCCCTGGATATCCCCGAAGAACATGTGTGACCCTGATCTCTGGATGTGTGTTCTCTTCCTTGCCTTAAAGCGCAAGGCAGAGTCTGGGATTATCCCTCCCTTGTTCTTTGTCCATATCTTCCATGCGGTCATCACCAGTCTTAAGAATTCTTCCCCAGAGGAAGTGGTAGCTGCCCATAACAAACACTGCCAGGATCAGGTTCCATTACTGACCCCGGGACACTTTCTCCAGGCAAACAGGTTGATTTCAGCAATGAGGATGAGGGCACCTCTGCTCCAACCCTCCAGCCATCAGGCTCCAAGCCATCCTCTTGCACTGCTGCCCAAGGTCCCCCCTCAGTCACTAGCCCTTCTGCTCCGGCCCTATTGGGGTTATCCCCAGCTCACCCCTGGGGTAACTTAGGGGGACTTTGTCTTCCATTGGTTACTCCTACAGTGGTCACTCTTGCGATGCCTGTCCCTCCTGCTGAACTGCCACTCCTCCAGGGGCCTCATTCTCCTCAGGTATATCATGAAGCTTTCCCTGTCAATCTTGGCCCTGATGGGGTGACTAGGCCCTGGATTCCCACTCCTCTGGCAGACTTGACACCAATTAGAAAAGTTGCCAATAATTCTAGCCCACCCAGATTCCCATTATTTTGAACAGGTACTGAAGCAATGGGCTATGCACCTCCAGACTGATCACGATTGGTATAATCTCCTTAGGGCATTGCTTGACCCTGCCATGTTTTTTAATTGGAGGTCTGCGTATCATGACTTGACTGAGAATCAGGCTAGTATTAATTTGGAATATCACCTTAATTTTACTTTTGATATGCTTACTGGCCACGGGCATATATTAACCTTGTCATTCAGGCCACTGTTGGAGTGCATGCTTATTTTAACTAGGTTGCTGATCCTGCCTTCAAGGCCCTTAAGGCCTGCCCCCCATTGGGACCCTTGTTATTTTTGAAATCTTGTCCAGTGGTCTGGAGAATCCTTCGAGGACTTCCTGTCCTGTATGACTGAGGCAATGGAAGGGCATGTCGATGCTGGCCCAACTATACTGTATGCAATGCCCATAAGGAATGATGATATTCGTAAATGGGTTGTTCCCACTTGTGATGTGGACCCTGGCACGGACCCCATTGTAACCCTGAGTGCCTCCATTGGTGTCTTGGTCATGGAGCATGTACAGAAAATGTGCCCCCTGGTAGGCCCCCTGATCGCATCCGATGTGGCTATGCTAATCCTGGTCACCTCAGACGGGACTGCCTCTCAGTCAGGCTAAAGATCAAATGTCCTCATTGTAACAAAGGTTTCCATTGGGCTAAGGATTGCTGTTCTGAAAAACAGGAAGACAATTTATACTCCATAAGGAGCACCCTTCAGCCCCGCCAGTAAGAGGGACCCCTGCTTGGTCTGGAGTCTTTTGAACCTTGCCCGTATTTCTTCACTCCCTGATGAGGACTGCACATTTAGATGGTATACCCACTAAAGGGTTGGTTAACACAGGGGCAGACATCACTATAATAACAAAAAACGAATCACTGAGGTTTCCCCTATTGGAGATTCCGGTCCAGTCCCTCCATTACGGGAGTTGGAGGCCAACAGGCCACAAAAATGACTACTCGATGTTGCATGAAATAAAAATATGAACCTCACACTATCCCCGCCTTCTCTCTGGCCCCAGCAGTCTCGATGCCTCCATGGCTAGCCCCATGCAGTGACCACCCATCTTGCGGATCTCTTGCTGCAGATTCTGCTCACATTCCCACACATCCGTCCCTGTGGTTAACTGACATAAATCTCTATGACCCAGTAAAATCGAAACTCTAGAGGCTTGTAATTTATCAGTCAGATTCTCACCCCCACAAAATGTCCACACAACGAACTCAGAGCCAATTGCTATTGATATAAACTGCCCACCTAGATAAGATGAATTGTCCTGTAATTATCCATCCCTTGTAAGATATTCATAGCTACCTGTGGCTATTTAAAGCCACACGGATCTGGGTTGTCCTTCTCTTCCTCCATCTTCCTTCCTCTCTGTCTCTCTATACTCTGTACTGTCTCTAAAATTCTCAGCCCGCTTTTCTTTTCCACTGCCCAATCACAGGCTCTAGCCTCATCTTGTACCTGCCCTATGTGTGTATAGACAGCAACCCACATTTCCTGTTTTTGTCCAGCTAAAAGACTCTTTCCTCTCAAAAAAAAAATTGAACACAACTATTACCATTTGTAAATTATAAAGCACAAGATACACCTAACATCCAGTCCATTATTTTTGTCAAATAAATAGAACATTGTTATTTATCCTAACTTAAAAAAGGCTTACAATTCCATATCTGTTATGTCCTGCTTTAGCTTGTAGACTATCTGAAAACCATCCTCTTAAATATGTCCTCTCAATGCTAAATAGCCCGGGTTGGCTATGAGACTATAACTAGTCTTTCAGCTCTGTCAGAAATCTGAGAACAACCAATATTATCTGAAAATATAGGAAGACTAACACAGCTTCCAGAACTGAGACAAGTTGTAGAGACAGCTGCCTACCTATACAGCCCCAGTGTGTCAGGAAGTTGGAGCATCAGTCTTCAGCCTTCTGGCCCAGGATCATCTGACCGACCTTGTAAAACAGGAATTATTAAGGACTAGCTTATTCTGTCTCAGCAGAACTACGCTATCCTATCCTGTACTTGTGTCCTCTCATGAGCGGTACAGGTCTGTAGGGAAATAGGCAATTTCTGCCCCGTGACTACCTAGCCACAATGTATACAACCTCACCTTGAGGTGGAGATGC
Organism: Rattus rattus; assembly: GCF_011064425.1. Classification (NCBI taxonomy): domain Eukaryota; kingdom Metazoa; phylum Chordata; class Mammalia; order Rodentia; family Muridae; genus Rattus; species Rattus rattus. Next base: position 152,527,102 of record NC_046159.1, on the reverse strand, counting down.
TGAGCTACTTCTTTGAATCCACACATGGGGAGCTGTTAGTAGCTCAGTATGTCTCAATAACTAAAGAATAAATAACATTAAATGTCACATACTGTGGGTTTCTGACATTTTTGAAAACTATGTATGTAAAGTAATATGGACTGTTGTCTGTTAACTTCTCTTAGTTATTTCTAAATAAAATATCTTGCCATTACCATAGCAATGAACTCAGAGTCAATAAAAAAATGGGGACCATTCAAGCAGGGCTGCCTCATCCTAGTGCTATCCCACCCAAGTACCATGGGATGGATGATCCTAGATATTAGGGTAGCTTTTTTACAGGTCTCTCTGGCTCCCCGGGATAGATGCTGTTTTGCCTTCACAGTATGGAAGTCTAATATGTATACACCAGCTAAAAGATACCAGTGGACGGTCTGCCTCAGGGCATGAAAAATTCTCTGGCCATTTGTCAGATATATGTGACTGAAGCCATACAGGAAGTCCCCAGGGCTGTCCTTGTAATCCACTACAGGGATGATATTATGCTTGCATACCCTAGCCTGCCCAGTCTTGAAAGGGTCTCCTCTCAATTGTTGCTTCACTTAGGAAAACTCAACTTGAAGGATGCTTCCAAAAAGACTCAGAGCATTTGCCCATATGCCTTCCTGGACTTTTCTACTTCTGACAAGATTAAGGCCCTGGCCTTCTCCATCATGTCAAAATATTCCTCTCCCTTGTGGAGTTACAGTGTTTATGTGGATCTGTTAACTGGCTCAAAACTTTCCTGCCTGTTCTGGACTAGGAGATGAGGCAGCCCCTTTGCCAGGGTTAAACTAACATCTGAGGCTAACAACCTATTACAGAAAGCTATGGCATTCCTTTCTGTATCAATTCTGGAAAAGCATGATCCAAGAAAACCCCTCCTGGCCATAATTCTGTGGTCCCTTGAGGGGGTCCTAGGAGTGTTATGGCAGAATGGGCACCTTATATTGTTGCACCAGGCCCACTCTGATTTACTTAAGGTTACCTCAGAGTTTGACATTGTCTTTCACCTTGCCCTTAAGGTGAGAGGCTTATCAAGGAGAACTTATAACGGGACCAGACAAAATAATTCTACCATTCTCCTTACGATATCCTCAATCATTATGGGCAGATTGCATTAGCTTTTAGGAAATGGTGGCAGGGTTCACAGGCTTGTGATAATCGCATGTCACCAGACAAGTGTCTTACTGCTTTGTCCCAGCTGCCAATTACTGTTAAACCCCATAGCATATCTAGCTCTCATCCCATTCCCAAGGCAACTATGGCATTTTCTGATGCTAATAACACCAGATATGGAGTTCTTATCCAAAGACCTGGGGGAAAAGGACACAGCTCACATTCTCCCTAATCCTGTCTCAGTGCAACTAATTGAATTATTTGGACTCCTGAAAATTTTTGAATGTTGCCAACAGGAGCCAGTTAACATTTTCTCAGATAGACAATACGCAATACAGACCCTGTCCTCCTATATTAAAGAGCGAAACAGCCCCATACATGTCTGCGTGCAATCTAACTAGAAGGCTCTCAAGAATAGGGCACATTCATGGTTTATCTCACACATAAGATTGCATCCTAAGTTGCCTAGCATACTAGCAGAAGGAAATGAGAGACTTGATGCCCTGATTCTGGCTGTAGACATGGAGTTGCTAGAACAAGCCAGAATGTTACACCAGCAATTTCACCTTTCTCCTCAGAATTTACATGAGCTCTTGCCTGAATTGCCTATGTCACAATGTAAACATCTTGCAAGGTCCTGTGTAATTTGCACACCTCTTGCACCATTGGGACCCCTTGGCAGATCAGGAGTTAACCCTAGCAGTCTGCTCCCCAATGCAATCTGGTCAATGGATGTCACCCATTACCCAGCCTTTGGTAGATACTTGCTCCGCCTTTGTATACAAAGGTGAAATGGCCTCTCCTGTTAACTAATGCCATGAAATCAGCAATGCTGGTAATGTCACTCAAAACCAACAACGAACCTGTATACTCATCTCAGCAACTCAATGTCTTCCTATCCTCATGGAGGATCTGTCACACCTTTGGGTATGATACCCTACCAATTCTCAAGGCCAAGTAATTCTAAAAAGAGCAAATTGTTCCTTGAAGGGAGCACTTGCTCAGGTCACCTCCCCAGAATCCAAAAGACATTCACACCTAGCTTTGGTGGAGGTCCTGTTCCATGTGAACTTTCTCTCCTTCAATGAAAAAGGGCTGAGCCCTGCTTACAAACACTGGGCATTTTTGCAGAGGGACACTCCCCTCACGACGGTTAGATGGAGGGACCCAATAACTTCTCAATGACAAACGCCTGCTCTGCTTCTGACAAGGGGGCGAAGTTTTCCCCCCAGGAGGCAAGTTCGTCAATATGGGTGCCCTTGAGAGATGCTCACCCAGCTAGGGAACAGGAGGCAATGAAGGAGCCAGAAGACCAGGACCAAGAGCTGCAATGCTCATTCTGTGTTTATTTTTCTTCAGCTTGGGAGGGCCGATGAGCCCTGCTCCCATTCTTTTGCCTGTGGCAGTTAACTTCCCAGCCTACTCTTTTCTCTGCCAATGTGAGTTTAGGTTTGCCCTTCATGATGATTAGAAGGCACCTGGCCCGCAGAGGAAATTCTCTCCTTTACCACCAGTGTCCCCTGTCGGCCCTTGTATCCAATGACACAATATGGCCCTGGGGGACCTATAGCACCATGTTAGGCATGGAACTTCACGTTCTCCTTACTGATTCCAAACCCCCAAAGGATCCCCCAAGCATATCATGTCTACCCCTGCCTCACTGTCCAAGGGTTCCTCAAATGCCCACTTCTACCTTAGAAGTACTGCCAGACTGCACTAGGCATAAAATTTGCCAGAGACTGCCCAGTATTGTCATCTAACCTCACACTTGGCATGTGGAGGTTTACCCCACATGATGTTTCCAATATTACTCCCTATGTTAACAGGGATCCAATTAGATTCCGATATGACTCCATTATGAGCAATTAGGACCTATGTGACCTGTCTAAGTGTCTTGATTTACACCCCCTTACTCTCCTAAAAGGTGCCTGTCTCTTTAATGGGACATATTTCCATATAAACAAGTTGGCGAAAATGTGGACTGGGGCAACCCTTGTGAATGTGACCATTGGCAGCCAGGTTGGCTGGAGAACCACTTCAGTCTGTGTCCAACCTCCCTTTTTCTTTACCTTCTTTAATGAGAAATGTCTCCTGCCCGCCTGCTGGATGGGGTATTCAACAATGGCTATCCTGATGAGGGAATCAGCCACCATTTGGATGCTTGTGGTGAACACTACTCACTTTCAGCCGTCACTCTGATGACCCAGCTTACTTACAACACCTACACCATGGAAAGAGGGATTTTGGTAATACAGCTGCCAGCATCGCGGCCAGCATTGCAGGCATTGCTGGGGCAACAGCAGTTGCTGTTGCCTTGACCCAGAGAGCCACTACAGCAGAGACTGTCCATGCTGTAGTCTCTAAGTCAGTTGAAGCGCTACAGGTGCTGGAGGTACTAAATCAACATCTTTATCAAGCCATACTCATTTTACAATAGATTGACTTACTGGAGGAACTGCTGGCCCTTGTTAGACATGTCTCTATTGGCATGTGACCCCAGGTTTCACTCAATCTGCCTAACCCTTTACCAGGTATACAATGCCACTCAAGCTTGGCAATAGTTGGCTCAATATCTTGAAGGTACCTGGCCAGACAAAGTCCTTAACTATTTATTCTGTGATGTTAAGGGAGAACATAGCTAACCTCAATGTGACCAAGGTGCTCTCCCTAGATGCCAGATTCTTGGGAAAAGTGTGGAACAATATTAACAGGCTGTTTGACCCCCTCATGCATAGCCACTTATGCTATGATGACAGGAATTGTCATATTAAATTATTTTGTTTAAGCATCTCGTACAGCATATCTCCAGGCAGTGCTCCATAAATAAGGTGACTTTCCAAGTGCTGATGGCTCTCGAAAATCCCGATTGTGGCCCCCTAAGGAAGTGATCAAAGCTGGGATGTCAGAGATCCATGAGACCACCATGTAGGCTCTTCCTAATCTCCCCCTTGTGTGACATGTCTCCAGAGTTATCTCTCTTTGACGGCTGGTAGTCAATGACGGGTAATATCCTGGAAGACCAGACAACCTAAGACAGGCATGGTCCAGTTCATGGGAATCCTCTGAAGTGGGGTCAATGATGTTGAGGCAATGGCACCCTGGCTCCCACTAGGCTGTCAATATCTAAAAACAAAAGTGTAGAAATAAAGGAGGAAAGGCAGCTGCCACCTGTACATAAACACTGGGGGCCATGCAACTGCCAAAGCATCTGTTGGAGGAGGACCTAGTTGAGGACTTCCTGAGAGACCAAGGATTGCTGGTCAGTCAATGTCAGCCAATTGGGAACTGCTGTTTAGAAGAGACGCTTTCTTGGGACCAATGAAGTGCAGGTGGAGGGTATTTAAGGAGCTTGCAGCAGTGTTCAGATGTGTTTGCTGCAGTGTTCCTCACCTGCTCCTGTAGTCTGTGTCGTGGATTCTGTGCCACTTTTCCTCCAACCCCCAAGAGCAGGTAGGGTCAGCAGTGAGTATTTCAGGGCATAGGCAGTGCCAAGGGGGAGCCAGAAGGTGTGAACAACATAGTTCCCAGGGGTGAAGAAGGAGGGAAATATCCTAACCCTGTAGGGAAGACCAACCAGGGAAGACACAAGCTGTTCACTGGGTTGTAAATGTAATTCTGGGGGGGGGGGGGTTGTGACTTATATGACTTTGCTCCCAAATAACTGTAAGGTGTTTCTACACCCTACACTTCTAGCCTGTTTTGACTCCCAAATAAACAACACAGAAAACTGGTACCAATAGGCTGCAAGCTGGGAAAATTCTGAACTATTCTAACCTGACTAGGTTGCCTGTATCTCAGCCATGTGGTCCTTTACCTATGGTCTGAGTCGTGAGTCTTGCCTTGGTTTGCTCTGGTCCATGTGTGTTCTCATGGCTGCTCTCTCATCACAACCTTATGGCAAATCCTTCTGGTCCTTCCATAGCCTTTCCACTTCTCTCCTCTGTCATCTCTTTAGGACACATCCTCCCGCCCCAACTCCAATTGATAGTCCCACCCTATCTCTTCTGCTCAGCTAATTGGCTGATCAGCTTTTTATTAACCAATTGGAAGTGATGGAAAACATTGACACTGGAGATGCTTAGCCATGCCAATTTCCAGTCTGCAACCAGATCTCCGGGTATAGAAATCAGCATCTGAATACACAGTGCAGAAGACCACCCCCTAACATTGGGTCATCTCTGCACTCAACAAGGGTTAGGACTAACATCCTCAGGAGACTCCATGGTACTAGGGTTTGTGAGTGAAATCAAAAGGCAAAAACTGAGATTAAAAACAAAGCCTCACCCAAGGGAAAGTGTTGGAAGAGGATCAGCCTTAAAGACAGTGGCTAGGTTCAGAAACTGTCCCACTTGGGGATCCAGTCCATCTACATACAGACACCAATCCCAGACAATATTGCTGATGTCAAGAAGTACATGCTGACAGGAGCCTGATATAGCTATCTCCTGAGAGGCTTTGCCAGAGCCTGACAAATACAGAGGCAAATGCTAGCAGCCAACCATTGAACTGAGAATGGGGTCCCCATTGGAGGAGTTAGAGAAAGGGATTTGCAACCCCATAGGAAGAACAATACCAACCAACCAGAGCTCTCAGGGACTAAACCACCATCCAAAGAGTACACATAAACAGATCCATGGCTCCAGCTGCATATGTAGCAGAAGATGGCCTTGTTGAGTACCAATGGGAGGAGAAGCACTTGGTCCTGCCATGGTTGGACCCCCCTCTCCCCAGTGTAGGGGAATGACAGGGTGGGTAGGCAGGAAGGGGTGGATGGGTAGGTGGGGGAACACCCTCATAGAAGAAGGGGGAGGGAGGATGGGATAGGGGTTTATGGTGGGAAACTGGGGAAAGGGATAATATTAGAAATGTAAATAAATTTTAAAAAATCTAATAGGAAAAGGGAAAAAGGAAAAAAAAAGACAGTAGCTAGGGGTGCCTCTGCTCTCAAGAGGGGTTCTGACACTCATGGTCACTCCTTTGGTCTTGAAATCAATGACACCAGCCAAGAGGAGACTTACCAAATTGCAACTGGTGGATTCAGTGCCCAGGGATCTGTGAGCTGGAAGGCGAGTCTATTTATTGGGTGTAATCAGAGATAAGGGTCCCAGTGCAGCTCAGACCCCTAAAAGGAGCACGGGCAGGAAATCCTACCTGGATCGTGACACCAAAGTAACTGTTTTGTGTTGAACAGAGAGCCAAGGAATGCCACACAATCACAACAGGCAGCGGACTTCATGTGAAGGATTTACTCTGTGTGTGTGTGTGTGTGTGTGTGTGTGTGTGTAGGGTGGAAGTATGCAAAAGGCTGCCTCTGAGCAGGGGTGCAAAAGAGAGAGAGAGAGAGGAAGGAGGCCATGATGATGTGGGCTTTATGAGGAGTACGGAGCATGTGAATAGCAAAAAACATGGCCGCGGAGACTTGACTGCTGGTGACGTTGGGGATGCTGGTGCTGAGTCAGTAAAGGTGGGCTGGAGGTGGGGGAGCACTGGCTCTGGAATGTGGGTGATTCATGGTTTCCCAACACTATTTTCTTTCAGGTAATTACAGCACACATATATACATAAACCATTTATTATTTTAAAACTTACATTTATCTATTTGTGTATGTGTTTATGTAAACATGTGTAAATTCATGTGTGTGTGTGTGTGTGTGTGTGTGTGTGTGTGTGTGTGTGTGTGTGTGTGTGCCCCGTGTGCATGTAGGTCACAAGACAGCTTGCAGGACAGCATGTGGGTTGCAGGGATAGAACTCAGGTTGGCAGCAAGCGCTTGTACCCTCTGAGTCCTCTCATCATCCCTAAACCATGTATTAGCTGCTAAACAGCTGCTAAATAATTGAATGTGGTATGCATGCATACCTGTAATCCCAGCAACTGGGAGATGGCGGCCACTTTTCTCCTTCTAAATGAGTCAAAACATTGTAATTTACACCATAACTGTGGCTTATTCTTTGGCTATAGTAGGTCCGTTTCTCTTCTCTTGGAAGTCCTGGATTCGATCTGTTAAGTCTATAGTATTTTTTTTAAATTGTTAATCCTCTTCAAATCCTTTCCTTGTAAACACGCAGGAAGGCTGTGGGATAGCTCAGGAGCTAAGAGCACTGCCGCTCTTCCTGAAGTCCCAGCTTTGCCTCCCAGCACCTACACAGTGGCTCCCAGCTACTTGTAGCTCCAGTCCCAGAGGATCTGATGCCCTCTTCTGGCCTCCAAAGGCACTAGGCATGCACATGGCAGACAGACATACCTGTGGAATGACACCTACAGATGTAAAAATAAATACATAAAGAATTTAAACTATGTAACAAATAAACAGATCTGATTTTTTCTCAGACATGCCTGTCTGTGGAGGCTTTGGTCAGTTTCTTCTAAGGAGCATTCTCAGAGTGCTTAAGGACAGTCATAACTGTAGGCTGCCTTTAGCCTTCATTATTTGACTTTGATAATAGTGGGAAGCCCACTGATTACACTTTTTAAAGTCACCTTGGCTTGTGTTTTCACAAGTACCTGCCAATGTTCATTCCTTGTTAAACCCTGTGCTGGACAAAGTGAGGACCCCAGAATAACTCACCCAGGTCAGGATGTAGTGATCCTTATATGGTCTAATGGTCCTTATTTTCTTGTGGTCTTAACACCACTTGAGAGTACAGTCCTAGGGTATCACTGGAAATTGATATCCAGAAACACCATTGAGTGAAAATTAGGACATGATCATGCCTAGGTATTGTAGATGTGAGGGAGAGCTCAGCCAGGGGTATTGGGTAAGGTACAGACTGAACCAGGCTAGCAGAATAGACTTGGGTATCCAGGGGTTGGGGTGGGGAGCAGGAGAGGAAGAGAGAGGAACCAAGAGGCCAAGAGCTGACCTGAGAGCACCAAGAGAGCTTATAGCCAAAATGTCTAAGATTGTGTATGAAAGAAACTGGGGGAAGGGGCTGGAGAGGCTTAGGGAGGGGTGGGGCGGGGTGGGTGAGATGTGCTGAGAAGAGCCAGGTTGCCCACAGTGTGGGAGATGCTGGGAGAACCTGGCCCATGTCTGCTTTGATAAGTTCAATAGGCACCTCAGCCATTTGCTCTGAGTGTCTTTGAGACCTAACAACTACGAGGTCTGCTTTTTAGTAATTGTTTATTAAGTATTTATTAAGGTGTCATTGTGTCCTCGCATTAAATTTGCAATATAAGCTTTAGTGTCAACATTTTTTTTTCTAGAGCAGACACCTGTTCAGGGAAGCTATGTAGCTTACCCACGTTTTCAGCTACCAAGGAGAAAATAAAAGATTGGAACCTTTATCCTAATTTTGTTCTTTAATCTTATGGTTCTTAATCTGTGCTTTGTTCCCTGAAGAGCAGAACATGAGACTAGAAAAAGTTGTAGCTCATTGTAGTGAGGGGTAAGAAAACCAGTCATAATGATCTGCTCTCCTCACCGTACCCTCACCCCATATGCAAGCTTGAGGCCACTTGGGCCTGGGACCTGGTTAGGCTAATTCTATTTTTCTTGTCTTTAAGCTGAAGTGACTTCAGAGGACCTCATCTGCTAGAGAGAGGCTCAGTAGCAGCAGCAATTGGCCACATAGGCTTCCCCCAGGAGGTCCCCCTGCTCTCTCCTGACTTAAGGAAAGCATTAGAATCCTGGCCCTTCACAACCCCGCAAGATCACACAGGTCTATCAGCAGAGCTCTTTCCAACCCTAGCATCACTTATTAACAGACTGGGAGGAGAGTCCTTTGTGCTTGGAAGGGCTGTGTCTGCTTCTAGAAATTGTGGTGTCAGAGAGGGAAAACCTGTGAAGCCTTGGGTTCAATCTCCAGTACCGGGAAAATCAACCAACCACGCAACAAAGACTCTGCCTGGAACTTTCGGATCCTTGAAATCCTAGACACTTTTGCATTTTTATGCTTGGATATATTTTTTCTGGAGAGAGAGGAGACCTGGATTATTATTAGTGGGGACCTTGGCCCATAAACATTAAGCATCATTATTTTGGGGTCAATTCGGGTAATGTTCTGTTGACTGTATTAACTTGAACTAGTTGAGTTTATTTTTCCTAGGAGATTCCTGCTCAAGTGGCTTGGGACTTGGCTAGGTGTCAGGAAAACGTTGTACAGAGTGGAAATCATTGATTAATCAGTGGAAGCTTATGCTTGGGTTCAAGGCTGTTCTCTTGGCCGAGTTCTGTAAGTGCCCTGAGCTTTATTCTTCTCTGCATGAACTTACAAATATTGGGCTGACTCCCGTGGCGTGGGTGACGAATCCTACTTTCTGGCTTTGTGAGGTTGAGGTGAGCTAATAAACACAGTGTTGGTTAGCAACATGCAAGGCGAGCCGGCTTAGTGTTTGCCGTCTCCTTTCCTCTGTACGTCAGACAGGCTGGGTCCTCCCATCTGGAACCACTTCTCCTCCTTTTGGACCATTGGTCTCTTTGAGTGAGGAGCATTGAATCAAATCCACCACGTTCAAGTGTACCCCCAGACCCCTGACTCAATTTTTAGATAAGATTTAGTTGTGTTGTCCAGCTCAAGTGATTCTCATGCTCCTGCCCCTGGGTTTAATCCTCAGCACCACAAACCTAACTAAAACAAACCAAACCAATGACGACAGTATATCTACCAAACTACATCCTCAATATCTTTATAGCACATGCCACATTGCAGCTCAGTCTAATTTTTTCCAATAACATATAACCCCCATATAAATGCATGCATATGGATTATATATCTTAGAATGGAATGTTCTTCCAAGTACCACCCCCTACCCCTCCTTGCTTGGCCTAGGGAGTGGCACATTTAGAGGGTGTGACCCTGTTGGAGTAAGTATGGCTTTGTTGGAATAGGCACATCATTGTGGATGTAAGATACTCATGCTGGGGTAGAGAGATGGCTCAGTGGTTAAGAGCACTGCTCTTCCAGAGGTCCTGAGTTCAATTCCCAGCAACCACATGGTGGCTCACAACCATCTGTAATGGGATCTGGTGCCCTCTTCTGGTATATCTGTAGAGAGCAAATATTTATATATATCCTCATCCTAGCTGCCTGGAAGTCAGTATTCTGCTAGCGGCCTTCAGGTGAAGATGTAGAGCTCAGCAACTCCTGTACCATGCCTGCCTGGATGCTGCCGTGCTCCTGCCTTGATAATAATGGACTGAACTTCTGAACCTGTAAGCCAGCCCCAGTTAAATGTTGTCCTTATAAGAGCTGTCTTGGTCACAGCAGACAAGAGGTGTCTGTTCATGCAGTAAAACCCTAACTAAGACAGAGGTTGTTACCAGGAACTGGGTTGTTGCTGAATAGGCTGTCAAAAGCATGCTTTTGTTTAAATGTGGATTTGGTGACTTTGCATTTGGAACACATTGGAATGCTTTAAGTGAGGCTTAATGGGCTATCCTAGTAGGAATATGGAAGACTTCGTTGCTGTGAGTGATTTGAATTGTGCTGATCTGGTGCAGAAGGTTTCAGTGGAATAGAATTTCAGTTTATGATCTAGAGACTGTTTTTGTGGTATTTTGGTGAAGAATGTGGCTGCTTTTTGCCTTTGTCTGAATAGTCTACTTGAGTAAAGAAATTTATATTAATTGCATTGACAAAAGAAGTCTCAAAAAAGTCCAGAAGAGACTTTGTTCTCTGGTTAAGTCTCATGAAGAATGTTTTGAGCAAGCATAGCTAGCTTAGAAAGGAAAAATACAAAATATGTGGTTCAAGTTTTAAAGGGGCACCAGGAAGTGAAATTGAACTGAATCCTATGTTCTAGGAGATATGAGATTAAGGGATTTTGGGACAAGATCCTACTCAGCTAAATTTAGATCCAGGCATGGTGGTACACACCTTTAATCCCAGCATTACAGGAGTCAGGCCACGAAGATCTCTGAGTTCAAGGCCAATCTACAGAGCAAGTTCCAGGAAAGCCAAGCTTAGGCAGAGAGGGAGTCAGAAACAGAAAGTGCTGATAATAGAATAAGGTGTGTGTGTGTGTGTGTGTCTGTGTGTGTGTGTGTGTGTGTGTGTGTGTGTGTGGTGTTTCAGCCTCAGCAAACATCAGAACATGGCAGCTTTGGCCATGTGGCTCTGGGTTTAGAGTGAAAAAATAGAAGGGACCACTGGGACAATTGATGCTGGTTAGCTGGAATTAAGAAATGAGCTGTGATTAAAAAGAGACCAACATCACTGAGGTGAAATCTTCTGGGGAGTGTTTTCTGAGAGCACAAAGAAGCTGTGTTCCAGAGACAGCTAAGGTTGTACCTCGTCCTGAAGCTGGGCTTGGTTATGTGTAAGAGTCACCCAGGTGGTACTGGTTTTGAAGGCATGAAGGGTCATGAAGAGCAGCTCAGGTTTGGCACTGTGAGAGACCATGGAAGGCCATTGGTGTAGGTACAGCCTCAGTTGCAGTTGACAGTCCAGGACTGAAGGGCTTATGCAAAGGATTTGAGGCTTGGCACCGTGAAGAGAGCCTATGAGAGGCTATTGGTGAAGCCTAGTTGCAGCGGAAGACCCCAGTGCATTGGAGATGCCAGGACCATGGGATGATCACCAAGAGCAGCAGTGGCAGTGGGGTGGATCAACCTGAGCTTAGAGTGCTACAGAGGGCAGAGCTGGAGAAGTGATGCCAGCCCTTAGGAGGAGCCCAGAAGATCATGTGTGGATCCAAGACATTGAAACAAGAAGCTATAACATTGAAGTTGTCTTGGAGACCCCAAGATTTTCGAGATTCCTGTCTTGTTTTGGGGATTACAGTTAAGTGATAGGAAGAATCTCAGAAGCGTCTTTGATTTTGGACTTTTAGCATTGTTGAGACTGATGTAGACTATGGGGACTTTTGAAGATGGACTAAATGTATTTTGCATTATGCTATGGTTTGGTATGGCCCCCCATAGACTCATATATTTGAACAAGCCTATAGGGCCCAGGGAGTGGAATATGATGGTTGTACATGCTCAGCCCAGGGAGTGGCACTATGTGGCCCTATTGGAGTAGGTGTGGCCCTATTGGAGTAGGTGTGGCCTTATTGGAGTAGGTGAGTCATTGTGGCTTTAAGACCTTCATCCTAGACGGAGAAGCAGCTGAGAGGACATGGAGGTAGATGTTAAGATTCCTCGCTGTACATTTACAGGTTGTTATGAATGTTTTTAAGGGGTGGATGTATATAGGGCTTTGTATGTCTAGGTGAACAATTATATCTTATCAATTGGATCAGAGGTTATTATGTTCCGTGTTCTTTCATTTGGTGATTTAATTGAATTCAAGAGAGTGCATGGTGGTTGGAGACACTGGGCCACCATGAAATTGGGATGTGTATGCTTGGCATGGGAATTAGATGGTAGAGAGATTGTTGCCAGGCTCAAAGAGTAGCCATCCGCAGTGTGATATGGGATGGAGCAAAGCAGTGAGACACTTTGCTGCCTGAGATGAAAACATCTAACATGTCTTGGGGCACTGTGGTGCTGGACTTAGTGCTGGATAAAAGAAACATTTATTTTAATTTTACCACAACAGGTGGTGAACCAATGTGGTGGGCGAGAATCCACTAGTAAGCCCAAGTGTTGAGAGAAAGTTTTATTTTCTAAGAGGGGGTTAGTGCCATGTGTTGAGTCACATGTTGGCCCAAGCTTAGGATCCTTCAACAAAGGAATAGAGGGGGTTTTGCTCTCAGACTCTAGGTCCCCTTCTGTGAAAAATGCTCCTAGCCACAGAGAACTGAAAAATGGAAGCTGCCTTCTTCCTTAACAGATGTTGATTAGGGTATATTTATTTAAAAAGCTGGTTTATTTGCTTTTAGAATACTTATATACAGAGTTTGTCCAAATCATGTGGGGAATTTCATCCATGATTTGGAACTAAGATAGAAGAAAATAAAAGTCTGTAACACCAGACAGAGTGAATACAGACATATCTTATAAAGTTATTAATAAAGTGTGAGGCTCCGGGTATAGATTGATATATTTTGCGCTGAAGTCCTGGTTTGATAAGTTGCTTACTTATTGGTATTAGAATTGATAGGTGTTTAATTTGTTTTATGAGTTAACCCGCTAAAGGCCATATGGCTTGATGATGCTGGCTAGCGAGGGTTTGTGGTTATTTTTGATATTTACCACAATAAGAAGTTCAGGTTCTTTTAACATGGGCTCCGTGGGAATTTTGGGTTAATTTCCTGATATGACAGATTAGAAAAGCTGACAGGCCCATACACCATTGTTTAGCTTACTTCCTTCTTTAAAATTGTTTAATCTTCATAATGGGTGTGACTTTGAGTTTTATGGTTATATTATTGCTCTGGGAGAGATGTAAGATACAAGCTTTTCTGGTTACAGACTAAAGGAACACAGTATTTTGGAAGAAAGGTTTTGTCTTTGTGTTTTTAAAAGGGTGATTAGGTGCTGGACATCCCCACAGTCATATGGATCAGATTTGATAGAGGGAAAGCTCCTGAAAAACTAAATTCAAGAGAATAAAAAAGATAGCTCCATTCTAAACTTTTGTCTTGAGAATTATATTTTCCAGAATGTACCTGCTTGGATTCCTGATCTCAAGGACTTTCAACTGGGCCCAGTCAAGACAGGCACCTCAGGCTACAACATTTGCTCAATTCTCCCTCCACCCCAACCCCCACAAGGCTATCTCAATGCTCACTTACAGCTTGAAGAAGTTATTGAAGAGTCGTCATCCCAATTCCCTGGATTTTTCAGGAGCTGAAAGTGGTTATTCTAAGGTTGTTTTTATGAGGAATTTAGAATTGGTCATAATTTAACAGGAAGGAATTAACTAGATTGAGTTGTTCAGCCACAATCTCATTTGGTAACTAAGCTAAAATCATCTCTTAACTTTGGTATACAACTTATTTGTTAAAAAAATTTAAAAGTACAAGGTTTAGAGCCAGTCCTTCTATTGAAGCCATTACAAACTTCTGAGTTGATTACATGTTGTTGTAAAAATATAAAAAATAAAAAAGTACAGTTGTCTTTTATCCCGTTAGTTCCAGCACCTCAGTGCCCCAAGATATCTGCTAGATATCGTGGCTGAAACACATCCCAACTCCGCGGCGGCCCAGTGTCTCCTGCCACCACACATTTTCTTACACTCAAACCGTCACATAAAAGAACACACAACACAATAATCTTTGACCCAATTGGTAAGATATAATTGCCCACCTAAACATACAAAGCCCGGTACCATCCATCCCTTAAGAACACTAATAACAACCTGTAAATACACAGAGCGGAATCTTAACGTCAGCCTCCATTGCTGTCCTGCCACGGCTTCTCTTTCTCTCCCTCCTGTCTCCTCCTCTTCCTTCACACTTTTCTCCCGCCCATCCTTCCTTCTCGTCCAATGACAGGCCTCTTTCTATCTTGTACCTGCCTCACCTGTGACATCATCCCACAATTACACATGTGAGTTAAGGGCCAAATAGCAAATTCATGGCTCTGAGTTTGTTAGCGTGCTTTCAAGATAATATAATAAGATAAGTTAATGGACAACAGTCCAGATTACCTTATATAGATAGATGGTTTTCAAAAGCATCAGAAATCCACAAAACATAACATTTAAAGTTATTTATCTTTTGTTGAGACATCTCTGCTCCTAACGGTCCTATTTGGTGGATTTAACGAAGAAATTGAGCATTTCTACCTCCCAATGAGGTAATACTTTGTGGCTAGGCAGCCACTTCACAGAAACTGCCCATTTCATCTACAGACTAATACTGTCCAAAAAGGGACACTTTATGCAAAATAGTTATTGATTGATAATCTCTGCCAAGTCAGAATTATCAGCCCTATGAGATTTTTGCATCTCAAGAGTGTCAATTGATTTTGGGCCAGAAGGCTGAAGACTTGTGCTCACATGTTGCTAACAGAGGACTATGCTAGTGGAGATTTGTCTCTACAACATCTTAGTTCTGTAAGCCACATTAAGCTTCCCATGTTTTTGTTCATTCTCAGATTTCTGATGGGGTTGAAGACTGATTATAGTCTCAAAGCCTATCAGGCTGTTTAACTTTGAAAATACATATTTTGTTAGATCGTTATCAGGTAATATACAAGCTAGCCAGGATATAACATAGATTCTAAGCTTTTCTTAAGCTGGAATGGTTAACTAAATGTTCTGTTTAACTGATAAAATGTTGAACTGGGTGTTAGGTATATTTTATGCTTTTAATTACAAAATGATAATAGTTGTGCTCAGCTTATATTTGAGAGAAAAGTTTTTTTCTAATTAGATAGAAAGGGTAAAATGTAGGATGATGTCATGTAGGCGAAAGCAGGTACCAGACAGAACGAGGCCTGTCATTGGACGAGAAGGAAGGATGGGCGGGAGAAAAGTTTTAGAGAGGAGGAGGAGACTGGAGTGAGAGAGAGGGAGAAGCCCCCAAGAGAACATAGAGGCAGATGTTAAGATTCCTCTCTGCACATTTACAGGTTGTTACGAATATTCTTAAGGGATGGATGTGTACAAGGCTTTGTATGTTTAGGTGGGCAGTTATATCTTATCAATTGGATGAGAAAAGAAAAAGACCTTCATCCCAGCTGCCTGGAAGTCAGTATTCTGCTGGCAGCCTTCAGATGAAGATGTAGAACTCTCAGCTCCTCCTGCACCATGCCTGTCTGGATGCTGCCATGCTCCTGCTTTGATGATAATGGACTGAACCTCTGAACCTGTAAACCAGCCCCAATTAAATGTTGTCCTTAAGAACTGCTTTAGTCATGGTGTCTTTTATAGCAGTAAAACCCTGAGACCCAAGTCTCAGAAATCAAGAGCACTTGCCACTCAGAGAACTAGGGTTCAGTTCTCAGCACCCACATCAGCTGTTCTGGCTTCCAAGGGCACGTGCACCCAAGTAGTCCACACAAACTCACGCAAGCACATAGACACTCACAAAGACACACATATGCATACAGACGCACAAATTCACACAAGCACACACATGTCCATGATCACACACAGAGCAGACACCAACACAGACACACGCAGAATATTTCCACATATAGACAGACACACAAAACAAATGAGTACACAAATGTTTGCAAATTTAAAAGTCTTACATTTGTTTGTTTATTATGTGTTTGTTTGTTGGGGTGTTGCCACAGTGTGAGTGTGGAAGTCACTAGTTTTTCCCAGTAGGTGAGGTCTGGGAAGCAAACATAGACTTGTCAGAGTTATTAGCTATTTGTCCTCCCTTGATACTGATGTGTTTATTCATTTGTCCATTTATTGATTGCGTGGTTCTTTTGGTGTTTGATTTTGGAATTCTTTATGAATTTTATATATTGACCCCCTATCATATGTTCAGCTGGAAAAGATTCTCTTCCATTTTATAATCTGTCTCTTAACTATATTTTTTGTTTTGTTTGCTATACCAGAGCCTTTTCATTCCATGCATTTTCATTTATTAGCTTTTGAGGCTACATTCTGAGATATTTGAGTCCTTTTCAGAAATTCCTTCCTGATCCTGGGTGTGGGATCATGCTCAGCCTACTAGGAACTACATATCCCCTTAAGGAAAGCTGACTCAGAAGTCATCAGCTGTCAGATGCTCCTCAGTTCATGGTGGGAGCTTGTAAACGCCTTCCTCCTTCACTCTGGAATGTTGATGGCCTTGATTGTGGGAGGATCTTATACAGCGAGCTCCTTTGTGAAATGGCTCTGTTCAGAAGATACTTTTGCTGTGATCCTTGCTGACCTCTGGCTTTTATTTGTACAGTTCAGTGGTGTTAAGTACATCCACATTGCTCTTAACAATGACTACAGTCATATCCAGAATTCTTTCATTGTCTTAAACAATAAAAGAAACTCTCCATTAAGCATTGCCCCCCCCCCATTTCCTCTTTCCTCTGGCTCTGGTAATCTCAAGTCTGTCACCAGAAACTTCTTGGCTAGTCCAGTCACCTCATGTAAGTGGAACAACAGAAAATACTTATTTTACTTGGTATAATGTTCATAAGGTTCATCTACATTGTGGGAAATATTAGCATTTCATCCTTTTTAAAGGCTAAGCAATATCCCATCAGATGTAAAGATCTTATTTTGTTTTGTGCATTCTTTTCTTCACAGACCTTTGGGTGTTTAGCTAAATCAATAATGCTGTTATGTCCTAAGGAGCTGTTGACAGCTGAGAGTGAGAATCAGGTTTCTCTCAGGTATATTGACCATGATGCTCCATTGGACTGCACTTCCCATATCCTGTGTATATAAGCAGCACTTATCTGGGTTCAGTGGGTTATGAAAAAGAAAAACAGAAATGGAGCATGAAGTTGGGAGTGGGTATTTAGTGAAGGATCTGGGAGGATTTCCAGGGAGAGCATTATTTGTGAAATGGTTGTAATACATTGTGTGCTCTTATGATGTTTATACACTCTTCTCCCCATGGGCCTTTGGATTGTTTCCACATTTGAACTTTATAAATATGACCGACATGACATTATTTTATGCATATATGAAATTCTAAACAATTTAAAATATCATATTAAGATATACTGCTGGCCTGTTCCCCAGACCCTGTCTTCAAAATCAAACCTACTCCTATTTTGGGTTATACCCATGGGTTAGATAACCTCGCAAACCTCATTAGAGAAGCTTCTTTATGGAGTGATTAACACAGAGACCACAACTAGTCAGAGTGCAGAGAGCAAGAGACTGTGGGATGCTCAATCCTCCCAAGCCTCAGGAATTATTCTGAAGAAGGGGTACAAAGACTGTAAGAGCCAGAGGTGGTAGGTGACTACAAGGAAATTGTTTAACACACAACAGGGCACAGATGGACTCAGATGGTTGTCAGTGTGAAGACCTGTGTATGATAAGGCCAAACGAAATCCCAGCGTGGAGAGGAGATGTGGGTATAAGGTCCCAGCCCTAGCTAAGGATATATGTAGGCTGTAATTTATGGGTGAAAACCCCATCTGTTCTTGTTCTAGCTCCCAAACAACGGACACAAAAACCTATTAAGTTTATTAGCCAGCTTCAAGCATCACGACTGGGCAGATATTAATTTATTCTAGCCCTCTAACCTAGCTACATCCCAGCCGCAGGCTCCATGTTACTTGCAGTTTGAGTCTCACCCTGGCTTACTTTGCTCCATGTGTGTCCTCATGGTAGATCCCTAGGTCACCCTCTTTCTGGACCCTCTGCCTCCTGGCTGTGATCAGAAGTCTGTCTTTCCTGTCTCCTCTGTCATAGGAAACAAAGCTTACATAACACTGACACCAGAGACGCTTGGTCATGGCATCATCTGGACTGCAGACAGCTTTGTGGGCACAGAAGTCAGCCTCTGAATACACAGTGCACTCATCCAATTCCCAGTGGAGCTATTGGTCATTAATAGCTGCTGGGATGACCCCCACCAGGTTTAACAAACCCTAGTGGATGGCCGGACAGCTGAGAGTGTACATAGATATCACTAAAGGGGACTCAATGGATCTAAAAAAGGAGAACACAAAGATGGGTGGGTATGGGTAGGGGGCAGGTCTGGGAGGAGATGGAGGAGGAGGAGGAGGAGGAGGAGGAGGAGGAGGAGGAGGAGGATGTGAAAGCATATAAAACCGTTAAAGACTTAATGAAGACATTAAAGATACTTACCACTATGAATATTGGTGTATGGATGTTTATTTGAGTCTTGTTTTCAATTCTTTAGGGCTTATGTCCTGAAGTGGAATTGCTGAATCCTATGTAACCACAGCATCCAGAGATGTGGTACCCCAGGGATCTCTTTGTCAGTGGGATGGTGCACAAAGCTTCCCTGCTACCCAGCATCCCACGGAACACTGCAGATTAGGCTTACTGTGGTTGGTCCTCCAGTGGCACGACACCTTGTGTTTCGACCTGACACATGCTGTGCTAGTCGTTATGGTAGTCACAGTGCCTCTTAAATAACCCCATGAGGTAGATGGAGACGTTACATAACTAGCTCAAGGGCACACAGGTCACAAATTCTGAGCTCAAATTTGAGTGCATGCAGCAGCCATGCTTACTGCTGTGCATTTAGAGTTTCCACATCTCTGCCTTTCCAAATAGAGTGGGCATTGAATCCATCAACCGGGAGTTGCGTTTATGTTAGAGAAATAAACTTATGTGGGACAATCATAGTAAATACCAAATACCTAAGGAAAAGGCGAGAAGCCCACTGGTTTCTGTGGTTTTACGAGGATTCTGTTACTTTTCCTAGCCTATAAAGCACAGTTAGGAGTTAGCTAACTATATCTGCAAGTATAATCTGACTCTGTCATTACTTTCAATTGTCAAAGGCTTGTTTCTATTATTTTAAGTTACATGTATGTGTATCTGCGTGTGTGGGCATAAGCACGTGAATGTAGGTGTCCAACGAGGAGAGAGGTCTCCATCACCTTAGAGCTGCAGTTCCATACAGTAGGTGGTTGTGAACTGCCTGACGTGCGTGCTGGGAACCGAACCTGGGTCTTCTGTGTCCTAGTTTGCTTTCTATCGGTATGAGAAAATAACATGACCAAAATCAACTTGGAGATAAAATGGTTTATTTCAGTTTACGGCTTACAGTCTATCTGCGGGGAAGTCAGGGCAGGAACCTGGAGGCAGGAACTGAAACAGAGGCCATGGAGGGGTGCTGCTTACTGGCTTGCTCACTCTGCTTTCTTATAGCATCTATGATTACCTGTCAAGGGGTGGCACTACCGTCAGTGGGCTGGGCCCTCCCACATTAATCATTAATCAAGTAAATGGCCCTGTAGGTCAGTCTGAGATGCATTTTTCTCAGTTGAGGCATCTCTTCCCAGATCCGTCTAGGGCTGTGTCCAGCTGACAAAACTGAGGCAGCACATTCCACAAGAGTAGCTTTTCTCTTACTGTGGAGCCATCCCTCCAGCTCTTTTTTTTTCTTTTTTCTTTTTTTTTTTCGGAGCTGGGGACCGAACCCAGGGCCTTGTGCTTGCTAGGCAAGCACTCTACCACTGAGCTAAATCCCCAACCCCATCCCTCCAGCTCTTATTGTCACATTGTTAATGTTTTTTAAATGAGCAAAGTAGTGAGTTTACATGACAGCGTTTTTTGCTTTGTTGGTCCTTCCTTACATGCTCCCTTCCCCCATCTCTCTGCACCCCTCCTCAGTAGCCCCCTTCTGCTTCCATGTTAGGTGTGTTCGATTACCCTCATTATTATTATTTATTTTTTAGACAGGGTCATGTGTAGCCCTGGCTATCCTAGAACTTGCTACAAAGGCCAGGTTAGCCCCAAACTTCCAGGTACCTGCCTGAATGCTACACCATGCTTGGCCCCTCTTTCTGTTTTTCTTTCCCAGCCAGCCCTTAGGATCTCCTTTCCCACTCAACTGGTCCCTTTTCTTGTTTCATAACCTATACAACCTCATTTTGTGTGTGTGCATGTGTGTGTGTGTGTGCATGTGTGTGCATGTGTGTGCATATGTGTGATATGTGTTCATGTGCGTGTGCATGTGAGTGTGCACGTGCGTGTGTATGTATAAATACGCACAATTAAAACCTAGGATTTACATACAAGAAAAAGTTTAGCATCTGTTTTTTTGAATCTATAATACTCCCCTTAACAGAACAATGACCTCCATTAATTTTTCTATAGATGTCACTACTTCACTTTTCTTCATGGGTGACTAAAATCCCACCATGTATAGGTACCACATTTTCCTTATCCATCTTTCTGCTAATGAACGCTTCCATTTCTTAGTTTTTGTGAATAGTGCTGCAGTGAACACGGGCACATATGTGTCTTTGGGGTAGCATTCAGAGTCTGTTGTGTATTTGTATGTATGTGTGAGAGTGGTGTAGTTAGGTTCATGATAGTTCTAGTTTTCCTTCTTTGAGAGACCTAATATGACTTCCAATCTGCTATTTAAAATGCAGGATTCTGCGGCTTGTAAGGGCTACCTAGTTGTAGAGCGATAAACTTTTCGTTTATTGGCTAGATGTGGTGATTCACTTCTATAACACTGCAATTTGGGAGGCAGAGGCAGTAGAATTATTGTGAACTTAAGGCCAGCTTAGAATTGAGTTGAGACAATTTTTCCAAAAACAAAGCAAACCAAAACCAAAACCAAAACCAAATACTATTTATAGAAATATACCACTAGATGGCAGCACAATCACATTTAATCCACCCAACGGCTTTCAACTGGCAGTATGATCCGGGCAGGGACTAAGTGACTTCATAATTTTTTTGACATCATTGAGGCGACTTCATTTATCACAGATAGTATTTTGTTACTCAGAGGGGCTCTCAAGTTTTCTTAGGCAGAGGATTCTCTATTGTAGCCCTGGCTGTTCTAGAACTGGCTCTGTAGACCAGGTTGGCTCAGAGATCCTCCTGCTCTGCTTCTGCTGGGATTAAAGCGTAATCATTGCCCAGCAGTTTGTTTGCTTTATACAAGGCTTTAATTAAAGCTGCTTTAAACAGTTTTAGACATTTCTGCTTTGAAGGATGATGACTTTTTTATTGTTAATTTGTATTTCGTTGTTTCTATTTTTTGAGACAGGATTTCATTCGATACTTATAGGCTATTTTGTAACTTACTTTATAGACCAGGCCGGCCTTTATTTTGAGGATATCTTCCCAGGTGCTGAGATTATGGGATGTGCCATGATGCCCAGGTGAGTGTGTTGGAAGCCAAGAACTGTGGAAGCAAACGTACTGACTAGGGAGCTTTTGTATCAGCAATGACACATTATGCACTCACCTTTTAGATTCTTTGACTTGCCAGTTTTGTTTGGCAAGGAATCAGTATTTAGTTCAAAGCTGCAGATACAGCAACTGGCTTAGTTATTGGGAAGTTCCTTTTGGTTAATGGAAGGGGAAATCAGTGTTTAAGTTTGTTTAATTTGTGAAGTTAAGATTGACTTACAGGTCATTTTGACATCTGGACCTCTGGAAATTCTTTTTTTTTTTTTGATTGAAATAATGAAATAGAATCTCTCCATTGGAAGGAAATCTATTATTATTATTATTATTATTATTATTATTATTGTTGTTGTTGTTGTTGTTGTTGTTGTTGTTATGGCAGTAGGTAATGAAAGGGAAAGTATCAGATCACCAACATTTGATAGTTATAGGAAGAATCCAAATAATTGTATCAGTAACTTTTGGGTTGATGGGACCCCAGCTATCAACTGCTGGGAAGGACAATTTATCTAAGCTCATGGTTCTGAAGCTTTAGTGCATCATAGCAAGAAGGCATGGTGGTGGAACGTGTGGTAGCAGGCATCCATATACTGAAGTGGTGGGGAAGAAGACTGCTCCTTACTGGACCCGTTTCTGCCTACTTCTACATCCTTTCTGTTCTAGCTGTCATGTGATCTAGCTGTCATGTGAAGTTAGTGGACATTTCTAGAAGGGTCACAGGAAGCCATCATCCAAGAAGTGGGGCTGGCTATTCCCTGCAAAGTGTCAATGTTTCAGGACATTGCGTTTGAAGGACAAACATTGGCTAACTTCTTTTCATTCAGGACACCAGGGAGCCAAAATACACCTGTAAGCCATGGCCACAGCCTTGGTCACAGCCATGGTCACAGCCATAGTGACAGTCCTGGTCACAGCCGTGGTCATGTGAGGTTCGAGTTGGATCTCTACCGGAACTCCTTGAATGAGACTCACGGAGGTGGTGATCGATGCAAAAACAAGGAGTTTTATTGTTCCAGCATGTTGGAGCTGCCCTGCTTCAAGAGGCCCTGAACAGACTATAACAGGGAATTGTATACATTTGATAAGGGCAGAATTCAAACAGCAACCTTCAAACTGATTTGCAGTCAGTGAACCATTCAGGACTTTCCAAAGAGGGTTGGTTGGGAGTCACAAGTGGCTTTGTATGACAGTTGGCTTGTAGTTTTTTTCAGGAACTAAGCTGACTCTACCTTCCTGGAAGGGAGGGTTCTTAATGCTTGGAGGTTTGTGGTGAAATTTTCCACTGGCCTTAGATTGACTGCAACTCTAGCTCTTTCATTCTCCCCTTTTCTTTGAGCATAGCCTCAATTCTGAAGCTTATAGTCCTCTCGCTTGTACTCCCAATGCTCTTTCAGCTGTTTATATTGTTGCCTTAAGATCATTAACTGGACTGTATTTATTTGTTCTCTTATGAAAGCTACTAAGCGGTTTAAAATGCAGGGGCTAAAAGTCACCTAGCAAGGTGGAAATCAAGGTGGTAAGCCAGGGGGAGCTATTGATCCAAGACTCAAACCACCCTTGGACCTGTTCTCTTTCTCTTTTTCTCTTGGCAAGTCCTTCTCTAATTTTGGCCATGGAATCTTTAACTACTCCTGAGTGATCTATGTAAAAACAGCATTCTTCCAGGATGGTTGCACAGAGACCTCCTTGCTGGAGGAATAAGAGGTCTAGACCCTGTCAGTTCTGCAAGACCACCTCAGAGAGAGAGAGGTCGATGACTCTTGTAAATAGGAGATGAAAGTCTCAGTTCTTTCAATATCTGCATCTGTAGCTATCCTGAGTTGTTGTCCCTGGAGTACTAAGTAGGTGGTCCCAGTGGCCACACCTGCTGTGCCCAGCCCCAGCCCCAGTAGCAAAGACACAGTTATAGCTACGGCCTCTCTCTTGACTCAGTGGTCTCTGTCCCATCTATCTAGCATTTCCTCAAAGGGGTGGTATATTAGCCTTGGGATTAACTGTACTAGGACACAGAAATCTCTCGTCAGGTTCAGTACTTGTGTGTGAATACAGGGTGCCTGAGGCCTGTGGAGCAAGCCCACCATCCATTTTGGGGTGGTATAATGTGTGAAGCTCAGTCACCTGGGGAATTGGTAGAGTTTCACAAAGACTGGTGGGACAGTGGGACCTGCCCTCGGCAGAGCTCAGGCACCTTTACTGCCTGTAAGGTAAGACCCATTCCTGACTTCTGGGCCCACCTGCAGGAAGATGATGCATTAGACAGGGTGATATTTGAGGAGGTAAAAGCAATGCTCTCATAATAAAGGGGGCGCTGTATCATAGTAGAGCCAGCAAGAGTGGCCCCAGAGTTAGATTCATTCAGCACATGGAAGGTTTACTTGATGATATTGGTCAAGGGGGCTGGGTTAGGTGGATATAGGGTCAGAATCTCTGAAGTATCAGGGGCTATTATGTGCTGGGCCCCCATAGAGAATCTCAAAGGGGGTCAAATTCAGCTGGTAAGGGGTGTTCTGGGCTTGGAACAGGGGCAGGGCAAGAAGAATCACCCAGTCACTGCCAGTCTCTAAGGTCAATTTCATTAAAGTCTCTTTTAGAGTTCTGTTCTTCCTTTTGACTTGTCCTGAACTCTGGGGATTATATGCACAATGGAGTTTCCAATTAGTCACTAAGCCCTTGACTTACCTGAGATACGAAGGCAGGCCCATTATCTGATCCTATTACCGTAGGTACTCCAAACCTGGATAAAACATTTTCTAGTATCTTTTTTTGCCACCACTCAGTGGTCTTCTGCTTAGTGGGGAAGGCCTCTACCCATCCTGAAAAGGTATCTACAAAAACTAGTAAATATTTGTAACCATACTTCCCAGGCTTGACCTCAGTAAAGTCTACTTCCCAAAAGACACCTGGCCTGCTTCACCTGGGTCTTTTTCCTTTCCCTACCTTGGTGTGTCAGATGTTTACTTATTGACAAACCTGGCATCTTTCTACTACTTCTGCCAGGTACCTCAGGTCCATGATGAATACTCGAGAACCTTTGACTGTTTGCACTAGTTTCTTGGTGCCCAGATGAGTCCATTGGTACATCTGTGTAAGCAGATCTCTTGCTTGGACCTGGGGTAAAATAACTTTTCCTTCTTGTGTCTTCCATTGTCCATCTTTTTAAGGTAATAGATGGTGGGGTAACCAGAGATTGGGACTACTTTCTCTTGGGAGTACTGTAGAAGGGGCCAACCCTTAGTCAAGTCATCCACCCCCCGCCCCTTTTCTTTGTCTCTATTAGTTGGACCGTGATGGTGGCCAGGTCTTTAGTAGCAACCTCTTTCACAGTTTTATCTGCAAAGTTGTTTCCCCTAGCTTTGAAAGTCTCTCCTCTTTGGTGGCCTGGGCAGTGGATTATGCTCACCTTTAGTGGTTTGATGAGAGCTTCTAAGAGTGCCTTGATCTTGGCTTTGTTCTTAATCTCCCTGCTGCTGGATGTCAGGAGCCCCCTCTGCTGGTATATCGCCCCATGTACATAAGCGGTGCCAAAAGCATACCTGCTATCAGTGTAGACGTTGATCTTTTTGCCAGCTCCCAGATCTAAGGTCCTGGTAAGTGTGATCAGTTCTGCTTTCTGGGCTGATGTTCTGGGCAATGGTTCTGCCCAGAGCACTTGTTGCCCATCTACCACAGCTGCTCTGGCCTTGTGCTGCCTGTCTTGGAGATAGCTGCTGCCGTCAGTGAACCAGTAACCTTGGCATTGGGCAGTAGTTGGTCAGAAAGATCTTTTCACCACCCTTCTCTTCTGCCAGGACCTGCAGACAGTCACGGGCAGGTACCTCAGGATCAGGCCAGGTAATAGAGTAGCCAGGTTGAGGGTCGCTGGAGGTGTGAAAGTGACTCTGTCTGAGTTCAGCAGCAAAGTCTGGTAGTGGGTCATATGGGCATTAGTGAGCTACTGGTCAGGGGGCTGGTGCACCATGCTCTTGAGGGCATGGGGGACTGTTCCATGGGTCAGCTTATCTGCATCCTTGATCAGGACTGCCGCTGCTGCTATTATCCTTAGGCAGGCAGGCCAACCAGCTGCTACTGGGTCCAGTTTCTTTGACAGATAAGCAATGGGGCATTTCCATGGACCCAGTGATTTGGTCAGCATCCTCTTAGCCATCCCTTGGTTCTCGACTACAAAGAGATTAAATGGCCTGCTGACATCAGGCAGTCCGAGGGCAGGTGCTTCCAAAAGAGCCCTCTTAATGGCATCAAATGCCTGTTGTTCTCTTTCACCCCAATAAAATGGTTGTCCAGTCTTAGTCAAGGGTAGGGGGTGCTGCTAGTTTGGCAAACCTGGGAATCCAAAGCCTACAAATGTCAGCTATCCCCTAAAATTCTCGCACTTGTTTGCGGGTCTTTGGGGTAGGGATATGAAGGATGGTTTCTTTCCTGGCCTCTGATAACCAGTGCCTCCTGTCCTCTAACAGGTACCCCAGGTAGCTCACCTTGCACTGGCAGATTTGGGCTTCCTTGGCCAAGGCTTGATAACTCAACTTGCTCAGCTCTATCAGCAGTTGCTTAGCGCCCTTGAGACAGTTTTTCTCAGTCTCTGCTGCAATTAGAAGGTCATCCACATACTGCAAAAGGGTCACCTGTGGGTTGTACTCATGGTAGATGGTGAGCTCACGATGTAGGGCCTCATCGAAGAGGGTTGGTGGTTCTTCAGTCCATGGGATATCCTGGTCCAGGCGAGCTGTCCTGTGATCCCCTCTCAGGATCTGTCCATTCAAAAGCAAAGTACTCCTGGTTTTGGGGAGTCAAGGTTAGACAGAGAAGGCATCTTTGAGGTCCAAAACTGTGTACCAGGTCCTGGTGGGTGGTAATGAGCTCAGCAGGGTGTAAGGATTAGGAACGGTGGAGTGTATGTTAGCTGTTCACTAATTTACCTCATGCAGATCCTGCATGGGGTGATAGTCCAAGGTGCCAGGACTATCTTGACAGGTGGAAGAGGCGTGTCCCATGCTGACTGACATCTTCACAGGATCTCCAAGTTCAGGAGCCTGTTAATATGAGGCTGAATCCCCTCCTGAGCCTCCTGAGACATGGGGTACTGGCACACGGATATCAGGGTAGCCACAGCCTTTAGCTCTACATGAATGGGGGCCTTGTTGGTTGTCTTCCCCATGCCTGCTGTTTAAGCCCAGGCCTCTGGGTATTTTTGGAGCCACCAGCCCATGTTTTGGGGTCTCTTTGATATCTCAAACAGTTTGTATTCATCTTCCAAACTTATGGTCAGAACCTGTATAGGTTCCCCCTTGGGGCCGGTGATGGTAGGGCCCTTTGGGAGGAAGTGGATGTGAGTGCCCATTTTAGTAAGTCTCAACCAAGGAAAGAGTAAGGACATTCAGGTATGACCATGAAAGAATGGTCTACCTGGCTCACACCTAGATCAATAGATCTTCAGTTAGTCCATGAGTATTGTTTAGTCCCTGTGGCTCCTTGGGCCCAAGACTTTTTCTTGGAGAGGGGCCCCTCTGTTTGGAGGACGACAGAGTGTTGTGCTCCTGTGTCCACCAGAAACTGGTTGGGTTTTCCCTTCACTTTCAGAGTTACCCTGGGTTCAGGGAGGGGCTCTGAACCCCTTTCCCCCTTCTCCCAGAGTTAAGACTTCAGATCTGTGAACCATCTTCCTTCTTCCTGGCCCCCTCTCCCTGCCTTTCCTTGTTGGGACGATCTCTAGTCCTGTGAACACATTCTTTGCATAGGTGCACTGGTCTTTCTCAAGTGGAGTTCTCTGTCTCCTTACTTGTGGCTGAGGCTTGGGTCACCTCCTGTTTTCTCCTAACCACCACTGACAGGATTTTTTCTAACTTTCTATCCTGGCCTTTTTCTCTTTGTAGTTCCCTTTCCTCTGCCTCTTTCTGCTTCCTCTCTTCCTTTTCTTTTTCTGTTTCCCTATTGTGGTAAACTTTCCCAGCTACCTGTACTAGTTCCCTCAAAGACTTATCTTGTAAGCTGTCTAGCTTCTGGAGCTTCCTCTTTATGTCCTTCACAGCCTGATCTATAAACGCCATAGTCAGTGTTACCTAGGTTCCTCAGCTCTAGGATCATAGGGTAGATATTGGCAGAAAGCCTCCATAAGTCATTCTTGGAAGGCAGAAGCTGTTTCATCAGGGTCCTGCTGTGCCTATCATGCTTTAGTCAAATTAGTGGGTCATTTTGCTTGAGATCTGCCAAAAGAGCCTGGTGATAAACTTTCAAGTGCTCTTTACCCGCTGCCTCTTTGTAGTTCCAGTCAGGCCTCCTGAGGGGAATCCTTCATCTATGTCAGCAGGGTTAAGGGTTGGGACCCCATTATTTCCTGGAATGTTTTTCCTGCCATCTAGGAGAATTCGTTCCTTCTCCTTGGTGGTAAAGAGGACCTGCAAAAGCTGCTGACAGTCATTTCAAGTAGGCTGGTGTGTGAAAAGAATGGACTCTATTAGATTAGTGAGGCCCTTGGGGTTATCTAAGATGGGTGGATGCTGAGCTTTCCAGTTACAGAGATCAGAGGTAGAAAAGGGCCAGTATTGCATGGCTTGATTTTTGTTGCTTCTGCAGGCCCAAAGGCCCACAGGGAAGGGCCACAGTGGTGTTAGGGGATGCAGCTCTATGGATCCGTGTTCCCATGGCAGGACCTGTGCCTTCCTCTGGGGGGTGTAGGTAAAGGGGTGCTGGGGTCAGGGATGATAGAGCCTCAGCCTCTTTGGGAATCTGGTGGCACACTCAAGGCAAGAGCAGGGGCTAGGGAGGGATATGGGGAAGGCGAATCAAAGAGGAGGAGATCTGCAGTTCCCGGTTCCTGGAGAACTTTTGTCTTCCCTGAGCCAGCTGGAGGCTCAGACTAAGTCTTGAAAGTCAGAACCCTGCTAGGGAGAAAAGGATGAACCCAAGCAGGGAGGTTAGTTATAAGCTTTTTCCAGACAATTATATTGGGAACCCATTCTGGGTGACCAGCAGATCCGGATCCAAGTTCTAGGAACTTACTTTTGACTGCCATGGTTACGGGAGATCAAATGTCTTTCCCCAGGGCCAATTGACCTGAAAAGCTAGCCATACAAATGCACACGGGGTCTGGAGTTCCTTCTTCTTCTTCTTCTTTAAAATAGAGCACATTTATTAACAGTAGGAAAACTACTTACAATAACAAAATCTCACATAATAAACACAGCCAAAAGAGCACAAGAAACTTGATATTCTGATGGAGTATCTTCAAAGACCGTCCCATATACACCTTAACATATACCACATGAAACATTCATTTCATAGGCGGAAGAAAAATGACTTTTGTCCATCACTGAAATACATTTCCTGGTTTTCAGCTTTGATTATATACTACAGATAGAGTTCAAATATTTAAAAAAAAAAGTCAACAACAAAAGCTGAGCATGGTGGCATGTATCTGTAGTCCCAACACTAGAGAAGCAGACAGGTAGATCTCTCTGAAATCAAGGTCAGCCTGTGCTACAGATCAAGTTCAAGGCCAGCCACACCTACAAAATGAGACCCAGTCTTTACAAAAAGAAAAGCAACAGCAAAAACCCAATATTCATTCCTAAAATAAACATCTTTATATATATCCTATATAAACATATATAACATCTTTATTTAATATCCTACACAATGGTGAATATTTAGAAAGTTCTGGACTTTAACAAATCTGACCAGCTAACTTGCTTGCTTGAGCACGTCTTCAGTTCCCTGGGAGTCACAAATCCTTTCCATCCATTGGTCCAGAGGAGAGAGAGCTCTATTTCTTTTTCCTCTTCTTTGGTGGCTCGTCATCAGAGCTGCTCTCGGAACTGCTGCTGCTGCTGCTGGAGGAGCTGGAGTCTGAGTCTGAGTCTGAGTCTGAGGACGAGGACGAGGAGGATGAGGATGAGGAGGAATAGGCTGAGGAGGAGGAGCTAGAGAGGCGTCCATCTGAGTCACTGTCCTCTGAAGAGGATGAGGCAGATGTCTCGCTCTCTGATGAAGACTCACTGGCTGAACTGTCACTGCTAGAGGTACTGGAACTTGTGACACTCTTAGGCCTTCTCTTCTTGGTCTTTCTCTCCATTGCTTTGCTGCAATAATCTATTTTCTTTTCCTTTTAAAGCTTTCTTCAGCTCTGCTGCTCTCGAAGGCCTGTGTAGGTACTTTCTTTCCCTTTGCATTCATAAGTCCAATGTCCAAATTCCAAGCATTTCTGACATCTTGCTTGTTGCTTATTGGCTTCAGCTTGCCGCCGAGCTATAAGCCAATGCATGGGAGTAGCCATCTTGAAGCCTCCTTTTTTCTTTATGTCTACTGACAAGTTATGGGCATGTCCCTGGACTTCATCTCAATGCTCTAGAACCAGACCCAGAGGGGTGGTAGAAGGTTTCTGTTCCAAGTCCAAGAAAATAATATAGAACAATTAGTACACAGACCACTCACCCTGTCCACACGTTACCTGGTAACTTGGCTGGCTAACACCAGTCCGAAGTCTATAAGACCAAACAGGAGCAGAGTGTTCCTGATGCCCTCCAGAGTGATTGGCGCGTCCCCCAGCCTCTCTTAGTCATGCTGTTGAGGCACATCTGCCTGCTGCAAATGACCATCCCAATTACGGTGGCTCTCTCAGCTTTCCTGATGCTTGTAAGCACAAACCAAAAGCAAAACCAACACACAAACACAAAAGCAATATAGAGGAGATAGACAACCACAGAACCTGTTCTAGCTGTTCCTCTGATTCATCCTCCTCCTGTGGGTCCCCCATAAGAGGTGAGCTTCCCAGCAAACACACCAAATGTGGGGTTCTAGGTGGACCTCACCAGGATCCCTTGAATGAGACTCACAGAGGCAGCAGTCAGTGCAAAAACAAGAGGAGTTTTATTGTGCCAATGTGTTGGGGGCCACCCCGCTTCAAGAAGGAGACAGCCCTGAGCAGACTCTAACAGGGAAATGTATACATTTGATAAGGGCAGAATTCAAGCAACAGTAAGTGGGTAAGGTACTATTGGTGGAGTGAGGTGACTTTCAAAGTGATTTGTGGTCAGTGGACTGTTTGGGACTTTCCGAAGAGGGTTGGTTGGGAGTCACAGGTGACTTTGTCTGACAGTTGGCTTGTAGTTTTTCCAGGAACTAAGCTGGCTCTACCCTTCCTGGAAGGGAGGGTTCTTAGTGCTTGGAAGTTTCTGGTGGAATTTTCCATTTAGATTGACCCCAACTCTGGCTCTTTCAGTCACAGCCATGTTCATAGCCATGGTCACAGTCATGATAACAGCCATGGTCACAGCCAGGATCACAGCTACGATCACAGCTGTGGTCCCAGGCATGGTCCCAGGCATGGTCCCAGGCATGGTCACAGTTATGGTCACAACTCTGGTCACAGCTATGGTCACAGGCATGGTCTCACAGCTATGGTCACAGGCATGGTCTCACAGCTATGGTCACAGGCATGGTCATAGCTATGGTCATAGCTATGGTCACAGCCATGGTCACAGCCATGATCACAGCCGTGGTCACAGCAGACAGTGAGAACTAGAAAGGCAGCAGACTATATCTCTCAGATTCAAACAGAGACAATTGATTTATTGTAAAAGTCAATCTATCTTGCTATTTTTCAAAAAAGATGTATTTGGAATTGAAGCGATGGGTCAGCAAGAAAGAGCACTGTCTGCTCTTCCAGATGACTGGGGTTTGATTCCCAGCACCCACATGGGGGATCACAACTATCTGCAAATCTAGTTCCAGGGGATCCCCTCTTTTGGCTTCCAGCGGTACCAGGCATACATGTGGTGCACAGACATGTATGCAGGTAAATCATCTGTACATGTAAAATAAAAATAAATAAAAATTTAAAAACTGATTTATTTTATATGTATGTATGTGCATCCACCTGAGAATATGTATGCACATCACATGTATACATGAGCCTGTGGAGGCCAGAAGAATATGTTATCCCCTGGAACTAGTGTCCCAGGTAGCTATAGACTGATCATGGAATACTGACAACTGAATTCAAGCCCTCTGCAGAGGTTATTTACTGTTGAACCACCTGTCTAGTCTCCACCAGTTTCCTTAGTTTATTGGTTTTATTTTTGTTTCAATTACATGGAGACAGATCTTATCACCGGTAATCTCCCAATGATCTCTTCTGTCTCTGTTTTGCTTTCAGGACTCTTTTTTTTTTTTTTTTTTTTTTTGACACAAGACTTCAGTTTGCAGTCTAGGCTGGCCTAGCCTCACTAGGTTATCTTAAGCTCATGGCAACTCTCCTGTAAGTACTGAGCAGTCTGTAGATTTCTCTGACTGTAACCCATTTTACTTTCTAAAAATGACTATTCTTTAACCAACCTAATATAATCAGTTTTGTTGATGTTGGTAACTGAGGTTTACTCATTTCCATACTTATGACAGTGTGAATGAATTAATTACATAAATCTATGCCTTGTTGATAAACATTTGGACTGTCTGTTCCTTCCTTTTTTTCTTTTCCACAGGTTTTTTTGGTGTTTATTTGTAAGAACTTTTCCAGTATCTATACCTACAGAGAACAAAAAATTTAATGTACAAAAATGTTCAATTTGTTTTTACTTATTTACTTTTGTGTGCTGGGTGTGTGCATATTTGTGGTTTATTTGTGTGTGGTATGTTTGTGTGTGTGTGTGTGTGTGTGTGTGTGTGTAGGTCTACATGTACATGCAGAGGCTAGAGAAGGATAGTAGTTGTCACTCTGTTCCTTATTGCTTTGAGTCAGGGTTGTGGAGGATGGGGAGGAGCCCTGGCAGGGTCTTCTTTCTTCTCAGATTATCTTGAGGCAGCTGAGGGGGAAGAGCATCAGCAGAGGGTAAGACTTTGTCTTACAAAATACAGGGGTTTAAGACTTTGTCTTATAAGATATTATAAGTCTTATAAGATAAGAACTGCTGTATAGTAATAATGATCATAATATAATAATAGTAATAATAATAATAATAATAATAATAACAATAATAAGTTTGCTTATATAAGTTGCTATGCTACTGTAGCTGACCTGCATTCTGTGTTTCTCTGAGGCCAGAAACTGCAGTCTCTGGCACTTAGCACCTCATCCTAAAACAGCAGGAGATTAAGTAAAGGAGTAATTACTAGAGTCTTTTGTCCATATGTCTCTTGCTTGTTGGACTAGAGGGAAGTTTGGAGCAATAAACTTCTGTTGAAACAGGAGAAGAGAATCATGCTCACAGAAGGAAAAAACTTTTACATAAGCAAATATGCATAAATACATAAATTCATATACAGGTTCATGAATGTATGTTTATACATTTCCATTTAGAGCAGTTGTGTCCAGCTTGCACGAATTCTCACAATTACATACTTATACACATCCATATATTCATATATATATGAAGCAAAAGACCAACCACCAGTGCAGAAAGAATTCACTCATTCTGGATAAAACATGAGCTCCAATCTTTATTGCATAGAGAAAGAAAAAGCTTCTATCTTTTTACTGCTAAGTGAATTAAATCCAAGTTTGTAAGAAAAAACTTTGCTCCTTTTAATAAGACTAAGTCTGCCTTGTTATTAAGAAAGAGCCTATTCTGTCCCATGGTAAGAAGCCTGCCTGCTCCTTCTGCTCTCTGCAGCTTCTTCTTTTTTCCTCCTTCCCTCTGCATTCTGCACTTGGCTCTCTCAGTTTTTTTTATGTTACCTATAGTCTCTAAGTTATTCTATGTTGCATTCTCCTAACCTTGCTCTCCCCTCCTGCTCTGATGTCACAATAACGCTCTTACTCTCAACGCCTTTCCTCCCAATGCTATGCCTATGCTTCTAAGTTCTTCTTGAGTTCAGTTCTGTCTAAAAAGTTCTCCTCAACCCAGTTCTGTCTCTTCTCTTTGTCCTCAGCACTTAGACATCTTTCAGAATATATGATCACATGTTAAAAAGTTCATCACAAGTTCACACATAAAATTGAATTACAAATTGAAATAGAAGTTTACAACAGAATGTTTAGATACATACCGTTTAGGAGTAATTATCTGGCTAAACATTCATCACCTATCCAAGCTCCAAGGTTCTTCAAGAGTTAAAAATCATTACTAAGTTATTAGTGAAGTTTTGTATAGATAAACCCAGTCATTATTTTATCTTCTGTTCTAGCACCTATAATAAATCATTAATTCTCTTTTTATGACCTTTGGTTAGTTGTTTTACAACTTCTTGGAATGTGCTTTGAATAGGAGAAAGTCTGGTTACTATCTAGAAGCAATTAACTGGTGACACGTGGGAGACTGATAGAGTTCTCACTGCAGGTTTGACTAACAAAAAGGATCTAATAGCAGCCCCACTATAAAAGAGCTTAATAAACACCGATACAATTTTAGGAATTCTTTTATGATCATCATTAAGAATTAAGAAGTTACCTATTTGTCTATATAGAATTACAAGACAGTGCGTCTTTGTAGATCTGCAGAGGTCTGCTCGAAAGGCTAATACCTACTGGAGTTAGGCTCATGGGCAGTAAACCCCAGTGGTCTTCCTGTATTCACAGAACTGGGGTCACAGCTTTGTGGAGTTGTTCCTGTTTGTATATTTGTATATGTATGTATGTATGTATGTATGTATTATGCATTTTTCTCTCATATATTATACCCCGACTATAATTTTCTTCCTTCTCCTCCCCCTAGTCTCTCTCCCTCCCTCCCCTCTTCCCGAGAGATGTCCCCCCATATCCCTTCAGAAAAGAGAAGGCCTTCCAGGGATGTCAACCAAACATGGCATAACAAGCCACAATAAGACCAGACACATATTCTCACATCAAAGGAGGATGAGGTAACCCAGTAAAAGGAAAAGGGTCCCAAAGTCAGGTAAAAGCATCATGGTGGCCTCCAGTCTCACTGTTAGACCAGAATCCCACAAGAATACCACATCCAGAGGACCTAGGTCAGACCTATACAGGCTTCCTGATCTCTGTGAGCCCCCCTGAGTCAATGTCAGTTGACTCTGTGGGCCATGACTTTGTGGTGTCCTTGACCTCTCTGGCTCCTGCAATTCTTCCTCCCTCTTTCCTGCAGGACTCCCAAGCTCTGCCTAATATTTGGCTGTGGGACTCTGCATCTGCTCCCATCAGTTGCTGGCTGGTCTCCCTGATGATGATTCTAATGGTCTCCTGCCCCAGCACATCCTGCAGGCAGGATAAACTGTAGTTTGGAGGTTTTGTGGTAGTGTCTGTTTTTTTTCTTTTTTTTAAAACATGGTTTCTGGGGATTTAAAAAATTCATTCATTTATTTTTACATAATTTGCACATACATGATATGTGTACATATGTGTGTGGGTATGTGCATTCCATTGCATGCTTGTGGAGATCATAGGATAGTCTGTGTCCTCCAGACTAACTGGTTTAGGAGATTCTGGGGGCTCTTCTGTCTCTGCCTCCAATCTTACTCCTGGAGAGTTGGGATTACAGGTCTGTGCTAGTGTGTCTGGCTTTTCTGTGGGTTCTGGTGAGGTGAACTCATCAGGCTCAGGCTGGGTACCACCAGCCCTTTTACCCACTGAGCCATCTCCCCAGCTTCAAATGTTCAATGATCCCACCAGTGCTTGGTGTTGTTAGACTTTAAGTTTATACTTATCACAGTGGCTATTCATGGTTGTCAACTTGACTATATCTGGAATGAACTGCAATCCAGAATTGTGCAGTGATCCAGATCTTGAGGCTGAGAGATACAGTTTCTGACCGGGATCTTGGCATGGAGATCTTGAGGCATAGTGGCTATGAATCCCAGGAGACTAAGGCAAGGAGATTTCTGAGTTCAAGGTCATCTGGGACAAAATAAGTCCCAGATCCAGGTGTGGTGGTACACACTTTTAATCTGGGACACAACTCCTCTGGAGGCCTGCATAAGGATACTGGAAGAAGGAAGGTTCGTTCTTCTTTGCCTGCTTGCATTTATGTGCCAGCACATCTGTTGGAATCTACTTCTACAGAAGAGCAGCTGAAACAACTAGCCTTGCGGGACTGAGCAACTACTGGATCCTTGGACTTCCCATTCACAGCTGACCACTGTTGGGGATCTGGACTGCAGACTGCAAGTCATCATAACAAATTCCCTTCCTATGTAGAGACTATCCATGAGTTCTGTGACTCTAGGGAACCCTAATACACCAATAAAACAGATACTATTATTTTTATACATGCAATTCATATTTTGATTGCTAATGAAGACAAGGAGGAGCTTGCCTAATAAGGGGTTGTCACAAGTTATGATTGGCAGGCCTTTGCTCCCCGCCCATGTCCCTTCCCATGATGCAGCTGGTTTTAATTATAAGCATGCTCAATCAATGCATAGGCACAGCATGGTAAATAGGGGTTTCCCCTAGGGTTCAAAGGACACAGCTGATATTTTTATACACGTGCCCAAAACCAGTTTCCTCAAAGTTGCCCCCTGCCTCCCATACCTGGATTTATTCTGTACTATGTTGGAACGGAAAATGACCACAAAACAGGAGTTACTAATGGCTGTTAGGGGAGGAGAAATCTATCCATTGTTTTGGGTGGGGTATGTGTACAGCTTTATGTACAAGAGGTACCTGTGTTGTGTGCATTATCGGAACCTTCCAGATGCCATTTTTATTTTTTTAGTGCATAAAGTGTGGCTGCTTTATAGTCAGTATCCAGCAATCCCGTCTTCTAAAACCCGTGGGGCAGTGCACCTGTTATTGGTTATTTCTACCAATTATTTCTTATGATCTATTGGTGCATTTAGTATTTTAAAGTCATGAGTGCGTATCTTGCTGAGGCTAATTGATGAAATTACGTTCCATGTGCAGTCAGTATGTTTTATCACGGTGACAAATACCTAATATAAACAATTCAAAGGCTCGTTCTGGGCTGTGGTTTCAGGGGACTTAGACTATACTCAGCTGGGCTCCGTTGTTTGCAGGCTGTGGAAAGAAAGGCTCACGGCAGGGACCAAGGTGGGGGCAACCTGCTTACCTCAGGAGGCTGAGAGCCGGGGGACTCAGGGATGATGCTTCCCGGAACAAGATCTTCCCTTCAAGGCATTCTGGTAGTAGCACACCTTCTGTAATAGTCCATTCAGCCACGAAACCTCGAGTGCGTCAACCCACTTTCAGGCTTGGAGAGTTTTCCGGGGTCGCCCCCTAGGCTGTGTTATCTTTAAGCGTCCTGACTCACACTGGGAACTTTGGGGTTAGCTCTCCTCTCCCAGTGGTCCAAGGCTCATCTTCCATTCCCTGTTCTGGTGGGTAGATTTATCTTTGGCTTTTGCACTTGTCATAGTCACACTTGGGTTTCAGCTGCCCTTTTCCTGTCTCTCTTTGTCTTCAGTGTTCTTACTTCCTTGCAGGCTAAGCCATGTATTAAAAATAAACTCATGGTAATTTATTCAAGATTAGTGGAATCTTATAAGGAAGGGCTTTTTAAAATTTGGGGTGTGTGTGTGTGTGTGTGTGTGTAAAATGTAAGACTGCGTGTGTGTGTGTGTGTGTGTGTGTGTGTGTGTGTGTGTGTATGTGTCTGAACTTAGATACTTAGGCTTGGCAGCAATGCCTTTATCTGCTGTGTTATCTTATTGCCCTGACATCTCCCCTCCTCCCTCCCTCCCTCCTCCCTCCCTCCCTCCCCCTCCCCCTCCCTCCCTCCCCTCCCTCCCTCCCTCCCTCCTCCCTCCCTTTCTTCCTTCCTTCCTCTCTTTCTTTCTTCCTCTCTTTCTTTCTTCCTTTCTTTCTTCTTTTTCCTTTTTCCTTTTCTTTTCTCTTCAGGCTAGGGCCTTTTGTAGCTCAGGCTGGCCTCAGACTCCCTGTTTGGCCGAATGACTTCTGATTATCCTACCTTTTCTAACCGTGTGCTTGAGTTCCAGGCCTACACCAAAGGAACCCAGAGCAAGTGCTTACTGAGCTATGTCCCCCGTGAAAGGAAAGGATTTAGAATTTCTACTTCATATTGCTAGAAGTAGAACCAAGGATAATCTTTAAGAGAAATGTAGAATAGCTTGCATTGTTCTCCCATTTAAGATCCTCCAATAGCTTTCACTCACATTTAAAAGTATAGCACGGACTCTCCTAGACTTCAAAGCTGCAGAGGTCATTCCTACTCAGTTTACATAGGTCTCTATTGCCACCTAGCGGTAGCTGCAGCGTTCTGAGTTTAATCCTAGCTGAGCGCCATTAGACCATAGGTTTAGCCTGACATTCTTTCTCTTTGTTCAGCGCCACCCAGTTCTCGGTTCTCACTGCAGGGCTCTCACGCTAAATGCAGCTCACCTTCCCAAGTCCATATCAGTCTATCATGCTACTCTGTTTTGATTCTTTCAAGGCATTTCTTTTGAAACAATCTTTCATTAATTCTCTAAATTCTACCAGAAAGCAGGGGCTTTGTCTAGGGGGAGGGGGTGAATCACTCTTGTGCTTAGAATAGCTCTTGGCACA
The DNA here is from genome assembly GCF_011064425.1 of Rattus rattus. Classification (NCBI taxonomy): domain Eukaryota; kingdom Metazoa; phylum Chordata; class Mammalia; order Rodentia; family Muridae; genus Rattus; species Rattus rattus. The sequence goes on along the minus strand of NC_046159.1, from coordinate 152,488,963 downwards.
TATGATTGGCGTTGAGTATTGGTTATTTATCCCCTTTAGATAGACAGGACCCGGGATCTTCAGGGCTCCGTTGTTCCATGTTTTCCTGTTATTGTCCCAGCCTAGCTGATCTCATTAATCTCCTTATATGCCAGGCTTCTGCATGGGCCTCACTATACAGCTCTGGTTAGCCTGACCTCCCTATGGAGACACACTGGCCTCAAACTCATAGAGACATGCCTACCTTGTGCCCTCCTCAATAACGTATATCACCACACCTGACTTTCTTTTCTTCTTTCTCTCTTTCTTTCCTTCCTTCTTTCTTTCTTTCCTTCCTTCCTTCCTTCTTCCTGTTTTTTTGAAGATGCATTTATTTTTATTTTATGCGTTTGGATGTTTTGTCTACATGGAGATATCTCTCCACTCCCCCTGCTCCACCCCACGAGTGTCCTATATAATAGGAAGAGAGAGGATGGACATAGGTTGATAATCTCCTGCTTGTCAAGTGCAACATTATGAATCATTTTACATTGTCACGATGACTGGATATCATTTATATCCATCTTGTAGATGAAAAACACCCCCAAGGTTCAGAGTTTTACAGGACAGTCTAATAAGCAAGCATCTGGGATTGAAACTCAACTGGGTAATATGTGCCTCGAGTGGAGTGCTGCAGAAGTGTTAGGAGCAGCTCAGCTGCTAACCTAGCTGACAATTCCACTAGACCCAGTGGGGGTATGCCTGTATTTGGGTAGAAGAGGGAGGCCTTGGAGATGATCATGTCCCATGCATGAGGGTCCTGCATATCTAATTGGTGACTATCACTTGCAGCATCATGAGATGCAAGGAGAATATCTGAAGGCAGTTCTTTTTGTCAAACCAGTAACTCACCCTGGTGTGCTGGGTTGCATTTGAAATGTTCCTCGGAGGCTCTTGTGTTCAAAAGCTCTTTTCTAGCTGTTGCCACTGTTTGGAAGTTTGTGGCACCTTTAGGAGGTGCAGATTTACTAGAGGACGTGTGGGGTGAGGCCAGGCTATGGGTTTCTGCATTGTAGCTCCACTTCCTTTCCGCGCTCTGCCTCTCAACTGGATACAATGTGTCCAGCAGCAGCCATGGCATTCTTCCCATGAGTAACTGTGTCCTTTTTAAACTCTAAGCCAAAATAAAACCTTTCTCCCTTGAGTTACTGTTTGCCAAGTATTTAATCATAGCATGGAGAGAAATAAGTAACCCTGGATCACAGGGGTGGGGGGGGGTGGCAGGGTGTGTGTGAAGGAAAATGAATGTATACCACACCACCAAATATAATTTTTTTATGTAACAAAATTTTATTTTTATTTTTTTACAGAAATTCAGATATTCCAACAAATTTCTTTACATTTCCTGGACCTTAAAAAAATTACACACAACTTTTGGACATAATAGAACAGAATGAGAAAAAAGAGTCTTTTTTTTTTAAAGGTAAAAACATGTTTCTTATACTTAACATTTAGTGGTTTCATGTGTGTTATCTATGTACAAATGATATATCATCAATGACCCATCTTCATAGCACTGTCATATGCTAAATTACACTTAGGTTTCATGGCAAAAACATAAAAGCATTTGCACGTGGAGAGGAAGTACCTTTTATTTTTTTTGAAACATTACTGCTAATGATGTAGGACCCAGACAGAATCATAATTCACATGGATTAGAAAAACCTAATACCTTCTGATTTTAGTGAAGATATAGAGATGCCTCCCCTGAAATAAAAGGTGAATTTTTAAAAAGTTGTGTGTAATTAAATTCAGTAAGGAGGGTATTCTGAATGCCTCGGGATGACTACTACTTAAAGCAACAACAGCCCCCAGGATGACTACAACTACACTTGCAGAGGCTAAGCGTCCCCTTGATTTACTTCTCTGGGAAAGCCTGAGTTCTCTCTCTGTGAACTGGGTTTTAGTTACATGAGCACTTGAGTGTATTTGTGATGTACTTTCAGCCATTTGAAACACTTGATTCGAGAAAACAAGGCTAAAATTGTGAGCGTGGTCTTACGGGGACAGAAGAGAGGGCAGCCCCGATCCTCATGCTGTCCTCCAGCGGATGCTCTGGTGAAATGCTAATTTAGCCCAACCCTGAGCCTGGGCTGCAGTCATTCTATTTGTGTGGCTTTTTTTTGCTCAGGTATAGAACATGGGCTGGCTTACACCGAGCCCCCATTATATGCACCTTGGCTTGAGTTTATACTCGGACAATGGACTACTCTAATACCAAGTATTTCTCTGTTGTTGGACTTAGGCAGGGTGTGTTATGAGGGCAAGGGCTGGGGGATCCTGGGAGGAAAAGATTCTTGAAGAAAGCTGGTTAGTTGTAACTACTTCCAAGTACCAGCTAACCAAAAAGGGAAAAATATGAGAATTTTCAAAATCAACATTAATAAACAAAAGGTAACTTATTCCTATCAAGTTCCTTTGACATATAAGTATATAGTTATTTACTTCTAAGGCTATTAAGTTTTTACTTACTCTGTTAGTACCACTTACTATCGTTTAGAAGTAGATTTAATGGAAGAGTTTCTTTTGACAAAGCAAAAATGAGTATATGTCAGTAAAGGAAATAAAGAATGTGGATTTCTAGAGACTTTTAGAATGAGGAAGTAGAAAACTCATATTTTAGGTATCTATTTATAAAGTATATTAAATTCCTATGCATATACTAGGGAGAATTAGAAAAAGTGTTTATTTGATAGCAGCCTATATATTACATGAGAGAGCATCCAAGTGAAAATAGACTTTCTATATTGTTCAGAGCTCCTTGATGCTGTGTTGTCAATGACAGGGAGATCCTTGCTGCTTGGGAACCTACGGTGTCTCGATGTACTTCCTGTGATTCACAGTTTGATGGAGTTGTGGCAGGAACATTTCCTTAGTATAAGTCGTACAGACAGATTAAACTGAACACACAGTGGGTGAGAAGTCTGAAGGGCTAAGTCTCCTAATAACCACGTGGCTGTAACTAATTGCACAGTGAAATGAGTGGACAGTAGTGATGAGGGACCAAGGGTCAGAGGCATTCCTCAAGACGTGACACTCCATGGGCCTCTTGGCTACTGGGACGGGAATAGTCTAGAACTAACTGCCCTTTTATTTCGTTTAATAGCATTGAAAGATTAAAGCTTTTTGTGTGTGTTTTGTTTTCAGTCTGATTTAAAAAGGACAGCTTATAAACCTCAGAACATATGTATTTTACAGGTTAATCCTAGCACAGCTGTATTCTTCTTTCTTAAACTATTTCCTGAATATGATTTTCATGAATGTGATCTGATCTTACTTAATGACAGTTCCCAATGAGCTGGTGTTTAGTCCGTGATCGTAGCTCCTCCCAGAAAACCACTCGAGTCTCTGCAGATCTAGAATCAGAAGATGCTTTGAAGAGTGGATGTTTCGTTTTTGTGCATATTCATCTCTGGACTCTGATCTCTCCCCAGTGTCTTCCTTCTTGGTGCTGATGTACAAAGCTGTTTGTTTAGCTGTTATTTGACTTGTTTTGTGCTCATTCTAGAGAATATTGGCTTAACAGAACTGTAGAGAGGAGAGAGAAAAAGGGTTGGGGGAAGAGAAAAAACATCATTTCTTTTGTCAGCAAGAATTTCATGTTTTAGTTATGGGACAATAATACCATAGTTGGGGCTACAACTTGATAGAGGGTTTGCTTAGCATGAACGGGAGTGATGACATACCTGTCTACCTGTCACCCTAGTACATGGAAGGCGAAGGGAGGAAGATTGGAAATTCAAGGTCCTCTTTAGGTTCCTAGGGATTTTGAGGCCAGTTCCGACTGCATGAGCCTGTACCTCATGTCAACTAAATACCCTTTCCATGCCAACAAATAGTTCAAAGGCACCGTGGATTTATTATCCAAAGTCTTTATGCAGTCTGTCCCAATACACACAGCACTGTCAGCTCAACAAGCAAATATCTCTGTGAGTTGAAACTGTGGCTGCTTTAAAGGAGTGGGAAGATGATAGATCTGTCCTAAGCATCAAGATCTGGCCTGGCATAGAAAATGTCTCAACCCCTTTCCTTCTTTTGCTGTTTTATTTATTTTACATGACATTGTGACAAGTACGAAAAAGTGAGCATGTATGAACCATTCACAAATCCAGTCACCTTTAAATGCCAACGGTTCCCTTCCCACGTCCTTTGTATTTCTTATGCAAATGCCCACTTAATAAAGTTGGGACCACAGCACAGATGACACCGTTTAACATTTTAAACATTAAACAGTCTATATAATTAGTGCCAGACGCTAATGATTGTATAACGCTCCATTCTACTTTAATTCTAATGGCTGTATGATATTCCTCTATTTTCACTCCTTTACACCCCACACTCAACATTTCATTCTCCACTATTTCATCATTTCCTGATGTATAAGCAAATCTGATTTCTTTTGCCTTGGGGGGTTGTTGCTCACGGAGACAGAGTCTCACTGGTCTCAAACCCAGGATCATTTTGCTTCAGTTTCCAGAGCTCTAGAATTTTGGATGTTCGCTCCACACCCAGCTGATGTAGATTTTTATTTATTTGTTAATATGAACAATGGCCTTTTTGTATCTAAGAATCTTTGTTCTTCAGGGCACATCAAGGAGTGGATGGTTTCTCCAATACATTGACGATTATACTTGTGTTACCATAACTAGACCTTCACTTAGCCCTCTTCGTGGGATGATCATCTTGGACTTCGGTTCAAACATACTCTATAGTGTGGGAGTTTGGGTCCATGGAGCAGCCAGCTGTGGTGTGGTAGACTTGGGCCAAAAGGCCACAGGCTCCCTGGTTTTGCAGCACAGTACTTTAGAACACAAGCCGAGCTTCTGGTTTCTGAGTGCTAGACACCCTGCTGAAAGGCTGTGCTATCATCTGTGGGGCTTTCTTCCCGACTTCTGCCACACTGAAAGCATCTCCGACACATTGTGATCTTAATGACCTTGTCTCAGCAAGACATGTTAGTTATTTCAATGTGCCCAGAACACACAGAGGTTAATCGAAATATGTTCGTGTTATAATGATGATTTGTCTGTGATGATTTTGTGAGATAAGTCGTGCTGGCAAAAACACCACAGAAGGGAACGCTGTCTCTCGACAGTGTTAGAAACTACACAAGGAATGGTGTGTCTTATAGAGTGCTGCAGGGGGTCTTTAACACTGAATGCTGTGCCACTTTGAACAGAGCCCAGAAGTTAGGTTTGTGGGTCCAGGGTTCTACTAGTTTGTCCCACTTGGAAAACCTTTCTATTTTAAGTTCACACAGATGAGTGCCTGAGGTTTCCAGCTGGATTCTGCCAAGGATGGCAGAAAAGGAAATGTGGGAAGCACAATATGGAAATAGGTGTTTAAAAGAAAGTGCTTGGGGCTGGAGAGATGGCTCAGGAGTTAGCGCACTGGCTGCTCTTCCAGAAGGACCAGGGTTCGACTCCTAGCACATAGATGGCAGAGGGCAAACATCTGCAACTCTAGTCTGAGATGACCTGACACTTTCTTCTGGTCTCTATGGGCACTAGGGATGCGTGTCATATACAGACACATGTGCAGGCAAAAAACCCAAAACAAGACAAAAACAAAAACTCAAAACAGAACAAAAACCATACACATAAAATAAAACAAATGTAGCTGGGTGGTGGTGGCACCCACCATTAATCCCAGCACTTGGGAGGCAGAGGCAGGCAGATCTCTGGATTTGAGGTCAGCCTGGTCTACAGAGCGAGTTCTAGACAGCCAGGGCTACACAGAGAAACCCTGTTTCAAACTCCCTTCCTCCCCAAAAGGTAAAAAGCAGCACATGGGAGAGAGAATGGCAGACAGAAGTGCTCAGGGCTGTATTTGTGTGCAGGGAGACGCCTTTCATGGTCTCAAAGACTCCAATCAGCATAGAGAAGCTGGCTTTTCTGGAACAACCATGAGTCACAGCCCATTTGTTTCCTTTCCTTTAGCTCCAAGCTGCCCAGGTTGGCTTCGTGTTCGTGGCATTTTGGGATGGAGACCATCATGAGCTTATCAGGGAAGAAGTGTCTAATGCTGTGCAGAGTCAGATGGAGTGTCGGTGGACTGCACTGCGAGAAATGGGTGTTGGGAAGGCTTTTGATCAGCCCTTAGAGCAGGACACTCATACCTGGGGGAGAAGAGAGCTACCCACAGAACAGCTGCTGCGTTCTGAAGGTCCTGAGGCTTCTCGTGGAAACAGAACACCCATGGCTGTGGAGCTGTGCCCATCTCCCCACTCTCTGTGCCCATCTCCCCACTCTCTGGGTCCATACCCCAAGGCAGGATCCTGATCTGACAGATGGGCTCTGTACTGACTGGGACAGGTCACTGGTCAACAAGTCTTGGCTCTCCCTTTTCTTGGGGTGCCTGTGGCTTTCACTCAGTGAAATCTTTGACTGGATACCTCATCGTAAACTCACTATTGATCACTCACGTTTTCTCTCCCAAATGATCTGGTTTTTTTTTTTTTTTTTTTACTTTGTTGGATACTGGGTCTCTTCACCTAGGGTATCAATCAATGGAGAGCTAGGAAGGATTGAGAAAATCATGGCATGAAGCCAGTGAGCTAGGTTCTGACTGGGACAAAGCGAGTTCACTGCCTTCGTTTCAAATGTAAGGGATCACAGTTGGAAGGTTGGCTATGCCAGTCGATGTAAGGACTGCCTCACATTCTGTATATCAGGTGTTCTACTTGTCTATCCTCGGTCCTGGCCCCAGTTCTCTGCAGGCTACTCCTCATAAGGTTTTCTGAGAATGTTTGCCTGTGTCCGAATTGCTTGACACCTCTATGCCTGGTAGTTTTTTTCTTCCTCGTGTATGACATCACCATGCAATGACATCTGCGGGGCGTGTGATAGTTCTGCAGATCACGAGGCTGAAAATAGCCAGAATATTGATTGCAGTGGGGCTCAGAAGATAAACAGTCCCTACATCATACCAGGAAGCCACTTGGGTTGAGGAGTAATAGTAAAATGTTATTGCCCTTGTTTACATGGCACGCACAGTGGGCCATTTCTGCCTGAAAGCCAGGCAAGACCTGGCTCTTCATACAGATTTGTGAAGGGCATTGGCAGAAAGGGTAATAGAAGGCCAGGCTCTCCTCTCCTGTGTGGCCATTCCCCTTCTGACTTAAGATTATGTGCTATCAGGGCAGTTTGCAGAAGCATGGAGAGGCTTCAGTATGGCTACACTGTTAGTACTGCCGGGCAAGACATTTTGCTCTTTTCAAAAAATTTGCTAACATTTTTTTCATGCACCATGGATATTTCCCACCGGGGAGGTAACTTAACAGATGTCACGTTCTCCCAGGTCTGTACAGAGCGGGGCTGAATAAATAAGTTATTCAACACTGCTTCAGATCTTTGTTCAGTCGGGTTTGACCTTGTAACATGTCATGGGCTCTGAGCTCCCCGCGTTCCATTGCCAAGAGGTCCTCTCTGAAGCTGTCATTTGAATCACGGCTCAGGAGAGCAGCACACACAATAGCCACACGGTCCACACCACCTAAATGATACTTTGTTGAGTTTTCTATGTGCTTATTGGTGTTGAAAAGTCTCCTGGGTAGTAGGGTCTGGAGCCCCTTCAGTCAGGACAGCTACAAGTGGGAGGAGGGGACAGTCACTGAGAAATGAGAGAGGCTAGGCTCTTTGGGGCGATGGCCAACGAATCCCAGTTGTGAAAATGAGTAAGGGGGTGATCCCAACTGCCTTTACTCATTGACTCAACACGTTTTGCCAATTTTCTCCCACTCTGCTTGGAACCGTGTACACTTCTGACAGGGACGTGTGATTCCCGGCATCACTGGGAGGTGGATTGCAACCCCTTATGATGAGCAACTACCTCACAAGCTTTCTCTTTTTCCTTTAGCAGATTTTGATCTGTCACCAAGGGCTTCTCGGCTCCCACCCCTAAGCTCGAAGGCAGCCTGATCTTTAAGTACCGCTGAACCAATAGAAGAAAGGAAGCAGAAGATTCGCTTTCCATCAGTTAAGTCAGCACTTCTCTCACTTCTGTGGGCAGGACAATCACCTGGGTGTCCAAAATGGGCAGATTTTGACTCAGCGAGTCTGGAGCAGGCTTAAGGCCTCAGAGTGCCTGCTGAGAGACCTCCCAGCTGAGACTGATGGTGGTGGTCAGGTGCCATTAAGAAGGGAGGCATTAGACTTTACTCTGGGAGGGAGAATGCGCTATTCATCATTGAACTCCCAACCTAATAAGGTGATCAAAATACATCTGTGGAGGTGGCACTTGCTTGTAATCCTAGCACTCTGGGGGCAGAGGCAAGCAAATCTCTGTGTGGGAGGCCACCTTGTCTACATGAGAGTTCCAGTCAAGGCCACATAGTGAGAAACTTTCTCAAAACAAACAAACAAACAAACAAACAAACAACAACACACCAGTAAAGGCATTTGTCAAATGCAAAGGAACGTATGACAATCTGGTAAGGAAAACCTTCAGCAGTAAGTAGGGGCGAGAGACTCCTGCTTCAGAACTTTTGGGACTATTAATTCCTTTAATTCCCTTTCACACCCATTAAAGATCTAAGCCAAGGGAGTAAAATGATGGGTGTGCTCTCTCAACTTAGGTCTACTAGGGAAGATATTTTCCCATTGTTTGAACACTAACTTTTACACAGTGTGTATAGATAGTCATGGAAGAAATGCCTAAGAATGGGAGAAATGGGATAAGATGATACCTTGTCCCAGACACTCTTATAATGTATCTGTACCCTGCCTGTGATGTATTTGTATCCCGCCCCAGACACCCCTGTGATGTATCTGTAACCCTACCCCAGACACTCCTATGCTGAATCTTTTCATTGTTCAATTTTTTAATAATAAAAATTATAGGATTTGTTTGTTTGTGAGGGTATGAGGTGATTCATGCCTTGGCATGCATGTGGAGATCAGAGGGCAGCTTTTGGGAGTCGGCTCTATTCTTTCCCATGGGAATTCTGGGGGCTCAAAGCTAAAGATGCCAGGCTTGGAATTAAGAGCCTTTACCCACTGAGCCATCCCATCAGTGTCATACTTTTAAAAATCTTAATTTTTTTCCTGCCCTTTTCACTGTCTGTTTTTTTTTTTTTTTTTTTTTGCCTCCTAATTTTTTTTGAACTTGATGTCCTGATGTCAGCACAGGCAGAGTAGGTACTAAAATGGTCTTCTGGCCACTGTGGGAAGACTTTGCTGGGAAGGGGCAGGTCTGTGTCCTATTGGCTGTTCTGCAATGTGATTAGATTTGGATGCCAGGTACAGCATTTTCTCCTGTGACCTTTCTCACAAAGTAGCTCAGGAGAAGGGGTTAACTCAGAAAGCTCCCTTGTTCTTCTCTCATCCACACTAAGGCTGCCTGTGGACTCTGTTAAAGTGGACAACAGGATTAATTACTTGGTAGGCCTTTCGTTTGCATGCTGAGTGGATACTGATTTCTGAGTTGAGATGATGTCCAGTTTGGCCTGAAGCTACCCCATCTTTTATCTAGGGGGTCAAAAGGCTCTCCCTACGATGCTCACAGGACAGGCTCGAGGCAGGGTGAGAGTGTTGAATCCTCAGCTTTCAGTGTGTGTTCAGGTGATCTGATGGGTCCCATATGCCTACATCATGGAGCACTAGGTACTTGCTTTCCATCTTTGTAATCGCTTTGCCTTCCCATCTGGTGGTTTATACCACACACAAGCACTTTACCATCTTTATGGCCATTCTTCAGAAGAATCAGCAAAAGCAAACCCAAACTGGGTGTTATACACGCCAAGTCCAAATCTGAATTGGATTGTGTTCTCTCGAACCTGTCTCTGCTGCCACTCACTAGTCAGCCCCCCCACCCCCACTCTTCCTTCCTACTGCAAGTGAGGCTACTGCTTTCTCTCATTTCTCTACTGTCCTTTCTACTCCTCTGGCCTGAGTGCTTTTGTCATACACACCCACTTTCATCTTATTCTTACTTCACCAAGTGTGATACACACACACACACACACACACACACACTCCTATACACACACCTCCTGAAAGTGTGACACACACACCCCTTTCCTGATAAGTGTGACACACCCTCCCTCTACAAAGTATGACACACAGAACACACACACACACACACACACACACACACACCCACGCACACACACACACACACACATGCATTTTGGTCCTTTTTCCACAATATTTTGTTTTTAATTATATCCCCTGGACAATATATATATTTCTGAACTCGTGCATCTGATAGTTTTATTCAGTGCCTAGCTTCTGTCACCTCCTCTCGCTGTTCTCTTCTTCTCTTTGGAGAAATAAAAATAGAAATATAAAAATTTAAATCCAGATTCTACATATTAGAGAGACTATGTGATATTTGTCTTTCTAAAGTTTGGTTTATTGCATTTAATGTGACTTTCAATTCCATCCATTCTCCTGTAAGCATCAATGTTTCATTTTTCCTCACATCTGAAACAAAATCTCTTGTGCACGTAGCATTCATCTGTTGATGGACATCTAGGTTGGCTCTGTCAGGAGCCATCTAAGAGAGTCTAGGTTAGCAGGTGACTTTCCTGGAGGCAGCCTACCATGTTTGCATGGCCTATGGTGGGTGAGCTCTGAGAGGCAAGGTCCCAAGAGTCTTCATCTGAGGATTGCTTCTTGTTGCTGATATGCCTTCCCTGTCATTGTTACATAGACTAATGGTTCCTGGGCATCAACCCACCCTATTGGGCAGATTTCCTGCAGATCAACATAAAGATGAACTTTCATGAGTCCTGATGTTTATTATTATATTTAATGAATTAATGCTGTTATTATCAACTCCTGATTTGATTCAAACAATTTTAGGAAGAAAGTTTTAAGACATGGTTTTAGTTGTTTTGCCAGAAAGATATAATAAAGATAGAATCAAGAACAAAATGTGCCCATTCCTCATAATAGTAAGACTGCATAATAAGAAATACAATGAGCTTTCATAATTACACCTAAAAAGAGAAATAGGCTTGGGAAAGATTTGTGATCAAGGAAAAACATTCATTCTAGGTCAGTTCCAAGGATAAAGCCACAGGTGTGTACTATGCTAAAGCAAGGTCATGTGAAACTGTTGCTTTGAACTTATAATGAGCTTATAGAATGAAACACTGCTTTGAACTTACTATCAACATCCTTCTGTAACTCCCCTTTTGTGTAACATTTTATTTATGAGGTAAGTTTGTAAAAAACTTTGTCTAAGAAGGTATCAACAGGCCAGAGAAAAGGAATAAAGTGGTGGCTTGGGCAGCTCTGCCCTATACATCCATATATTTTATATGTGTGTGGCATTTGAGACTCAGCCTGATCCATCAAATGTATATATGTATATGTCTCTTTGTGTATATGTTTATGTGCATGTGTATATGTATGTGTGTATGTGTATATATATATATTTATATGTCTGTGTGTATGTGTGTGTGTGTGTGTGTGTGTGCATGTGTGTGTATGTGTATGTATGTAAGTATGCATGAACACTTAGGGTGTTGATAAGAGAGGTGGTCAGGCTCAACCAGAATGTTTGTGTGTGCATGAGTGCATGCGTGTTTGTGTATATTGCCCATGTAAAATATTTTCTTTCTTTTCTTCCCTTTTCTTTCTGGTTCATGAACAGTTAACAAGTCCAAGGCCTTGTAACTCTGTCTTACTGTTCTGTGGACCAGAAGCTCCTGGCCTCTGGAAACCTAACTCTTATTGTTATGTACTTATAAGTGCTGGTTTCTTACTCTTCAACTCTCTTTCTATTTGTGCTTTAATAGGCACTGGTTGGGCTGGAGAGATGGCTTAGCAGTTCAGAGCACTGATTGCTCTTCTAGAGGTCCTGAGTTCAATTCCCAGCAACCACATGGTGGCTCAAAACTATCTGTAATGGGATTCAATGCACTTTTCTGGTGTGTCTGAAGACAGCTACAGTGTCCTCATATACATTAACTAACTAACTAACTAACTAACTAAATCTTTTTTTTTAATGTAAGCCATTATAAAACTCAGAAGAAAGTAGAAGTCTTTAAAACTATGAAAAAAAGTGGTGGTTTTTTACTTTGTATCTCTGTTGCTTAAAGACCTCTGGGTGGCCAGGTGAGAGGCTGGAACTTATGATGCTAGGAAGGTTCCCAGCATGGCTCCATTTTGGGACTGTTGTGAATAGTGGTAGTGCAGCAGTAAACATATTGGAGCATCTCTGCAGTTGTTGTCTTAGAGTCCTGTGGGTATAAGCCCAGGAGTAGAACAGCTGTGCAATATGGAAGTTCCATTTTTAGATTTTTTTGTTGTTATTGTTGAAGCTTTCCTTGATTTCCATAGTTTCTGCCCAGTTCACATTCTTATAAGTAGTATAGAAATGTTCCCTCTCTTCTATATCTTAACTAGTATCTATGTTTTTTGATGATAGTCATTCTGACTAGAATGTGATAGAATTGAAACTCATTTTTAATTTGCTGTTTCCTAAAGAATGCTTATCTTCACTTAGCCCATAATACAGTAGGAAAGCTATAATTGAAAAAATTCTCAAAGAACTCTAGAATCAGTACTATTAAAAATCAGATGGCGTGATATTCCAGCCTAGACTTCAGCATAAGACTTCTGTTTCACTGGAGCCCATGCTGTTCTAAGAACCCTACAGACCAAGCAAGTACTCAGAACTCCAGAGACACACAGGTACTTGGAACCCCAGAGGCAATGTTGACACTCAAACTCCAGAGGTTACACAGGCCACAAAGACCCCAGTGGAGACAACCTACTGGACCTGAAGACTTGCTAATTATGAGAACCCCAGGCCACTTAGGTTGGAAGACCAGAGAGGAAACAGAAACCAAGGGGAAAAATCCATCTAACAAACTCAGAAATCAGCACCTAAACCTATAATTCTAAATCGAGATGACTAGAGCCTAGTGTAAGAGCTCTATCAACAACCAGGGTAATATGGCACCACCAGAGGTCAGCTATCCTACCACAGCAATAGCTCTGGATATTTCAACACAGCTGAAGCACAAGAAAATGACCTTAAATCCAATTTATGAAGATAATAGCGGCCTTTAAAGAGGAAATGAATAAATCCCTTAAGGAAATCCAGGAAAATACAAACAAAATAATGAAGGAAGTGAATGAAACTGTTTAAGATATGAAAATGGAAATAAAGCAATAAAGAAAACACAAACTGAGGGAATCCTGGAGATGGAAACTCTAGGTAAGTTAACAGGAACTACAGACGTGAGCATGACCAACAGAGAATATGAAATGGAAGAGAGAATCTCAGGCATAGATGATACAACAGAAGAAATTGACATATCAGTCAAAGAAAATGCTAAATCTAAACGTTCCTAACAGAAAGCATCCAGGAAATTTCAGACATTATGAAAAGACCAAGCCTAAGAATAACAGGAAGAGAAGAATGAGAAGAATCTGGCTCAAAGGCCCAGAAAATATTTTCAACAACACCATACAAGAAATTTTTCCTAACCTAAAAATGAGGTGCATGTAAGTGTACAAGACACTTACAAAACACCTAGAAGATTAGACTGGAAAAGAAAACCCCTTCTGCTACATATGCTACATAATAATCAAAACACTAAGTGTGCAGAAGGAAGGAAAAAATGTCAAAACTGCAACGGGGAAAGGCCAACTAACATATAAAGCAGACCTATTATAAATACACCGGAGTTCTCATCAGAGACTTTAAAAACTAGAAAGGCCTGGACAGATGTCTTGCATACTCTAAGAGATCACAGATACCAGCCCAAACTATTGTACCCAGCTAAACATTCAATCACCACAGATGGAGAAAACAAGATATTCCACAACAAAACCAAATTTAAGTATCTATCTACAAATTCAGCCCTATAAGAGACTAGAAGGAAAATTCCAACCTAAGGAAATTAACTACACCCAAGAAAACACAGGAAATAAATAATTCCATGCCCGCAAAACCAAAAGAAGGGAAACACACACACACACACACACACACACACACACACACACACACCACCACCACCACCACCACCACCACCACAACCACAACCACCACTACTGTCATCAATTAAAAAAAAACAAAACAAAACCAAACAAATCAGGAATTAACAATTGGTCATAAATATCTCTCAACATCAATGAGCTCAATTCCCCAATTAAAAGACACAGGCTAACAGAATGTGTGAAAACATGATCCATCATTCTGCTGCATATAAGAAACATACATTAATATCAAAGATAGATATCTTAGAGTAAAGGGCTGGAAAAAAAAGATTTTTTTCAAGTAAATAAACCCAAGAAGCAAGCTGGTGTAGTCACTCTAGTATATAACAAAATAGACTTCAAATCAAAATAAATAAAAAGAGATGAATGAGGAAGAACACTTCATACTCATCAAAGGAAAAAAATCTGCCAAGATGACATCTCAATTCTGAAATCTGTGCCCCAAATACAAGGGCACTCACATTCATCAAAGAAACATTACTAAAGCTTAACTCACACATCAAACCCCACACATTAATAGTGGAAGACTTTAAAACCCCACTCTCACCAATGGACATGTCATCCAGATAGAAACTAAACAGAGAAATAATGGACTAACAGATGTGATGACTCAAATGGACCTAACAGATATCTACAGAACACTTTGCCCCAACACAAAAGAATATACCTTCTTCTCATGGACTTTTCTCCAACATTAACTATATACTCAGTCACAAAGCAAGTCTTGACAGATACAAAGAAATTGAAATAAGCACCTGTATCTTTTCAGACCACCTTGGATTAATGCTGGACTTCAGCAACAACAGAAACAGTAGAAAGCCTACAAACTTGTGGAAACTGAACATCTATCTACTGAATGGCCACTGGGTAAAGGAGAAATAAAGAAAGAAATGAAAGACTTCTAGATTCAAGGAAAATGAAGGCACATTATTCCCAAACTTATGGGACACAATGAAAGCAGTGCTAAGAGGAAGACTCGCTAAGGCACTAAGGAAGGCACTAAGTGCCTTCATAAAGAAATTAGAGAGATCTCATGCTAGCAATGTAGCAGCAAACCAGAAAGAACAAGACAAGAAATTTAATGAAACAAAGAGCTGGTTCTTTGAGAAAATCAGCAAGACACACAAACCCGTATCCAAATGATCTAAAAGGCAGAGAGAGAATATCCAAATTAATAAAATCAGAGTGAAAAAGGAGGCATAACAACAGATATGGAGGACATCCAAAGAATCATTAGGTCGTACTTCAAAAACCTGTACACACAAAATTGGAAAATCTAAAAGAAATGAACAACTTTCTCTATAGATACTAATTGTCAAAGTTAAATCAAGATCAGATAAACAATTTAAACAGACCTATAGCCCCAAGGGAAATCAAAGCAGTCATTAAAGGTCTCCCAACCAAAAAAAAACAAAAAACAAAAACAAAACAAAAAACAAACAAACAAACAAACAAACAAACAAAAAACAACCAAAAAACCAAGGATAGATGATTTTAGGGAAGAATTCTACCAGATTATAAAGAAGAACTAATACCAATACTCTTCAAATTATTCTACAAAATAGAAACAGAAGGAAGATTGCCAAATTCATTTCTCAGCCTGTTTATCATTTGTATTGGAGGGCTACTGATTCTTTTAAAGTCAATTTTGTATCTGGCCACTTTACTGAACATTTTAATCAGCTGTCAGGATTCCATAGTAGAATTTCGGAGTTGCTTATGTATACTATACTATCATACCATTTGTGGGTGAATACATTTAATAATAAGACAATTGATAAAAGGAACCTCATGTAACTGAAAAGCTTTTGTAAGGCAAAGGACATTGACAAAGGACAAAGTGCCATTCTACAAATATCCACCCAGAAAAAGATCTCTACCAACTCCATATTTGACAAAAGGCTGATATCCAAAATATATAAAGAACTCAAGAAACTAGACATCAATGAACCACATAATTAATATAAAAATGGGGCACAGGTATAACAGAGAATTCTCAACAGAGGACTCTGAAATGACTGAGGAGCACTTAAAGAACTGTTGTGCAACATTATCAGGGAAATGCAAATCAAAATGACACTGAGATTCTACCTTACCCCTCTCAGATCAAAGGCAAAGATCAGAAACACAAGGCACAGGCCATGCTGCCAAGGATGTGGAGCAAGGGCTTGGAGCAAGGGGAACACTCCTCCCCTGCTGGTGGGAGTGCACACTGTGCAGCTACTATGGAAATCAATATGATGATTCCCCAGAAAGATGGGGATGGGTCCAGCTATCCCACTCCTGGACATCTACCCAAAGGATGCGTTATCCTCCTACAAGGACACTGCCCAACTCCGTTCATAGAAGCTTTATTCAAATAGCCAGACATTAGAAACAACCTAGATGTCCCTTAACCCCAGACTGGATAAAGAAAATGTGGTATATTTACACAATGGACGGTTACTCAGCTGTTAAAAACGAGGACATCATAAAACTTGCAGGCAGATGGTGAAAGTAGAAAAGATCATCCAGAGCGAGGTAAGCCAGGCACAGAAACACAAACATGATATGTGCTCACGTATAAGTGACCGTTAGCTGATAATGCTACGGTCCATAGACCCAGAGAAGCTAAGTAAGAAGGAGGGCTCAAGAGGGGATGCTCAAGAAGGGAAATAGAATAGACACCACAGGTGAACTGAGGAAGGTGCTGGGGGGATGGGAACAGGAAGGATCAGATGTGGGGAAGATGGAGGGAGACAATATTGGGAGAGACGGCTGGAATTGGGAGGCATCTCAGGGAGAAGCTAGAAATCCAGTGTAATGGAAACTTCCAGGAATCTATGAAGGTGACCCTAGCTAAGACTCCTAGCAATGGGGACACAGAGTCTGAACAAGCCACATCCTGTGACCAGGCAAGACTCCCAGTGAAGGGATTGGGCCACCAACCCAGTCACAAAACAGTCAGTGTATAATTTGTGGCGCCTACAAGATGTGCTGGGGTAAAGGCAGCACAGAAATTATGGGCATAGCCAACTAATAAATGGTCCAGCTTGAGACCCATGTCATGAAAGGCAGCCCGGCCCTGACACTTCCTGGAGGGCCGGGAATCAGAGATTGGGTGGTGAAGGAGGAGGAGGAGGAGGAGGAGGAGGAGGAGGAGGAGGAGGAGGAGGAGGAGGAGGAGGAGGAGGAGGAGGAGGAGGAATAAGAACAATAACAGCAACAACAACAATAGGCAAAAAATAGTCAATGAAATGATTCCTAATGATATTCTGCTATACTCATAGATTGATGCCTTGCCTAATTGTCATCAGAGAGTTTTCATCTGATGGAAACAGATACAGACACTCACAGTCAAACATAAGTGGAAGCTTGGGGTATCTTGTGGAAGAGGGGGAGGAAGGATTGTAGAAGCCAGAGGGGTTGAGGGCACCACAAGAATCCTCATAGAATCAATAACCTGAGTTCATAGAAACTCACAGAGACTGGACCACCAACCAGGAGTTGCATGGGAGTGACCTAGGTCCTCCACACATGTGACAGTTGTGGACTTGGTCTTCTTGTGGGACTCTTTAACAGTGGGAGCAGGGGCTGTCTCTGACTCTGTTGCCTGCCTTTGGATCCCTTTTTTCCTTCTAGGCTGCCCTGTCAGCGTTAAGAGGAGAGAAGGTGCCTAGTTTTGCTGCAATTTGATATGCCTTGGCTGGATGATATCCAGGGGAGGCCTGCCCTTTTCTAAAGAGAAATGCAGGAGGAGTGGATTGGGGTGGGGGGAGTATGTGGAGGGGAGGTGGCAGGGGAATGGCTTGGAAGAGAGGAGGGAGGGAAACTGCAGTGAGGATGTTTAAAACAAATCAATACAAAGGCATCTTCCTATGCAAAATCTTCCTAAACCTCATTCTTAGTTAAAATCCTTCTCTAGACATATAGAGTTGTGTAATGTCACAGGGCCAGCAATGAACAGCACATTTATAATCAAAGTTAAAGAAATATATCAAAAAAGTTGATGACTAAAAATTACCCATAAAAACCCAAATGACTTTCTTCCTTTGTCTTTTGAAGTATTCTACCAGCTTCAGGGATAGTGTGGTAAGATATATGGCTTTTCAAAACCATGCTCATAGATGCAGGCGCTGGGGTGAAGATGGACTGGTTGGGGCCGGGTTGTATTCATGTAAATGTGTGCATACACATACATACATACATACATACATACATACATACATACATACATACATACATACATTCATACAAACATTCATACATTCATACAAACATACATGCATACACAGGTCACAATAATAGAGGAAAAACTACCAACTTGAGAGAAAAGCATAGGGGATGTTAAAGGGAGGGTTGGTGGGAGGGGCTGGAAAAGAGGAGAAAGTGATGTAATCCTCCTCCTCCCCTCCTCCCTCCCTCCCTCCCTCCTCCCTCCCTCCCTCCCTCCCTCCCTCTCTTCCTCTCTCCCTCCCTCCCGCCCTCCCTCCCACCCTCCCTCCCTCCCTCTTTCTTCCTTCCTTCCTTCCTTCCTTTCTTTCTTTCTTCTTCCTTCCTTCCTTCCTTCCTTCCTTCCTTCCTTCCTTCCTTCTTCCTCCTTCCTTCCTTTCTTCCTTTCTCTTTTGAGACAGGGTTTCCCCCTATAGGTCTGACTGTCCTGGAACTTGCTCTGTAGACCAGGCTGGCCTTGAACTCACAAAGATCCACCTGTTTCTGCCTCCTGAGTGCTGGGATGAAAGGTGTTTGCTACCACCATCCAGCAAGTGATGTAATTCTATTTGAATTAAAAATTCCCACACTCATTCCTCCAGGATGCTGGAAGGTTTCTCAGGTCCCAGAGTGGACAGAGAGTTCAGAATCATAATCTATGAGCCTTTATCGCCACAAGTTTAAGAGTCTTGGTCTTAATTGCCTATATGGGTATTTGCTGTAATAAAATAAGACTTTCAAGTATGGTGTATGCTTTCCCTAGAGAATAAATAGAAGTGGACGACAGAGTTCCGGAGGCAAATAAGAATCGAGATCTCATGCAATCCACCACCTGTGCCCCACTAGAGACGTAATGGAGAATGAATGCATCAGTAGCTCTGTAATCGATCACACACAGCTGACAGAGAGGGGTTAGCCACAAAGGATGGCGCGGTCAAAGGGGGCCTGGGATGCACTATCCCATGGAGGTTTAGGGCTTTCTAAAATGCAGATGTGACGAGTGTTCTTCAGCTTGAAGACCTCTAGAAGCACCTTCTGCTCCTGGGTAGTCGGGTGCCTAGCACACTGTGCCAGCCTCAGGTGACGCTCCAGCCTCTTGAGTGCTCCATCGTGTCCTAATTGAGGCCCTTATTGCCTTCTGCTGAGAATGGGAACACTACATATGCTCTCACTCTCCCAAGCTGCTTCCTGGAGAAGCATTTCCTGAGTTTCCATTTTGCCCAGTCCTTTTTTGCCAGAGCCCTCCTCATCCTCTTGGCAGGAGAGCAAAGACCATACTGGATATGCAGCCCCAGCATGTGGTAGGCAGACACCCAGATGATCAGATGAAGAGCTAGGATTAGAATCCAATTCTTCTAAATACTGTGCATCCTTTTGTGGTGGTTTGAATGAGAATGGCCCCCAGAGTGGCAGTGTTTGAGAGGATTAGAAGGTGTGGCCTCGTGGGAGGAAGTGTGTCACTGCGAATGGGCTTTGAGGTTTCCAAAGCCCATTCCAAGGCCAGAGTCTAGCTCTTCTTGCTGCTTGTGAATCTGGAGGCTCCTTCTCTAGCACCATGTCTGCCTGAATGCCACCATGTTTCCTACCATGATGATAATGGACTGAATCTCTGAAACTGCAAGGCAGCCCCAGTGAAACGCTTTCTTTCACTAGAGTTGCCTTGGTCATGGTGTCTCGCCACAGCCGTAGGACAGTGACTATGACACATTCCCTACCCATCCACTGGATATGATGATCTTGTAGTAGTTCCTAGCTTTATGACATCAGTTACTTCAGTGGTCTTAGATTATGTTACTCTCTCTCAGCTAGAAATGCAGAGATCCTTCCTGCTTCCTTCCTCATTTGAATTGGTCGTCACTGAGTTTTAATAATTATAGACCTTGTCTTATTTTCTCACCCCCTGGCTTCCGGCAGGCTCGGCATGTCTCTATGTGGGGTGATGCTGTTATTTATGTGACAGCTTCTTTTTTCCCTTTTTGTTGACCTTTTAAATATAAGTTTTAAAATCAAGTAAAATGCCTAATGATGGATTTGCTATGGGATCCCCAGACACGTGTTTCTACCCTTGGTTCTCATTTGTGTCTCCCCCTACCACCCAGTATCTGGCTTCTGCTGCTTCCCTCCCTACCCTTAGGGCCCCTCTTCTGTTTTCTTATCATAAGTATTCCCATTTCTCTCTTTCCTTCCTTAAGATCTCTTCCCCCTCTCAAGGGCCCCTTTTCAGTTTTTACTCCTCCACACCAAGCAAGCAAGCAAGCAAGCAAGCAAGCAAGCAAGCAAGCAAGCAAGCAAGCAAGCAAGCAAGCAAGCAAAAGGTTTTGAATCTCTGTTCTACACATGAGAAAACATTCAGTATTTGTCCCTTGATATCACACACATACACGCACACATACACACATACAACAATACATGCAGACACACACATACCACACACCCCCGCCACACATACACACATACTACACATATACACATAGCATACACAAATACACATACCACACATACACACACACACATCACACAGACATATATACATATACTACAACTCACACACCACACACCACACACACATACACACACACACACCACATAGACATATACACATGTATCACAATCACACACCACACAATACACATTCATACATGCACACACCAAACATACACACAAATACACCACAGATAACACACACACAAATAAACACGCATATACAAACACACCACACACACTCACACATACGCACACCACACATGCGTACACATAAAAAGTTTTAAAAACTTTCTCAAGATTAGTTTAAGATGTGTGTCTTCCATATGTCTGCACATGATTATACATACATACAGTGTTGACTCCACTGTAGCCTGATACCCCTATCCCTTACATGCTGTCTTCCTTACTGACACTGTGTGCTTCAACGACAAGAACCAGGTGTTCTATCCTCAATGCTGTGGGGTACATGTGGTGCATATGTGTGTGTGTGTGTGTGGTATATATGTGTGTGTGCAGGGTGCATGTGGTGCATGTGTATGTGTGAGTGCATGTGGTGTATGTATGTGTATGTATGGGGTGCATGTGGTATATATATGTGTGTGCAGGGTGCATGTGGTGCATATTATGTGTGTGTGGTGCATGTGGTGTATATATGTGTGTGTGTAGTACATGTGGTGCATATATGTGTGTGTGGGGTGCATGTGATGAATGTGTGTATGCAGGGTGCAGGAGGTGCATGTGTGATTGGAGGCAAAAGGATGACTTTGAGTGCCCTGATCAATCACTCTTATCTTATTCCTTTGATAATTATTCCTTATTCCTTTCACTGAACCTGGAGCTAGGCCTGCAAACTCGCGTGAATCCCCCTGCCAGACTGGCCCCAGATTCGGTGAAAGAGCCTTTTCTTGCTCATCTCCCTCAGCTTTCTGGAACTTAAAGAGCTTCTTTCATTCGAGTCACTGGAATTCTAGATCTGAGGGCTGGGATTATAGGAACATGCTGGCAGGCCCAGCTCACAGGGCTCCAGGGGATAAGCTAGACCAACACTCAGCCTTCACCTCAGCTATTCTCTATGAGGGAGCCATCTTGCCTCTAGCTATGTGCTGGGCAACAAATGGCAGTGGGTTAATGCCATCTCTGTGGTAACACGTGGGAGGAAACGACTGCCTGCACAACAGGCATGACCGGAGGAAACACAGGGCTTTTCTCTGAGGCACAGGAAGGAAGTCCCCACGCAGAGTCAGTCAAATCCACTCACGTGTGGAAAGCAAGTGAGCTGCTCTGGGAGCATCCAGTCTTCCCTGTCTTGGCCCCAGAGACTCATGGAAGACTGAGAGAGTTCTAATGCAATTTCTGGAATTTGCTTAACTTTCAGCGAGAGCAGTTTAGACCCTAGGAGATTCCGTTAATATAATTTCGCAATAGAAAAGCTTCCTATTGCGTAATCTCATTAGCGCTGTTTTATGTTCAGTAAATGGGTAAAAGCCAAGTGTGTGATTCGGTGATTTTGAATGCACAATTTCCAGCACTTACAGTGTGAAAAAAGTTTTTCCTCCTAGTGTGTGTGCAAAGAGGTCCAGAACTTCTGAAATGATCAATGGTTAGAATCAAATGGGGGCATAAAACAGCAGACAGGGGATCTTGAGAGCAAGCAGTGGCTTCGTTCTTTCTTCCAGCTCTTCTGACAGAACTGTCACATAACTGTCCAGTCAACAGCCGTCTTTACTTACATCTCGTCGTTACTTAGGCATGCAGTGGTGGACAAAAGAGCAAGTCCTAGCTTTCACGAGGTTCATTCAAATCGGCAGGACACTAACAAATATGTGTCATAATAAGGTGACGTAAAGTGATATAAAGAAAAATACACCGAGGCAAGACGATAACAGCTTATTTAGGGCTGGTCAGGGAAGGTGAGGGCATTAGAGATGCAAGGCTGAGCACCTTCCAGATGTGGCATCATCAAAGGCAAAGGCAGGGGGCGTGGCAAAGGCATGGGCGTGGCAAGGCATGGGCGTGGCAAAGGCAGGGGACGTGGATGAAGTCAGCAAGCAGGAGAAAAGGAGGAAGCTGTCAGTGTTGGCATACAGATTCTGGAAGACGTTTGGGCCGAGCTACTGTGCTTTGAATGCTTTGAATTGCTTTTCTTTTCCATTCCTCCCCAGATCCAAGCATTACATCTTAGGCACTGTGCTTATCTGGTCTAAAAGCAGTGGGAAACTACTGGGTTGCAAGAAAGGGGGTTGGAGGAGAGAGCTGTCGTGAGAAAAGCTCATTGTGGGATTATGTGGCAGCCAGACCCTATCGGGGAAGGGGAAAGGCAGGAAGGGCAGCTCAGAGGCAGTGGTCTAGGAGAGATGTTACTGCTTCTACCAAGCTGTAGTGGTGGAGGGGTCAGCTTCGGGATGCTTGTTTAGGCTGTGTGGGAAGCCTCGAGCTTGGGATGACGTGGGACTTGGAAGGCTGAGGCGGAACAGGGCTGCAACGAGTTTGCAGGTTTAAATCTTTCAGTCATAGGCAGTAGGATTTTGTGAGAGGTTGTATAAGTAGAGGTGTGTGTGTGTGTGTGTGTGTGTGAGAATGTGTGCAAAAGAGAGGTGGAGAGGCGAGGGAGGTGTAAGAGAATGAGAGAATCACATGATTACTAAGTACTTGGTCCTTTTCCTTTGGAAAAGTAAGATATCTGAGGATAGATAGACAGAGAGATCTGGAATTCAGGGGAGACTTAGGACTGGAGACACGCGGTTGGGAGTCATTAGTCGAACAGCCAGTACTTAGAAACTACGAGATTAGCTGAATCCCCTGAAGGAGCAGGAAGAGGAAGGGGGAGCTGATGGTGTGTTAGGGATTCTGTTGCTTAAAATGACATGGCCATAAACAAGTTGGGGAGGAAAGTTTATTTCACTTGATACTTCCACATCACAGTTCCTCATCAAAGGAAATCAGGACAAGAACCTGGAAGCCACGGTTGATGCACAAGCCATGGAGGGATGCTGCTGACTGACTGGCTCCATGGTCTGCTCAGCCTGCTTTCTTCTACACCTCAGGGCCAGGTGCGTGTAAGAAAATGTACCACAGGCCAATCTGGTGGGAGCATTTTCATAGTCGAGGTTCCTTCTCCCAAAATATGACTCCAGCTTATGTCAAGTTAACATAAAATTAGACAGCACACAGGGCCCAGACCCTTGGTGAATGTTTGGAGGGAGTAGAAGTGGCCTAGAAGCAGCAAAGAGCATGGGGTTCTGCCCCTCCATCAACTTGGCAGCTTCAACATCATACAGATGTTTCAGGGATGCTTGTAATACGACTGCTAATAATGCTCCCCCCAAAACTGTTCGTATGGGAGCGTGTGCACATAGTTTCTGGGAACCTGCCCCCAGCTGGTTCTGACTGGTAAATAAAGGTGCCAACAGCCAGGGTTGTAGGATTTCTTGGGCTTGGGACCAGGAGCAGGAGAGGAAGAAGGAGATCCACCATGCTGGGAGAGGTGGAGGAGAGGAGAGACACCACACCTGAGGAGAGCACAGGACAGAGAGGCATGGCCGCCATGTGAAGGAGCCGGGAGAGCTAGGCCCAGAGGCCTGTCCAACTGGGTCTGGGGCAGCCAAGATAAAACAGAATTAGGAAGTAATAACCCTGGGATTAAGCGCATAGAGGTTAGGCAGTGGCCCAGCTGTTATGCTGTTTAAGACATATTAAAATATAAAGGCTGTGTGTGAGTGTGTGTGTGTGTGTGTGTGTGTGTGTGTTTTATTCAGGAACATAAACCATGGAGGTTGTGAACCAGCCTCCAGGACGTAGAATTATTTCAACCTTATCTGCTGCAGTGCACAATGGGAAGGAACGCTTCTGGGTCCTTTCCCATCTGAGCAGGGTGTCAGCACTGGTGTGACACTAGAGGGCTGCCCCTCCCCATCCTTCCTCCATGTCTTAACCCCACCCCCATCCCCCGTGGGTTCCCCCTTCTCTCTCCCTGCTCAGTCCATGGCTGTTTTCAGGCTGAATGGCTGCTGTGCTTAGGACAGCCCTGTCCGTGCTGCCAAGTTCCAGAACCTGTCTTCCCGTTCCCTAGGAAGACTTCCTTCCTTCCCCGAGGCCTGGGCCACAGATAAGGTGTTTCTTTTTTCTTTAAACATCCACCCCACACATTTCACTAATTGGAAATTACAGCTTGCAAAATGCCAAAACGCAAATTCTCCAAAAAGCGGAGTTCATTTGTTCGCTGTAGAGTGTGAATTATTTTAATCAGATAATCAGCTAATGTCCCAGCTAACCGCTAGCTGAGAGTATCCAGCACTACATTTTAGTTTAAAATATCTTACTGTGGTGCCCGTAAGGTGGCTCAGCCGGTAAAAAGGTACTTGCCACCAAACTGAATGATCTGATCTCTGGAACTCACGTAGTAGGAGAGACCTGACTTCTACAAGTTGTCCTTTGACCCCCAGAGGTGTTACCACATGCACTTGGCAATGTGCTATCCACATACGCCCCCGCTCTCAAACATAAATACATCTATAAAAGACTTTAAAAATCTCACTGCGAATGTAGCAGAGATTCTTCTCCATGCGTAAGATTCATTTAGAAAACCCATTAAGCACAGACTCCTATGTTGTGGCTCTAGATACTTGTATGGCTCCCTGACACAGAAGGGCTGTGAACTTCACTGGAGGATGTTGAAGAAGGGAGGAACAAACAGAATTTTGGGGATCTGTGTGGGGAAGACCTGGATGAGAAGGTGCTAAAATAAAGACGTACCAACAGACAAATAGGTCTCAGAATGACCCTGAGGAAGGAGAGAGGGACCAAGAAGACACAGAAAGGAATGGCTTCAAATATCTTTTCCGTGGTAGTGTTGGTTCATCAGGAACCCACTACAGCTCCACGTTCATGGGAGTACACTGAGAACTGAGCAGTTAGCATGCAGCAGGTATAGTACCGGGTAGTAGGTCAAGTCCAGGCAGCATCTAGGAATGCTTGCTCTCTGACGGAAGTAGGTCCCTATCTGTGTTTGCATACAGAGAAGCCAGCCGCGAACACAGTCCTCAGCTTAGCCACTGTGTGCACTGTAGAGTCCCACACTCAAGGCATGGATGTTCAAGAGGAGTGCGTTTGTGGCCAGATGCAGGAGAAAGGAGGTGAGGTGGGTGATCGAGCTAGGCTAGTGTGTATAATGTCCCCACCAGTCCTCCACTTCCCCAGAGGGTTTTGGCGCCCCGCTGGTGGTCTCTGATCTGGGCAAAGAAGACCTGGCAAGAGTATTCAATGAGGAACTGAGTCATAGTTCTGAGGAAGGAAAGACATTTTTACTAGGACCAAGTTTGGGGCTATCACCTGGAGTCCCGAACAATGACAGGAAGCGCCCCCACCCAAACCCTCCCACTTCCGCTGTGTTTCCCAGCCTCCGTCTTGTTACCACTTTGCACGGGAATTTCCGAAGTACGGGACTCAGTCTGGTAACCTAGGCTCACTGCGGCACACACCACACGCCTTCCCTCCAGTCAAAGCGGGAGAGCCTGCTTCATTTCCATTCATCAGTAAGGAAAACAAACCTTCAGGCCTCTGAACTCCTCTAGGGCTGCCTTCTATTTTTAACAGCCGGGCTGCAGAAACAGTTGGCTATAAATAGAACAGTTTGCAAAGCCATTCAGCGTGCACCCGATACCGGGAGTGCAATTTAAGCTTTAAAGCTTATCCACGACGAAACACCTTTAAAAATCACATTGTTTCAGTAGACTATTAATGTCAGGTTCGTCTTTTTTTTTTTTTTTTTTTTTTTTTTTTTTTTTTTTGGTTCTCCAATAAGAGCTTTTGACAAGTACTTTGGAAAGGAGAAAACATTAGCATGTTATGAAGAAATCTGCCTAAAATTACCTTGCAATAATAGTCTTAGCAAAAGCTTCGTGAATGTTCCTTTAAACCTCATTTTATTTTTATTGGTTTGTGTTTGTGACTGTGTGTGTGACTGTGTGTGTGTGTGTTTGTGTGACTGTGTGTGCTTGTGAGTGTGTGTTTGTGTGTGAGTATGTGTGTGTTTGTAAGAGTTTGTGGGTGTGGGTGTGCGTGAGCGTGCGTGCGTGCGTGTGCACAACTTTCAGAAATGGGATTTCTTTTCCTGGGATCCAGATCTCCAACTCAGGTTAGCCAAGCATTTTTGGTAGCTAAGTCATCTTCCTCGTCCTCTTATGCATTGGATTGCTCTGGGTTCTTCTTGTTTCTGGTGCATAATGAATGAATATAAACTATGGCTTTATCTTTAGAACACACCACCTCATCACAGTGGTGAAAATGATTGAAATAAAGACTGAACCAGCACCCGACTAACCTGGAAATCCAGTATGGACTGCTGAATGTGAAGTTACTTATTTTTTGCACATCGTGTGATTGAAAGACTTCTAAGAGGCTGGTTTAAGTTGTGGCGGTGGGGTGGGGTTGGGGATGGATGGGGGGCTCTCTTGGTGTAAGTAACCTTGGCATTACCGTTAAACACGTCTAAGACTTCAAAAGTCTTAGTTGAGATGGAGCCCTGCTGTCTGAGACGATGGGAGGAATTAGCAAGCAGTCAGCAGTTAGTGTTTTACTAAAACAGATTCACTTAGATGGGTCTAATGACCAGGAGGCTCAGGACCCACGTTCTGAATGCAGCAGACATCGCTACTGCTATTTTGTATCTGAGGGAAGGTGGCAGAGTGGGTGAGGACTTTGGAGTGGGAACAGAGTAGCACTGATGTGGCCAAGGAAAGAAACTCAGAAGGAGACAGACCACAGGCAAGCTTGTTGCACTAATGTGGAATGACCATTTGCTTTGTAAAGCAAAGGGATAATTCACTAGCTATGAATAATCCTAAATCCACAAGTATATCTTGTGACTGAGGTCTCCTTCCCCCATGGGAGTAGAGAGTAAACCCATGTTGTTACAGACGCTGGGTGATGTTGCGTGCAATTTTAAAAACATGCTTCTGCCTTTGCCTGGGGCCTCTGTCCTTGCTCCCAGCTTAGTTCTGCGATTGGCTGCTGCCAGCCCGTCCCCTCTCCTGAGAAAGCCAGGAGCTGTTGTCCACACTCTGTGGGCTCCCTCTCGAAAGCCACCAGCTACCACCTTGGCTTTTTTCTTTCTCTGCCCACCTTTGCACCACAGATGAAAAACATTACTTTATTATTTTAGAACCTGCCAGGTAACACAGAGGCTGGACACAGAATCTCCTGCCCCAAACTTATCAACTGATCTATATTAGCTAATCTATACCTGCCAGCCTCTGCCGGTGGTCTGCCTAGCTACCCCAAGGTCTTACATGGCTTTTGTGTGCTTTTCATTCCAAACCCCGGCTGAAAATGCCCCTTCTCTTGAGTCTCCTTTCCTCGGGGGACCTGGAAGTCCCACTTTTACCCACAGTATTTGGCTCCCACCTTCTTTACTGACACAATCAAGAACCAATTAGGGAATCAGCACCTCCCCCTACAGGGAAGTGCTCTACCACTCAGCTACATCCTTAGGTCATTTTTTCCCCTTAGCTTTTTGAGACTGGCTCCCAGGTAGTTCAGGTTGGCTCTGCATTTACCATATACCAACGATGACGTTAAACTGATTCTTCTGTTCTTACCCTACAAGCACTGAGAATCCAGGCATGCAGATCTTGATATTTGAGATAAGGTCGCAATATGTAGCCCAGACTTTCCCTGAGAGCTCAGGCTGGCCTTGAACCGATGATACTTTGCCTCTGCCTCCTACATACTGAGATTATAGGCTGTGCCCTCATGCTGCACTTCTGGGAGCCGCTTGGTACCCACCCATTAGACAGGAGAAAGAATTACTTTGCACAGAAGGCTTCCCTCTAGAAGTAAGACACTCTCAAGCAGAAAGATGGCTTTGATAATTTCACTCACTTCTTTTTATAGAAATCAAATATTAATTAAAGTAAATAATCAGATTGCCATTCTGGAGTGATTGTGAAGTGCAGTATCAAGACTGAATGCTTTCCAATGCTGCTAATGGGTACCAATTGCGATTTGTCCAAATTAATTTGATATCCAGAGTCCGATTAACATTTCGAACATTCTAATAAAAAAAAGACTTATGGATTTGAGGTCAGAGCAGCTGCCATCTATTTGTAGATGATGTTTCTTGGGAGACCTACCACAAGTTTGGGCTCCCCTCCTGTCCACCCCAACTGTAGTGTTCACCTTGATAATGGAAAATCCATGGAGTTCTCTTCAGAGTTCTCTATGCCTCCTCCCTTCAGCTTCCCACTCCCAGAGTTCCTCCTTAAAAAGCAAATCAGACTTCATCCTAACGCTCTGAGACCAAACAGGATTGCCTATTAAATGGGTCGGGTGAAAGATCTTGCTGGGGTTTCACCTCCCGTCCAACATAGGCAGTTTGTGCATAGAATCCTGTTGGAAATGCAGGGTAATGAACTACAGCACCCACATGTAGATGCATAGGATCACTGTTTCTGTTAAAAGTCTGAGTTTGCCAGAGCCTAACAAATACAGAGGCAGATGCTTGCAGCCAACCATTGAACTGAGAACGGGGTCCCCAATGGAGGAGTTAGAGAAAGGACTGAATTAGGGGAAGGGCTTTGCAACCCCATAAGAAGAACAACAATATCAACCAACCAGACCCCTCAGAGCTCCCAGGGATTAAACCACCATCCCAAGAGAACACATGGAGGGACCCATGGCTCTAGCCACATCTGTAGCAGAGCATGGCCTTGTCGGGCGTCAGTGGGAGAAGAGGCCCTAGGTCCCGTGAAGGCTCGATGTCCCAGTGTAGGGAAATGTCAAGGTGGGGGAGCCCCTTATAGAAGCAAGTGGAGGGGGGATGGGATAGCGGGTTTCTGGAGGGGAAACTGGGAAAGGGGATAACATTTGAAATATAAATAAAAAAAATCCAATAAAAAATTATGAAAACAAAACAAAATAAAACAAAGCAAAAAGATTGGTCTCCTGGTTCCTTTTAGTGGGATCACCTGCTGTACTTTTTTTTCTTTTACTAACAGTGTATTTACCTGACAAATGTTTCTTCCACGAAACCGAGCTGATCATCAAGCCTGCTAGTCTCATTTCCATATACATCTTTGCAATGTTTTGAAGGCTTAGACTGCCTGGGGCTTCAGTCTGCATTGGATTAAAACTCTGTTTAGCATATTTTACAGAGTAAAGGGAAACAGGCTGATTAGGGTGACCCTCATCAAACACTTATGACTTCAGCCCCGCCGTGATGTGTGTCTCTCTGTGACTGCCTGATACAATGCCTGCTCTTCCTTACGTCCACCCAGATAAGAGGTCAGTTACATTCAGAGACCTGCTCCTTCACTTTGGAATGTTTTGGGACACACTGCATATCTATCTTCCTGGAGGCTTTTGCACGTCTAGGAACCCAGAGCCTTCTCGTTTGTTTGCAGCAGCTTTTGGAGTGGCTCCCCAACCCCAACCCCATGCCACAGAGGAAGACCTTACAATCTGTAGAAAAATCAGAACTTCTCCTGGACATTAGCTGGCCGGCATTCTTCGGTAAAGTTTCCGCTTGCATAGGTCTCTTTTTTAACTTTTGTGGTGGAAGAGTTTTCCAAGGGCTTTCCTATCAGCTGGAAGCTCCCCAAAGTCAGTGTCTTAGACTTTAGACAACGCCCTCTGTGAAGGCTTGGCTGACTCCATGACAGGCTTCAAATTGGCAGTTTAGGAGACTAGGCCTAAGAACTGGGCAAGCCCAGGCAAGTCAGTTACTAGAAAAAAGACAAAACAAAACAAAACAAAACAAAACAAAACAAAACAACCCAGGCTTTAGGTAGCTAGTCAGAAACTGCCCTGCCCTCAGAAGCTGCCGGCCATCTGGCCTGAGGTAAGGACAATGGGTTTCCAGACATCCTCAGCAACAGTTTTCAGACTTTAGTTTCCAGCCCCCAATCCCTGTTAATGGGAAGTCCCTAGAGATGGAACAAGATAAAGGTCACCTACCCCAGAATCCCCTAGTGTGCTTTAAATCAGGCCTGCAACCTCACTTGGTTGTCTCTCTATCTTGGTAATGGGAGACCCCAGAGTGCTGGACTTCTGCAGAATAAAACACTCTGAGTTTGCATACTGTTTGAGTCTGGGTATAATTCTTTGGCGAATCATGGCTCCTTACATTATGATGATAGAAAATGCTCTTGATTTTGCCCTTACTGTGCAAGAAGTAGGCTCTGTACTAAAGGCCCTCACACATTTTTACAACCTGGAATCCTTGCTTTGGGTAGCTGTTATTGCTACTTCCATGAGAGGAGCAGGAAAGCTGGGGTGATTAGAATAGCACTAATAGAATTATTAGAATAGCATTAACTTATTACTGCCTCAACATGACAGACAAAAAAGGATAGAAAGGTTATGTAATTTGCTTCAGGTCATGTACCTGACAGTGGTCTCAGAGCCATGACCCTGAGTTCC
This sequence comes from Rattus rattus, assembly GCF_011064425.1. Classification (NCBI taxonomy): domain Eukaryota; kingdom Metazoa; phylum Chordata; class Mammalia; order Rodentia; family Muridae; genus Rattus; species Rattus rattus. Next base: position 152,457,896 of record NC_046159.1, on the reverse strand, counting down.
ACCACTTCTCTTGACTTAACATAGGCACCTTCCAAGAATAGCAATCAGCCTTTTGTGGAAGATTCTGCTGGGTAAGAGTGAGTGAGGCAGGCGACCGTAGATGAAGAATCTACTCCCTGACCTGCTTGGCTGCTTCTCTGTGCCCCGGAGGCTGTCTGTCCTTCATGTCCAAACCATGTCAGACATGGTTTGTCTGTCTGTCTTTGGCATGTTGTGGGTGATACGTACTGAGGGAATGCTGAGTTAAATGCAACCTTGTTCCGGGGTTGGGAGGAAAGGGGAAATTGAGAAATGATATTGGAGATAGGAAAGATAAAGAAAGATAAGAGTTTGGAGAGATGGAAATGATATCGCACCATAGCTTGGTGGGGCTGACACAAAGGACAAAGTGAGGTTGAAATGGACTAAATTTTCTTTTCCTGGGGAGATATGCCTGTCTGCATCAGGATCAGGCCTGCTCAGCAAAGGAGAGAGCATGACAGAAAGAAGGCAAAATGGGCTTAGTGTCAGAGAACTGGGTTCAAATCCTGACTCAGCAGGTGACCCTGTGTGAAGCTGTGCTAGTCAGGTGACATTACTTAGCCTGTCTTCCCCACTACTGTAATGACAGCAGACCCAACTGTGCGATGATCGGTGAGAACTAAATGCACAGTCACGGTAAAGTACCAGGTATACAGTAGGTGCTCAGTATCACTGGCCTCTGTGGCTGCAGCCTGCCACCCTGATCCTAAGCTGCCCTGAGCTAGCTCCCCCATGAAGAAACCAGATCTCCACATACATCACTTGTACTTTGCTCTCTCTTTGATGAGCGGCATTGAGTCAAGCCCAGAGGTTTGAACTGCGCTGTTATGGTTGATGGGGATGGAGGAGCTGAGAGTTCTACATCTCCATCCAAAGGCAAACAGGAGAAGACTGGCTTTCAGGTAACTAGGATGAGAGTCTTAAAGCCCATGCCCACAGTGACACTACCGTGGTCCTACCTGATCCTGTCAAATCTTCTTTGAATATGGTGTCTAGAACTAAAGTCGGAAGCTACTATCACAGGCTGTCAGTTAAGGACATTTGCTTCCTTGCTGAAGATATCTTGCCTTTCACAGCCTGGAATCTTAATCTCTCTCTCTCTCTCTCTCTCTCTCTCTCTCTCTCTCTCTCTCTCCTCTCTCTGTGGAAACTTCTGGTTCCTTTGGAAAGTCAGTTGTTGGGGCAAACATGTGAAGGTGTGTTTCACTGAAGCAGACACAGGAGAGAGGATGTTTGGCTAAAGCAAGCGTGTGAAAGGATTCATGATGAAGGATTCTTGCTGATCTCTGCTTTCTTGAGAGAGGCAGAGATCACTCCTGGTGTCATTGGTCCCCGATGTTGATGCTGCTGAGGCCTGGCTAGGTCCTGCTACTGCTACTGATTCCTGTTTGCTGTCCCGATTCTACAGAACTGGACTGCTCATATATTTGTGAAAGGTTTGTGAGTGGATGAAGCTGTTGCTGTTATCCTGTGAACTGAACTGCTGATTTCCCAATAGCATAGATGGGATTCGCTCCAAAGAACAATTTCTAAACAGGTCCACTTCCCCCTTATCCTAATAGCCTTTCTTTTCTACTACCTCTGGTGGGTGGTAGGCTAGAAGGGAGTTTCAAGCATTTAAAAACTGTTATTAAAATTAGGGCTGAGAAAAATTAAAGACCTCTCTCTCTTCCTCCCTCTCTCCTTCCCTCCCTCTTTCCTTTCTTTAGTCTGTGTGTGTTCCTGCCGTTGACATTGTGTGCATGTGGAGGTCAGAGGGAAATTCTTGGAATTTGGTTCTCTTCTTCCACAGCATGGGGCCAAGGATTCAAACTCAGATCCTTGGACTTGGTGGCAAATGTCATTATTATTTGAGTCATCTCTCCAGCCCTGATTTCCTTTTTCATGTGCTGTTACAACGACGTTGGCATTTAATTCTACCTTTGTGGCTTTTCTCTGTGTAACTCATGTCATGTGACCCCTCTAAGCACTTGTTTGGGATGTCAGAGTCATGGTCAGGTTTTCACATTTATTTTTGTAAAATTTTTTTCTACTAGACTCAATTTGTCAATTTTTAAAATTTATATTCAGCTATGCAGCTATTCAGTAGTGCTCCACAGAGCCCTGCCCTTCTGTGCCTGAGCCACTACTGAGAACGATAAACAGGAGAGGGCTGGGGATAATAATCGAGGTGCTATTAGGATGGGTTTAGACTGTCTATGAGGTGATGGAGGTTCGGAAATAGAGTGTGGGTAAAACTAGGCTGGCAATCTATATCTGGGAGATCTAAGGGCTGAGAATCACTGAGAGGAAAATGGGTGGAAATGGATAATACGCCGAGGAGGGAGACTAGAAATGCAGGGGTCAACAGTCAGATAAAGAAAGGAGCTAGAGAGAAGGTGGCAGAGAAAGAAGGAATCAGATGTGATGGAGGAGCAGAGCCCAGGACCACAGTAGCTGTGAGAAAAGATGGCTGCATCAAGGGGCTAATGAGGATGCAAAGAATGCCTGGGAGAAAAGGCCATTGTGTGTGCATGCATGTGCGCACGTCTGTACACATTTGGTGGTTATGCGGGAAGGACTAGAAACAAAATTAAACTCTCCTAGCCCAGCCTGAGGACACTGGTAATGCTTTTTCCCTCAAGTCACATGATGGTTGCTCATCATTATTTAATACCTTAAACTGTTGACCCTCCTGGGTCCCCTGCAGTGTTTGACCCCTGCTGAGCCCTGCTGATGCATGTGGAAGGCTTTTGTTCCTAACAAAGGAACGCCCTGGCCGGGTAGCAACACACCTGGGCATACACCTGGGCGATGGTCCATTCGTTCCTGTCTTTTGCTCTCAGTCTTTGTTCCTGGGACTTAGGCTGGTCTTGCTGGATTTCTCCCTAGTAAATTTGGGGCAGTGTTTGGTCTTTTGTTCCTGAAGCCTTAAGCCAGGTTTTCCCACTGTGCTTCCTGGAATTTTCCACCCAGTGAACTTGGGGTATATATTTGGTGAATAAAGCTACAGATTTGGCATTCTCTCTTAACACGAATGACCCGCATATGTGTGTTTTTTAATCCCGCAGGCTTATGCCCGGTTCTCAGTGGCATGTTGGTGAAGGCATTGACAAATGGAGGTCCCACCAAGATCGGGAAAGAGAAGGTTTCCTGACAGGTCATCCCGGGAAGCTAGCCGGCGAAGAAGGAGGGACGTATTGGGGTAAATGGGCCAGAAAAGGCCTCAGTGATTTGGGCTAGCATGATTAAAACTTGTTAAAAAAAAAAGGGGGGGGGCAAGGTAATGGTAAAGTATTTTTTGCGTATGTGTTATTTTAGAACTATGTTTTAGTCTTTGGACCCTGACTAGAGATAGTTTACACCCTAGACATGAGAGAGAATGGGTTTGGGAAAAACAGTCCTCTCAGACTCTGTGGATGCTTTGGAGAAAAAGAAAAGCTTTTTCAGAGCTCACCTAGGGACAAAAGGAAGGCAGGAGACGTCCTACCTCTTTGCTGGCTCCTATTAGAGAAATGCTTATTTCTGGTTCTGGGTTCCATAGGTAGGATATCTGGGTCCCTTTGCTGGGACACCATCTAGTTATGTCTATTGTCTGTCCTTGGTGCACCAAGCTGTCCATGTCTGTCAGTTTATGTCTGTAGTTTTTGTTTCTCGTTGCTTAAATATTTTATGTTTCATGTTCAAAAGAAAAAATGGTAAAAACTTTATCTGCCGGTCGTTCACACCTTGATTCAGTTTTAACTCATTAAAAAAAGAAACAAATAAATAAAAAGCAGTTTCAATTGGCATTTGGAGCCCTGCACCTGTAGCTAGGAGCCTAGATCAACTGGAGAAGCTGCCCAGGGGCGAGCGTCTGTAGGAGCTGATCTTAAAGGCGCCAGCAGCTTCTCAGCTTCTATAGTAAAGGAGATGATGGCTATTTCTCTTAGAAAAATCCCTGACTGATTATTGGACTTAGCAGGTGACAAGGTGCTTCTCTTAAAATTACAGCTAGAAAAAGTAAAAATGGTGTTTGGTCTAAATATTAAAGATATGTGTAGCCACTTCATTTTTGTTTCTGATTGGTTTTAAATGTATAAATATGCTCTACATGTCTTGGTTATAGACTATTGGCTTTTAAGTTACTGGGTATGGTTAAAAAAACTGTAACATTGGTAACAGAAAGTTGGCTTGAAACTGGTAATTTGGATGGAGTCATTCTAGACAACATGTGGCATAAGCCAACCTAGGGAAACAGGTCTAAATTGGGACAATATTTTTATGGAATTCTTATCCTAGAAACCAGACTTATAAAAGAATTTAGGGCAAAATCTCTTTGTTGAGGTATTGGAGGCCGCACCATCATACATTCATATACAGGAATTGGCAGTCAAACTTTATAGCATGAGGGATAGACTTGGTGTTTTGGAGAGACTGAATTTTAGAGACTAGATTGTTTGTTGAAGGTTGAGTTTTGCTTTCCAAAGTTGTGGTTGTGCTCTGGTGTTACAAGGAGAATTTAAAGATTGTGGTTAAGGATTGCCAGTGTTACATTGGATTACTCACACATATTTGTAATTAAGAAAAAATCAAACAGATAGAGATTGTTATAGAACTTGTGAGAGCATTACAGCCTGTTTGCTAACTCCGACTGCCATTTCAAGATAGATTTAGAGGACTGTTTTTTATGCCGTTTTTTTTTACATCCTGGTGATTGTGAAAGGTTTTCATTTAGTGAACTTGCTTATAATTTTAGAGAAGCCACAAAGTGTTGTCATTAAAAAGTTTTACAAAAGAATGGCTAATAGCCTTATATATTGTAATTTTGTCACTGCTTCAATGTAAGAAGTTAGGACTTTGAATCTTTCAGTGTATATGGAAATTTTTACTACAAACCTTTAGTCTCACAATAAGCTTTAAATTTTGGGGAGTAGCTGTTGCTCCAGAAAAGTTTCAATATTCCTTTTCAGTATTTGAAATTTATTTTAAGCTTCTACAGATATGTTAATTGGCTAAGTACCTCACCTTAAGCTTACCACCAGAGGACCTAAGCTTTTGTTTGATATCCTCAGGGGAGATTAAGCTGTTGTTGTGTTAATACAGAATTATAGGATAGAGTCATGGAAGTACATGCTATAGCTGCTGTTTTAAAAATGTTGAAAAATCAAGCTTTCAATTCATATACTGATAGCCAATGTGTGGCTTATGGTTTGCAGTTGATTAAAATTTTTCCCTTTTTAGATACTAACCCTCAAATTTTACAATTATTTATGCTATACAACTGATTGGAGACAAGTTTTCTACATGAAATCAGTGAGAGATGATTTCAGTGTGAATGTCTGAAAACTCACTGTCCTTTCAGAGCTCTGGCTCAGGCAACTGACTGAACAAAACCATAGACTCTTACCTAGCTCTTTGGAAATGGTAATGGAGTTGATAGCACACCCTCACGGAAAGAGGAAGACTCCATTTGCTCACTCTCAACTCCTGGCCTCACCCTGCCAGGGATTTCTAAGGCTGAATCTGGACAATATTTACAGGACTTGGCATTTCTAACTAATGTTTAATGTTTAGGTAAATAAAGCTTGTGTAGGAGCACTAACCACTCTTCCAGAGAATGTACTATTCCTTTATAGGCCATTTAAGAACTCAGATTAGATTGTCTGAACCCCTTAGTGAGAGAGGGCAATGATACCAGGCAGATTATAGGCTTTACATAGGAAATATTAGTCAAACAATCTCATTCTTTATATCACCAGAACAATAATGCTGGAAACAATAATTTGGTATACAAGTCAAATTATAAATAGAAGTCCTCAGTGTCCTCAATTTCTTCCTGTATCACATAATAGTGTTAATCCTAGAGGACTTATACCTTATAAAACAGGTGTTATAAAACAATATTATAATAAATAAAATGGGGGAGTTATATCCCTGTATGTTATACAATTATTTAAATAATGCTCTTTTTATTTTAAATTTTAAAATTTGGATGCCAAGGAACTCTCTGAGTGTTTTTGGCACCCTACAACTAGGCATACTTCTGCTTAGGTGAAATGGAACGATCCACGTATTGGCATATGGCATGATCTTGTTCAGGCATTTTATATGGGGAAGAGGGCATGTTTGTGTTTTTTCTACAGGATGCTGCAGGAGTGTGCCAGCTGCCAGAGTGGCTGGTGAGACTTGCTGATGCTGGGAGCAGGAAGATTCAGCTCTCCTGGTTCAGGTCCCTGGAGTCATTCCTGTGCCCTTGGAGGAAGATGGAGGATTCTTCCTCATCTCGTGTCATCACAGAGATTTTGGCAATGCTGTAGTCATTGTTACCAATACTTCATGTCCCGTCCCACCTTCCGACCCTCTGTGCACTGCTGCATGCCGGAGGAGAAGACCGGACTCCAGCCCTTACCCCTGCCCCTCCCCGTTCCCTGGCAGCTATCGATGCTGTAACTTGTGTTACCATTTCACAGTGTGTAGCTTCGCAGGAATGCCATCTGCATGAAGCTGCTGAGGACCAGGGAACTTTTCTCTGGTTGTGTGGATCATAGGCATAGTTCCATTGCCTGCCAGTTGTTCAGGAGAAGGATGATGGCTGATCCTGAACTTTCATGGGAAAGACTTTGGCATCTTTGCTGCTATTAGAGCAGCCATTGCTGCTGCAGCCACTGTGTCTGCAGTGTCTGGAATTGCCCTCCCCCAATCTGATGTTAAGGCAAGCACAGTGGGTAAACTTTCAGGAGTAGTTGCTGACAATTGGGAATTCTAAATTTAAATCAACAGAAACAGCTTGACAATGGCCCTTGGTGTTAAGGCCTTCAGTGCTATGGCCCTAGGGTGCCACAGTAGTCAGCTTTGTGCTTCTTATCACATGCGCAAGCAGCACTCCCAGTCCTGGGCAGCGACTAAGCCGGTGTTGCTCTCCTTGGTAGGAGACAATCCCTCTGCCCAAATGGGGCTCAGCATTTATGAGAAGCAGTTAGCCAAAGATGGGCAACTCTTTGGGACCAATCCTCACCTAAGACAGGAAACTCTGAGACTGGCAGAGTTTTTCCAGAGATGGGAAAGAGGTTGCCACCCCAAAGTGTCCTAAGACAGGCACTGCTTAATATAAAATAAAAAAGGGGAACTTGTAAGACCCTTCTGGGTCCCCTGCAGTGTTTGACCCCTGCTGACCCCTGCTGATGCATGTAGAGGCCTTTTGTTCCTAACAAAGGAACGCCCTGGCCGGGTAGGACACACCTGGGCATACACCTGGGCGATGGTCCATTCGTTCCTGTCTTTTGTTCTCAGTCTTTGTTCCTGGGACTTAGGCTGGTCTTCCTGGATTCCTCCTCAGTAAATTTGGGGCACATGTTTGGTCTTTTGTTCCTGAAGCCTTAAGCCAGGTTTTCCCACTGTGCTTCCTGGAATTTTCCACCTGGTGAACTTGGGGTATATGTTCGGTGAATAAAGCCACAGATTTGGCATTCTCTCTTAACACAAATGACCCGCATATGTGTATTTTTTTAATCCCACAGGCTTATGCCCAGTTCTTGGTGCTGTGTCGGTGCGGGAATCAACATTAAACTTTCTTTTTAAAGCAGTTTCAGGTGCACAGCTGAACTAAGCAGAAGGTCGGGAGAGATAGAATAATCTGCCTGGTCCCATACATGTACATCTGTCAGTATCTACTAACTAGCATATCTGTGACAAGTGATGAACCTGTAGATTATACAGGTTTCACTCTCAGCTGTATATTATGGGCTCAGACTCTATTTCAGTGACGTGTTCCCACCATTATGTTTACTAAGTCGTTTTGCTGCCCTAAAGTTCTTGTGTGCTCTTCCCCTTTAGCCTCTATCCAATTTGGGATGGGCTAATGTAAGACAAAGGATCTTTGGATCCTTTGAGTCTAGAATCACCTCAAACTCACTGGGTGACTGAGGATGACGTTGAACTCACAATCTTCCTACTTCCACACTCAAAGTCCTAGGATTACATGAACATACCACAAAAACCTAGATTATATATATGCAAGAGAGCTCCTTGCAAGCTGTCTTTGCAAAGGTTGTCTTGAAAGGATCTTAAGATTTAATTAGTAACCAGAACCCATTCTTTTGTTTTTAAAAAAACATTTATTTTATTTTATGTGTGAACATTTTGCCTGAATATATGTCTGTGCACCATGTGCATGCCTGGTAACCACAGAGTTCATAAGACGGCATTGGCTCTCTGGAACAGTTATGAATTGTCATATGAACCTGGATCCTCTGCAAGAACAGCCAGTGCTCTGAAACCCCAAGCCATCTCTCCAGCCCAATATCTTCTTTTTAAAAAATCTTGTCAAATCTTTTCTTCCCTTTAGTTCTGCCTGAGGTTGGCCAGTGTGCATTAAACATGTATCAGGATGCCAGTGTTCACAGAGAGTGTTATTGGTAAAGTTCTAGAAGTTAGCACAGTGTTGGGTTCTCAGAGAGTGGGTGGGTCTTTCCTTGATGACTACAAAGAGAACTGTTGAAAAAAATTTGCCTCCCAACTTCCAGTGATTTCAAGGCATACAAATTACTCAAAGATCATACATGTATAATGAATGGAATGTTTAGAGTCTTAGATTTGTTTTTTGCAAACACAGTTATCCCTGAAATGAATGAAACTGTCTGGCAGTTTATTGTTTCTCAAATTGTGTTGAATTAACAGCCTCCTGATGAATTCCAAAGTTCCCAAAGGGTCAGGTGCAGGCATCGGCACTTAACACCACTCCTTAGAGGGGCGTAGTGCGTGCTTCAGGGAAGCCTCAAGACTGCCTCTGTGAAATGCAAGGGGTTATCTAAAAGATGACAGTCACTCATCTAAATATAATTTCCTTCTTTTCTTTTCCTTCTGTGGGAAGACGATGATAGGCTTACAGCTAACATTACACAGTCTTATATGATTCAGGATGTGCACACTTGGAGGGGTCCGTAAAGATCTCAAATAACTTAGGTATATGCTTGTTGAAAACCATCCAGAAGGAATACTCTTTTTGGATGGGTAAATTTGGGGTTTCTCTTGCTTCTCAGTGACATTTCAGGATGACAGCATTATTTTTTGCTTCAGGATTAAAGGGAGAAATAGTAGGTAATACTATCATAAATAATTCAAAACCCAAGAGAGCTTAATATGAACCATTAAAAATGTGACCTGCAGTCACACACCAAGTACAAGAAAAATGCATCTAGATCTTGTATTACCAGGAAGCAGGTGGGAGGCCATCAGTCTACAGGGGAGCCATCCCCATGCATTTTTATGACAGAGTTTTAAAGGGCTTAAAGTCCCCCAGAGTCTGAACTCTACATTTGACCTCCAGTTGAGAGCATCAGTATGCACCATCGTGACATGGTGGGGCGTGGCACAAATCTTTCTCCCCACTAAGCTATCCTTGCAAATGTTGTCTTGAAAGGGTCTTAAGATTCAATTATTAATCAGAACCCATTTAGACTGTTGATGCCAGGAATGAATTTTTTTTTTTTTCAGTTTGCAAAGCTGGGCTAAGCTGATCAAGGAGAATGGTACAGTTTTACAGGAAATACATTAAGCCACCCGCACCTGTCTAAAGAGCTTACTGGGGCTTAGGAGAGTACGGAGAAAGATGTGTTTGGGTGGATGCCTTATTAAGTCAATGGAGAATAATTAAGAGGAATTTATAAACTACGGTATGCCTCACTTTAAATAAAGTTTTCTTGACCTGGAAAGAAGGGCTAAGCCATGTTAGTTTCTCTTTTCAAAATCTCATTTAGCATGTAAGTGCTGTACAGTTTTACAGCAAATGCTGTTTGCTAAGTATTTAATGGAAATGACATTCTCTGCACTCAATTCTGCTTTACTCTTCTTTCTCCTTCAAGCTATGAGTATCTAGAAACATTAGTTGCCTTCTGATGTGAATCGTTTGTAATATACTGGAAACCTACAGTTTGTATTAAGTGTAAGAATCTGTGTTGTTAGGGAGTTCCAGGACAGCTAGGGCTACAGAGAGAAACTTTGTCTCAAAAAAGCCAAAAACCAAACCTAACAAAACAAAGCAAAAACTCAACCAACCAATCAACCAACCAAAATCCCAAAAGCCCATCTCCCCAAACTAAAACCAAATATACCAAAACCAAACCAAACCAAACCCAAACCAAAGCAACAACAAAAATTCCAAAACTATGTTACAGAAATAGATTTTTTTATAATTGATGAACTGGCCTCACTATGGGAGGGAATACTTTCTCTGCTGTCTGCATGTAGGAGGTGGGTTACCCTGAGAAAGAAGTGGGTGTTATAGAAGACTTGAATATTCAATTTCAAATATACCTCCTTGGCATAAGAGATACTTTGAGCTAATTATTTTTGAGACACTTCAGATGTAGGAGACACCCTGGAGGGTAGAAGCTACCTTCTGGCAAGCTCAGTTACATGGAAAAGAGGAGTCTCCTCTCTGCCACAGGAAGAAGGACACAGCTAAACCCTAGACAGCACTTAAAGCTGCATAGAAACCAGTGTTGGCTTCTTTCCTAGGTTTCTGGTCATCTCCTTGTCACTGCCTACCAGGTTAAGATGGTAAGACTGAACTCCCCATGTACAAGGGTGTAAACATTAATAAACTCGTTTATGTTTTGTTTCTTAATTTGTCCTTTTCTTTGCAGGTGTAGTTCAGCTAAGAGTTCAGAGTGATAAAAGAAATTATTTCTCATTCCATGTGGTTTTCCCAAATGCTGGTATCTCTTTGATTTGTCATTTCTAGTTTTCTTCTTTTTCTTTTTTTTTCTTTTTCCCTGTAGGTGGATAGGTAAGACAGAAATGACTTACATGCTAAGTGTGGTAGCACCCTCCTTCAGTCCCAGCACCCGGGAGGCTGAGACAGGAGGATTTTAAGTTGCCTTGTTATATCTGGTTATACATTGAGTTTGAGACCAATCAGAGAAATGTAGTGAGGCTCCATTTAAAAGAAAAACCCAACAAAATAAACCCCCTTCAAAAACAAAACAAAAGCCTCAACAACCAAGGCAAGACAGACAGAGGCCCAATAGACTGAAATGACCTGCAGATCATAGATTTGGGAACTGGAGACATTCCCACCAGGGTGAGACTCTCATCTCCAGCACTGTGGAGGGACACGTGCATTCTCAGTTCAGAGGAGAGTGGGCACAGGCAGCAACCATGTGTCAGCTACAAAATCTGCTGACACGGTGCTAAATGATGATCTCAGAGAGCAGGAAAAGGTGCTACAGAACTCCTGCACTATAAAAGCCTTCCCATCCTTTCTGTGTGGCCTTTCTCTTTGTCACAGATTCTTAATTTTTTTCTATTTAATGGCATTTAAAGTAAGTGAAAATAAGAAATTCTCAGACTCATTCTGCCATTCCTCTTTATATGGCATGGCACCTGCCTCAAATGCAAGCGTATTTAACTCATTTGTATAGTTGCTTAAATCTAAGTGGTGTGATCTATATTTTGTCCCTACAGGGTGTCTTGAATGAGCTAAGAAAAAAAAAACAAAAACAAAAACAAAAACAACCAGACTCAGTCAGGTCTGGAGGAGAAAAGATAAGTGCCTCCAAGGCACAGAGAGGCTTAAAGAAGCTGGTCAGGAATGTTCTACATGGCTCAGGATGGAGAAGACCACCCCAGCCTGTTGCTCAGGATTTTTGGCTTCTCAGATTCACCTTCCTGTTAGCCACTGGACTAATCCATTAATCCCTGTTTTGGAAGGTTCCAGAGAGCAATACCAGGGTGGTGTTGCTAACCCATAGAAGATGAGTTCCCCAAAGCATACTGGGTAAGTGGGTCAGAGGTGAGCAATAGGCTGGCTTCTCACTGAGCAGTGGGATCCTGCTAGTCCAGCAGACACACTGCAGTCCTGCCAGCACCAGGCAGCGGTGACCACTTTGCTGTTAGCCCTGTCATGAGGTGCTGCAGGACAAGTGTATCCCAATGAGACTCTCTCCACATCTGCCAGACTCCTGCCTGGGACAACGGGTGGCAGTGGCTCCTAGGCAAGTGCAGAGAAGGAAGACCAGGACGGTTCTGACGTGAGAGAGTAGGCAGAAGCCTGCTCTGTAGCAGGAGAGAAGTGGGAAGAAAAGCAAGAACAGGAGGAAGCCATGCTTTGATCATCATTAAACTCTTTTTCTGTTCCCTCTCCCTCCCTTCTTCTCTTCCTTCTTCCCTCTTCCTGCCTTGGTCCCTCTCTCCCTCCCTCCTCCTCTCCTCTCCTCCTTCCTTCCCTCCTTCCTTCTTTCCCTGCTTCCTTTCTTGCTGACTCATCATTTTCCACATAGAGCTGACTGACTTTTCAGGTAAGGGTGTGTGTGTGTGTGTGTGTGTGTGTGTGTGTGTGTGTGTGTGTGTGTGTTTAAGTTTCCATGCTATGCTTTTCTGGATACAAATTAAGATAAAATTGCCACAATGAATGTTTCCCATCCTACATCTCTAGCTTCTTTGGACCTCCTTTCTTGTTTCCCTTTTCTTTAGCTCTGTCTTTTAATTACTTGTTTATAGTTAATTAAGAAGTGCTGGCTGGCCTCTGGCTTGTACTTGCCCTGGGGAGCAGAGCTTGTGCTCTGCTCTTCTCAACCCACCCACACCCAGAGGCAGTCTGTCCTCTGGGACTTCTGACAAATCCGGGGTCACAAGTGAGACCTCCATCTCCCCAATACCTGGACAAATTGGGACTTCCCCTCCCTCAGGACTCAGGGGATGCAGGAACCTCCACCCAGCCGGAGGTACACGTTCCTTCCAGCTTGCACCTGAGACCAGGAGCAGACCCTGGGCTCTGGATATCCACCCACTCCACCCACACCCAGAGGCAGCATGTCCCCCACGACTTCTGAAATGTCCAGGACCATAGGATCACAGAGACAGCAGGTCCAGCAGTTCTGACATAACCAGGATCACAGGATCACAGGCTCACAGAAGGGACAGGCTCCAGTCAGAGACAGCAACGACAGCTAACACCAGCAATAACCAGATGGCAAGAGGCAAGTGCAAGAACATAAGCAACAGAAACCAATGCTACTTGGCAACATCAGAACCCAGGTCTACCAACACAGCAAGCTCTGGATACCCCAATACACCTGAAAAGCAAGATGTGGTTCTAAAACCCCATCTTATAATGATAATAGAGGATGTTAAGGACATAAAGAACTCCCTTAAAGAAATACAGAACAACACAGGTAAATAGGTAGGAGCATTTAAAGAGGAAACACATAAATCCCTTAAAGAAACACAGGAAAACACAAACAAACACGTGAAAGAAATGAAGAAAACCATCCAGAATCTAAAAATGGAAATAGAAACAATAAAGAAATAGCATAGGGAGACAACCCTGGAGATAGAAAACCTAGGAAAGAGATCAGGAGTCATAGAAGCAAGCATCACCAACAGAATTCAGGAGATAGAAGAGAGAATATTTGGTATAGAAGACACCATAGAAAACATTGACACAACAGTCGAAGAAAATGCAAAAAGCAAAAAGCTCCTAACCGAAAACATCCAGGAAATTCAGGACACAATGAGAAGATCAAACCTAAGAATAATATAGATAGAAGAGAGTAAAGATTTCCAACTCAAAGGGCTAAAAATATCTTCAACAAAATTATAGAAGAAAACTGCCCTAACCTAAAAAACAAAGAGATGACCATAAACATACAAGAAGCCTAAGGAACTCCAAATAGATGAGAGCAGAAAAGAAATTTCTCTCATCACACAGTAGTCAAAACACCAAATGCACAGAACAAAGATAGAATATTAAAAGCAGAAAGGGAAAAGAGTGAAGTAACATATAAAGGCAGATCTCTCAGAATTACACCAGACTTCTTCACAGAAACTCTAAAAGCCAGAAGATCTTGGGCAGATGTCATGCAGACTCTAAGAGAACACAAATGCCAGCACAGGCTACTATATCCAGCAAAACTCTCCATTACCGTAGATAGAGAAACCAAGATATTCTGTGACAAAAGCAGATTTACACAATATCTTTCCAGAATCCAGTCCTACAAAGGATAATATATGGAAAACTCCAACACAAGGAAGGGAACTACACCTAAGAAAAAGCAAGAAATAAATCTACTCAAAACAAACCCAAAAGAAGAGAGCTACACAAACATAATTCCACCTCTAACAACAAAAATGAGAGGAAGCAACAGTCATTGGTCCTTAATCTCTCTTAACATCAATGGACTCAACTCCCCAATAAAAAGACATACCAACAGACTGAATTTATAAACAGGACCCAGCATTTTGCTACATATAGGAAACACAACTCAATGACAACAACAGACACTACCTTAGAGTAAAGGCTAGAAAAAAACCTTTTCAAGTAAATGGTCCCAAGAAACAAGCTGGGGTAGCCATTTTAATATAGAATAAAATTGACTTTCAACCAAAAGTTATCAAAAAGGATAAGGAAGGACACTTCTTACTCATCAAAGCAAAATCTACCAAGATGACCTCTCACTTTTGAACATCTGTGGTCCAAATGCAAGGGCACCCACATTCATAAAAGAAAGTTTACTAAAGCTCAGAGCACACATTGCATTTCACGTAAGAATAGTGGGTGATTTCAACATCCCGCTTTCATCAATGGACAGATCATAGAAACAGAAATTAAATAAAGAAACAGTGAATCTAACAGAATTTATGAGCCAAATGGATTTAACAGATATCTATAGAACATTTCATCCTAAAACAAAAGAATGTATCTTTTTTCTCAGCACCTCATGGTACCTTCTCCAAAACTGACCATATAATCAGTCACAAAACAGGCCTCATCAGATAAAAGAATTTAGAAATAATCTCATGCATCCTTTCAGATCAACATGGACTAAGGTTGGTCTTCAATAACAACAAAAACAACAGAAAGCCCACATACACATGGAAGCTGAAGAACACTCTACTTAATGATAACCTGGTCAAGGAAGAAATAATGAAATAAATTTAAAGACTTTTTAGAGTTTAATGGAAATGAAGGCGCAGCATACCCAAACTTATGGGACACAACTAAAGCAGGAAAAATCATAGCTCTGAGTGTTTTCAAAATGAAACTGGAGAGAGCATACACTAGCAGCTTGACAGCACATCTGAAAGCTCTAGAACAAAAAGAAGCAAATACACCCAAGAGGAGTAGACAGCAGGAAATAATCAAACTCAGGGCCGAAATCAACCAAGTAGATACAAAAAGAACTACACAGAGAATCAACAAAACTAGGAGCTGGTTCTTTGAGAAAATCAACAAGATAGATAAACCCTTAGCCAGACTAACCAGAGGGCACAGGGACAGTATCCAAATTAACAAAATCAGAAATGAAAAGGTAGACATAACAACAGAAACTGAGGAAATTCAAAAAATCGTCAGATCTTACTACAAAAGCCTATACTCAACAAAACTTGAAAATCTGGAGGAAATGGACAATTTTCTAGACTGACACCAGGTACCAAAATTAAATCAGGATCAGATAAACCATCTAAACAGTCCCAGATCTCCCAAAGAAATAGAAAAAGTCATTAAAATCTCCTAACCAAAAAAATGCCCAGGACCAGATGGGTTTAGTGCTGTATTCTATCTGACCATCATAGAAGACCTAATACCAATTCTCTCCAAACTATTCCACAAAGTAGAAACAGAAGGAACACTATGCAGTTCAGTTTATGAAGCCACAATTACACTTAAACCACACAAAGACCCAACAAAAAGAAGAGGACTTCAGACCAATTTCCCTTATGAATATCGATGTCAAAATACTCAATAAGATTCTTGAAAACTGAATCCAAGATCACATCAAAACGATCACCCATCATGATCAAGTAGGCTTCATCCCAGGCATGCAGGGATGGTTCACTATATGAAAATCCATCAATGTAATCCACTACATAAACAAACTCAAAGATAACCACATGATCATTTCATTAGATGCTGTTTCTCAGCATTTGACAGAATTCAACATCCCTTCATGTTAAAAGTCCTGGAAAGATCAGGAATTCAAGGCCCATATCTAAACATAGTAAAAGCAATGTACTGCAAACCATTATCCAACATCAAACTAAATGGAGAAAAACGAAGCAATTTCACTAAAATCAGGAACTAGACCAGGCTGCCCACTCTCTTCCTACCTATTCAATGTAGTACTTGAAATCCTAGCCAGAGCCATTAGACAACAAAAAGAGATACAAATTGGAAAAGAAGAAGTCAAAATACCACTATTTGCAGATGATATGTTAGTATACTTAAGTGGCCCCAAAATTTTCACCAGGGAACTCCAACAGCTGATAAACAACTTCAGCAAAGTGGCTGGATATAAAATTAAACAAATCAGTAGCCTTCCCCTACTCAAAGAATAAATTGCCTGAGAAAGTAATTAGGGAAACACCACCCTTCACAGTAGCCGCAAATAATATAAAATACCTTGGTGTCACTGTAACCAAGCAAGTGAAAGATCTGTCTGACAAGAACTTCAAGTCTCTGAAGAAAGAAACTGAAGAAGATCTCGGAAGACAGAAAGACCTGCCAGGGATTGGCAGGATTAATATAGTAAAACTGTTCGTCTTGCTGAAGCAATCTACAGATTCAAAGCAATCCCCACAAAAATTCCAACTCAATTATAGAGATAGAAAGAGCAATTATCAAATCAATTTGGGACAACAACAAAAAAAATCCATGATAGGGAAAACTATTCTCAACATCAAGAGAACTTCTGGGGCAATCACCATCCCTAACTTCAAGGTGTATTACAGAGCAATCGTGATAAAAACTGCATAGCATTGCTACAGAGACAGATGGGTAGATCAGTGGAACAGAATTGAAGACCCAGAAATAAACCCACACACCTGTGCACATCTGATCTTTACAAAGAAGCCAAAACCATCTAGTGGATAAAAGACAGCATATTCAACAAATCGTGCTGGTTCAACTGGCGGTCACCATAAAGAAAATGCATTCTTATCATCTTGGCCAAAGCTCTAGTCCAAGTGGACCAAGGACCCCCATATAGAACTGAATCTAATAGCAGAGAAAGTGGGAAAGTGCCTCAAACACATTGGCACAGGGGAAAAGTTTCCTGAACAGATCAGCTATTGACAAATGGAACCTCATAAAATTGAAAGTGTCTGCAAGGCAAAGAACACTGTTAATAGAACAAAAACAGCATCCTACAAATTGGGAAAAGATCTTTACCAACCCTACATCTGATAGTGGGCCAATATCCAATATCCAGAACTCTAGAAATTCGACTCCAGAGAGCCAAATAAGCCCATTCAAACATGGCGTACAGAGCTAAACAAATAATTCTCAACTGAGAAATCTTGAATTGCTGAGAGGCACCTAAAGAAATGTTCATCATCCTTAGTCATCAGGGAAGTGCAAATCAAAGGGACCCTGAGATTCCACCTCACACCAGTCAGAATGGCTAAGATCAAAAACTCAGGTGACAGCAGATGCTGGTGAGGATGTGGAGAAAGAGGAACACTCCTCCATTGTTGGTGAGATTGCAAGCTGGTACAACCAGTCTGATCTGGCGGTTCCTCACAAAATTGGAAATGGTTCTACCTGAGGACCCAGCTCTACCACTCCTGGGCATATTCCCAAAAGATGCTCCAACATATAAGATCACATGCCCCACTATGTTCATAACAGCCTTATTTATAGTAGTCAGAATCTCGAAAGAACCCAGAAATCCCTCAACAGAGGAATAGATACAGAAAATGTGGTACATTACACAGTGGAGTACTAGTTAGCTATTAAAACAATGACTTCATGACATTCACAGGATAGTGGATGAAATATTCTAAGTGATGTAACCCAGTCACAAAAGTACATGGTATGTACTCACTGATAAGTGGATATTAGCCCCAAAGCTTGGAATACCCACAATACAACTTACAGACCATATGAAGCTCAAGAAAAAGAGTGGCTGAAGTGTGGACGCTTCAGTTCTTCTTAGAAGTGGGAACAAGGGCTGGAGAGATGGCTCAGCGGTTAAGAGCATTGATGACTGCTCTTCCAGAGGTCCTGAGTTCAATTCCCAGCAACCACATGGTGGCTCCCAACCGTCTGTGATGTAATCTGATGCCCTCTTCCGGTGTGTTTGAAGACAGCTACAGTGTGTGTACTCATATATAATAAATAAAAATAAAAAAAAAGAAGTGGGAACAAAATAATTAAGGGGGGTAGTGGGAAGGAAGAACCTGGGAGGGAGAGAGGAGGGGGAGGAAAAACAGGCAGCATCTGGTGTGGGAGGAGAGTGGGTCAGGAAATTGAAAGGTACGTGTAGCAGTGGGGGATGGGGAACTGGGACCATAGCCACTAGAAAGTCCCAGATGCCAGGGAAGCAAGCAGTTCCCCGGACCCAACGGGGATGACATTAGTCAAAATACCCAACAAAGGAGAGATAGAACCTGCAGAGACCATATCCAATGGATAGGCACAGCTCCTGGTTGAGGGATGGGGCCACTCACTCATCTCAAAACTTTTACCAAGAATTGTTCCTGTCTAAATAAAGTATAGGGACTGAGTGGAACAGAGACTGAAGGAAAGGCCATCTAGGGACTGCCCCACCTAGGGATCATTCCATCTGCAGACACCAAACTCAGACACTATTGCTGATGCCAAGAATTGCTTGCTGACAGGAGCCTGGTATGGCTGTTGCCTGAGAGGCTCTGCCAGAGCCTGACCAATACAGATATGGATGCTTGCAGCCAACCATCCCATTGAGCACGGGGACCCCAAGGGAAGAGTTAGGGGGCTGAAGGAGCTGAAGGGGATTGCAACCCTATAGGAAGAGCAACAATATCAACTAGCCGGCCCCTCCCAACCCCCAGAGCTCCCAGAGATCAAAACACCAACCAAAGATTACACCTGGAGGGACCCCATGGCTCCAGCGGCAGATGTAGCAGAGGATTGTCTTATCTGGCATCAATGGGAGGGGAGACCCTTGGTCCTGTGGAGGCTTGATGCTCCACAGTAGGGGGATGCTAGGGCTGCGAGGTGGGTGGAGCATCCTCATAGAGGCAGGGGAGGGGGGATGGTATAGGGGGTTGCAGAGGGGAAACAGGGACGAGGGATAACATTTGAAATGTAGACACATAAAATACCCCCCCCCCAAAAAAAGTGCTGGCTAGAAGCAATGGTCTCAGAACTCAGGATGGGGTGGGGGGGAGGGTTGGGGTAGGGGTGGGGGTACTGGGAGGTTTCCAGCTGGGTGTTCGTTAGTGCTCATTTCCCAGGACTACAGGGATTCCAACAGAAGGCAAAAAGCTAGAGAAAGTCACAGAAGCAAGAAAAAGAAGGATGAAAGAAGCGTGGGAGACAGATAAGGGGAGGACAAAGAGAGGGAAGGAAGTGGAACCGAGGAGAGAAGGGACGAAAGACCAGGACCCGAGGTGGTGGGAGGGGCTAGGTTGAGACGCAGGGGCAGGTCTCTGCTAAGGCCGCTGTCCAGATGCACAGCATTTCTGCAGCGCTGTGGCTGAACGCAGTGGGAGTCCCTCAGGAGCCCAGTGACTGCCAGTGTCAGCAGTAAGCCTTGCTCTGCTCCCACTGGATGTCTCAAATTATGACCACACACGTTCTAAGCCTTTCCTGACGAACCAGCACTTTGAGTAGGAACAGAGCGGGGTGGGGTGGGGGCAGGGTTAGATGCTGGAGACATAGGGAACAGAACACTGGGGAGTCTTCACTAGAGTCCCGGAGGCATTCACAGGATAATCACAAATAGGAACTTATTTTCCCCAGTGTATTTATAACCCTCGATTCACTTTTTAAAAAAAGCATTGATCATATAGCTCAGGTTTGGCCTCCAACTTGCTATGTAGCTGAGGATGACCCTGAGCTTCTGACCCTTCTGCCTCTCTTCCCCAACTCTGAGATTAAAGGTGTGCACTTCTACACTGGGATTACCATGTGCTAGGGATTGAACCCAGAGCTTCATGAATGCTAGACAAACCCTCTAAGCTCCAGCCCAGCCCATAACTTCGAAGTCTAAAAAACATTTTTTTTTCCTAGTGGCATTATGATAAACTCTACTTTTGGGCCCTACTGGAAAGTGCCTGTAGATGCGGGAGAATAAGAAGAAAGACAGCCACGCATGGGTGCCTGTGTTCTGGGTTATGCAGGACCATTGATGGAAGACAGCCATGGCCGGATGAATTTAGCCTTCTCAGCAGCGGGGATCAGCCTCTGAAGGACTGAACATTGATAGCTTCTTTTATTGTGATACAAAAGGCACCTTTAGCAAGGCAGTTTCCACATAGTAAAACTTCTTATCTGATCTAGGAATTGTCTCGACAGACCCTTCACCTAAGCAATTCTTCCTGGTAAGCAAGACTTCCTGGTTTGCCAAGTCCTGTTTCCAGACTAAACAGTGCACAGGCTCTGAGAATCCTTCCAAAGGATTAACCCTGTAAAATCTCAGATAACAATCACTGATAAAAGGCTACGTCAATGCTGAGTCACTGTCACTCCAGGTTCCTGCCAGATCAAAAGGTTCTGCTACAACTCTGCTACACATGGGGCCAGACTTCCAGCCTATCAAAGTTCTCAGGATCTCTCAGGAGATTCAGACTCTGGGAGCCCAGAAATCCCCAGGGGCCTGTCTCACTGCTCTCCCAGGAGTGCACATCTTTTAAAAATTTTATTACTATTGTTGTTGTTGTTGTTGTTAAATTTTGGCCTTAGAGACACATGTCACTATGAGTTCCCTTACAGTAGTTGCAAGGATTAAATTTTCAAAGGGAGAACCTGGATACTTAACAGATTCTTCCAGGCCTAGTAAGAAGTTAGAATAACGTTCTTTTCCAACCTCGAGAGAAGGCTAGATACCGAGGAGAAGGCTTCTTTTCTCCAGCGTACACTTTGTCTAAATGGAAGCTTGGGGGTTTCCTTTACCAGAATCTCATCAGAAATTTAGTTACAGATTTCCCTCAGCTGCTGCTGATCCTACATGTTTGTGGGGGTGGGGCCAGAAGCCGCTTTTAAAATCCACAGAGTTGCAAGTCAGTGTGTGGCAGTGGTTCTCAAAATCTAGGAGGCCTCACGCTGTCACTAGGACAGCATTTGGGGCCTACTGCTAAGTGTGTTTAATTCCTAGGTCTGAAGCTCAATAATTTACATTTCAGACAAGCTTCTGGATGAGAGTGTTGCTTGTCTGGAGGCTACATTTGGAGAACAATTAAAACAATTAAGTCTTCAGTCTGTCAGGGACAGCCTACTTATACTTCCCGGGAAGTCCCCAGGATCAGCGCCTGTCAGTGTGGAAGGGCAAGAATGGGCACCTTATTGACGCCCAGGCACCCGGCACCCACAGGACGCTTTAGGATCAGTAGACAGATAGGTCGATACCCAGGTTCTGTGGGCTGCCTCTTTTGACTCTTGAAGGCTCAGTTTGTTTTTAGGCCTCCTCTAGGAAAAAGAAGCAAAGGACTGGACGAATCTAGAGCCCTCCAGTAGGTTCTGGAGTTATTCTGGAGTAACTGTAAATGCAGATTTCCCTGTGGCATGGCTAACTTTGGAGAAATCTATTTCCAAAACGAGGCTGCATATACACTTGGTGAAAAGTCAGCAAGCAGTCATCTGGCTGACATTTCAGGGGTCTTAGCCACAGCGCCCCCTTTCTTCCACCTAGGAGGAATTTTCAGTTGAGCCTCCGTCCCTTTCCTTTCCCCTCCATTCCTATCCCCACCACACCTTCTTCACCTGCAGTTCCCAATTTCTCCACTTGAGGGCTCAATAGGACAGCGATTTTCTTAGCCCTCTTCTGCTCGGGATGGATTTGGAACAAGTCTTGGGGGTGGCTGGGTAGGTGGGTGGCTGGAGTCGGGAGGGGGGAGGGGTGTGTGTGTGATGGGGGAGAAATCATTTTTTTCCTAACTCATATCTGGCTTGACTGATTTATTCAGGGAGCTCTCTGGTTAAACAAGTACTGGGCAAGGGGCTGCTGTCCACTTGTCTGCTCAGCATCCTCAATGGGACGACTGGCCATGCAAGCCTTCCGGAAGGGGCCATTTTTCTTTTTTAGACAGGGTTACAGCTGTCGTACGTGGAGGTCTAAGTGCTAGGACATTGATTGTGGCTAAGAGGAGACTGGTAGATGATTCTACAATTTCTAGTCGCTGCCATGTCTGCATAACAGGGTATATCTGTCAGTCTTCAGTGAGGTGGTATCAGGAGCAGCGTCCTTGCCTCTACTTGACAAAAACCGTGGAGCTGAAATTCATCCCGGCAATGCTCTCCTGGGTCACAGGTTTTTGTTTGGCACCTAAGATGTATACACCAAATTAACTCTGTGACAGTCCGTGTCTGGTCTGCTCCTCCCAGTCAGCTTTGAGTCACTGTGAGTTCCATGGAAGGTCCATTTCTGCAGACCATTTTGGGAAAAATTACATTTAAAACTCAAAGTGGGGGCTGCAGAGATGGCTCAGTGGTTAAGAGCACTGGCTACTTTTCCAATTCCCAGCATCCACATGGCAGCTTACAATTGTCTGTAACTTCAGTTCCAGGGGATCTGAAACCCTCACACAGACAGGTAGTCAAAACACCAAATGCAGATAATATAAAAATAAATAAATTAAATAAAAGACTCAAATGGATCGGATTGTTAAAATTCAGTAATGATTCTTTGTCCTCTATAGAAGTCCACCAAAAGGTGCCATGCGTTTGCTACAGAACAAGAGAGACTGTGAGTAGGACCTTGCGTCTTTAGTCAAGGTCTGTATTTTCATAACTGTGTCCACGTGAAGGCATGTAGCACAGAAAGGTGGACGACACGTGTGTGTTTCTATGGTTGTCCTTTTGGCTTTTAGATTATTTTTCTTTTGCAGGGCTTCTGGTCTCTTTAATAACACACTAGAGGGGCTGGGGAGATGGCTCAGCGGTTAGGAGCACTGACTGCTCTTCCAGAGGTCCTGAGTTCAGTTCTCAGCAACCACATGGTGGCTCACAACCATCTGTAATGAGATCTGATGCCCTCTTCTGGTGTCTGAAGACAGCGACAGTGTACTCATATACATAAAACAAATAAATCTTAAAAAAAGTACACCCTGAAAGAGAGGATGTGACCCTCACCTATGGGGTTCCAGAGCTCAGTTAATGAGAGGTGCCCTGGGAAATGGACACCAGCTTATCTGTGCATTTCCTGAAATGTTTCCATATTTCAGAAATCGGATGCTTAGACCTGAACCATGCATGTCTGTGTGAGTTTGCAGGACCAGGTAAAGCAGGCTCTGCACTTAGGCTTTTACTTTTACCTTTTCCTTCTTGGGCTTTGTTTTTCTTCAGTTAGTGACTGAATACGGGGCACAGCTCGTTTTTTTTTTCCCCTGCCCTGAGGCTGTTCCCATTTGCACAGCAGAACTGACTTTCCCCATAACTTCCTGTGCACAACGCAGGCAGAGGCTGACTCTAAAGAGGGCTGATGAGCAACTTCATGGTAAGTAAGCAAGTTATGTGCAAACTTGGCCCATGCACCTCTTGCAGTCCGCTGCTCAGAGTTTCCGAATGAGGAATCCATGGTCTAGAGGGCCACGGCTTACTCCTGTCTCCACAGCAAAGCTGGAGTGCTTTCTGGGGATGCAGACTCACTTACTCTTATTTTTACAAAGTTGCGCTGGAACTCTGTGTATGAAGTCTGTCCAAAGAGAGGGGAGCTCAGACATTGCTCTTTGTAGGATGCTTTGGGGAAAGATGGGGATGGGATTTTAATCTCTTTCCACTCCAAGCTATTTTCTCTCAGTCATCGTCTATAAGTTAAGGGGTCTGGAACAAAAGATCTATCCCTAATAACTTTTGGTTCTCTGCATGTCTAAACGGTAGGCTGGGGGTCTCAATGCTGCATATTTTGAGTCCCAAACACTGTTTGGGCAGTGTTTGGGCAGCTGTCGTGAGAGCAGCTTCGATTTAAAAAAATTTTTTTAAAGATTTATTTATTATATATAAGTACATTGTAGCTGTCCTCAGACACACCAGAAGAGGGCATCAGATCTCATTACAGATGGTTGTGAGCCACCATGTGGTTGCTGGGATTTGAACTCAGGACCTCTGGAAGAGCAGTCAGTGCTCTTAACCACTGAGCCATCTCCCCAGCCCTAAAATTTTTAT
This sequence comes from Rattus rattus, assembly GCF_011064425.1. NCBI lineage: Eukaryota > Metazoa > Chordata > Mammalia > Rodentia > Muridae > Rattus > Rattus rattus. Next base: position 152,433,832 of record NC_046159.1, on the reverse strand, counting down.
TATTCAGAACAGAAGATACAACTTCAACACACACTAACACTTCAGCAAATCTGAGAACATGAGGAAATTTCAAGCTCCAGATTGTAGTCAGGTGTGTGCTCGAATGTGGGCGCGCAGGTGCGTGGTGGGGAACAGACAATGAGACAGGATTATACGTTATTTTATTTGGGGGTCCTGGAAATTGAGCTTGGGCTCATTCATGCCAGGCAATCACTTTATCAAAGACTGCGTCTCCAGCTCCCAAACTGTATATTAAGTGTCCCAGATATTCCCTGTCAGGCACAAAATCTCCTCCCAGCAATTTTCTTATTCTGGAAATTCAATTTGTCCTATATTAAATAGCTTCAGAGTGAAAATACGATTTGTATAGAATCAAGGAGCACCAAAAGGAATAGTGTATATGTGTGTGTGTGTGTGTATGTGTGTATATGTGTGTGTGCATGTGTGTGCATATGTGTATATGTGTGTGTGTATGAGAGAGAGAGTGTGTGTGTGTGTGCATGTGTGTACAATGAACCTACTCATATCTAGCTTAAAGCCCACTGCTCTTTCTTTTTCATAAGGTTTTATTCTCTAAGGGTGTATGCTTGTCCACCATACATGTATATAAAGAGAGAGAGAACATAAATGAAAATATTCTCATCCCTGTCCATACGCCTGGTATGATCAAGTCCTATGGAGAATGACAGGGCTGTCATCCATTTAAGAGCCCCAGCCCCAGAGAACACTGAAGCTGTCTGGTACTGGGTGAAGGTCATGGGCTGTGTAGAACAGCCTTTGTATTTTCCACCTTGGAGTGGACCATTGCAGCCAGACATCAGCAAGTGCCCAGCATTCTGAAAGCTGACATCCGAGGCTTATTGCCTGGGAACTCATTGCATTCTCCAGGACTCCCAGCTCGCTGAGAAGATACCAGGCAGACAGTCGTGTGTTCTCTGGTTCTTTACCCTGTGCCGGACTTTGTGTGTAGGTAAATCGCAGGTATAAAATCAGGAACGAAGACATAGAATCTATCGCTTAAAGAGACAATTCATGCGGCCCAAGTGCCAAGCGCTGAAAGCGGGAACTGGAGAACAGCCGAGCAGACATGCGGGAATAGACGGCCCGAAGCACACAAAACATAGCTATACCCACAAGCAGCCATGCTCACACTTACATGGTGAGGTCTCACACTACCTTAGTTTGCTTTAAGCATTTCCATCATCTGAGAGTGTGGGAGGGAAAAACAGAATAGTTAATGGTAAAGTAAGTCAACAGCTCAGCACTCTCTTCTCAGACTAAAGGCAGAATCCACTCACACTGTACAGGGATGTACATTACGGGGGACAGCTTTTTGACCAGCTCAGGCTCAGTCCTGAGAACCAGGCTGGCTGGGCTCTTTCCTTGGCCCTGCAACTTGCTAGCTGTTTGACACCGGATGGACGACTATCATCATTCTGTGCTTTCCTTTTCTTATCTGCAAATGGCTCTCACAGTAGCACTTACCTCATGAGCATGTGGTGAGGATACTATTGAGTGGCACAGGTACAACACTCAGGACAGTCCCAGTCAATACCCAACATTCTCCAGGTATTCAAACAACGACGTCATCGTTAGTGGTATCTTTGATTTCCCTAAGCAACATGGTTGAGACTAGAGGAATAAAAATGCATCGAAAGCCCAAGACTCAGCAAATTTTAGTTGTTCTATAAGAAAATTAACTCAGGAGAGGACAAAGTAAGAAAGGCATGGGGGGTGAGAAACAGCTGTGTGTTGTTGGAGGGCTTTCGAGGGCCTCATTTCAAATTCTAGATCATCCCCAAAGCAGGTCAGAGCGGGATTTGAAGAATGATAAATGAAAATCAATTGTTTACACATAGATCAATTAATCCAAAAGCTTGGCTCACACCCGGCAACTCAAACTCTCTGTATCCCTGGACTCTGTGCTCTGGACAGATGAGACCACATTCTGAGTATTTTCCATTGCTTGAGTCCTCTGCCTCTCAGAGGAGAAAGGTGCAGCGTAGAGAACTGTGTGGCAGTGAGTACCTCTGGCTGGCTCATCTTACAGGAGGGTAGCCTTCTGTCTCCCCTCTCTCCCAGAGCCATCTATCCAGCACTCACCTCATCTGTCAGGGCTTTGTGGTCCAAAGAGAAAAAAACGGGACTCTGAGAGGGAGGCGACATCTTAGTCTAAAGGAAACTTTGAAGCAAACGTGGCCCTGGATGACCTTGACGGAATGTGCCCCTGCTGACCACGCTCTGTGGTCATGATGTGTAACTTTGTTGTCGGAGCATGGCGTTGCTGTATTGAAGTCAGAGCAGCTGGGATTACCCTCATAAAAGACTGCGCCCACTAACACTCCCTCATGGGAGGAAGGGAGGAGTCCCCAGGCCCAGAAGGGCTAGAGAGCCTTCTTTCTAGGATACCCTGTTTGGGGGAGCGCGAGGAGATTGGTGGGGTTTGTAGCTATTGCTAACGTTGACATGCTTTGCAGGTAACTGAAGTCAGAAAAACTGGGCCACCAGGCTGAACTTAGTGGAGTCATTTGATTTGCCATTTCCCATCTATCTGGGGGTAAACAGAAATAGACTCCCATAACTCCCAGAACAAGTGCTAGCTGGACAGCACTGCTGTGCAGTTGCTCTTCACTTTCTGAGGGAGTGCCACTTACTCCTCCCAGTGGTGCAGTCACCCACGTACATGCCTTAGAAGCTAGGACACACACACACACACACACACACACACACACACACACACACACACACAGAGCAACAGTTTGGATCTCAAAGTGAAGAGTTGTTCCAATATTCCTAGGGTATGTTGTTCCTCCCTCTTCAATGATGCTGGGTTCATAAACTCTCAACCCCCTAGTTTCCTATGTAACTCTTGATTCTCTTCTTAATTCTTTTTTATTGCTATTCTACATAGCAGTGGTCTGAGGAAGTTTTAGAGATCTAAGCCTGCCCTCAAACCTTTTCAATGTGACAAGAAGGCATGGAATTTCTGTGCTGGCTCATTTTTGATATATGAGCATTTGGGTGAAGAGACTTGATCTTTTAAAGTTGGACATGAGAACCATCCTGCACATGAAATATAAAGAAACTGTAAAATTTCAGCTGGTGGACTATGGAAGGGAAGAGTAATGGAGAACATGCTAGGACATGTTAGTAATGGAGAACATGCTAGGACATGTTAGTAATGGAGAACATGCTAGGACATGTTAATAATAGAGAACATGTTAGGACATGTTAGTAATGGAAAACATGCTAGGACATGTTACTAATAGAGAACATTTTAGGGCATATTAATAATGGAGAACATGTTAGTAATGGAGAACATGTTAGGACATGTTAGTAATGGAAAACATGCTAAAACACGTTAATAATGGAGAACATGTTAAAACATATTAATAATGGAGAACATGTTAATAATGGAGAACATGTTAATAATGGAGAACATGTTAAAACATGTTAATAATGGAGAACATGTTAGTAATGGAGAACATATTAGGGCATATTAGTAATGGAGAACATGCTAGAACATGTTAGCAATGGGGAACATGTTAGGACATGCTTAGTAATGGAGAACATGTTAGGGCATATTAGTAATGGGGAACATTAAGAACATATTTAGTAATTGGGGAACATGTTAGGGCATGCTAGTAATGGAGAACATGCTAGGACATGTTAGTAATGGGGGAACATGTTAGCGCATGCTAGTAATGGAGAACATGCTAGGACATGCTAGTAATGGAGAACATGTTAGGACATGCTAGTAATGGAGAACATGCTAGGACATGTTAGTAATGGGGAACATTTTAGTAATGGAGAACATGTAAGGATATGTTTAGTAATGGAGAACATACTAGGACATGTTAGTAATGGAGAACATGTTAGGATATGTTAATAATGGAGAGCATATTAGGACATGCTAGTAGTGGGGAACATGTTAGGATATGTTAGTAATGGGGAACATGTTAGGACATGTTAGTAATGGGGAACACGTAAGGATATGTTTAGAGGCTTAGATAACTAACTCCCCTTTGTCAGAACAGGTGAGGCACAAGCAGTGCTGTAGGAAGCAAGCTTGATCCCTGGAACAGACATGGCTGTCTTTCTCAGTTTTAAGCAAGGCACCTTCTCCCACTGTACAGTATCTGTGGCTATATTGTGGTGCCCTCAGAAGACCGCTGCTTTGAGAAGGGTTTTAATATATCTTTGTTTTAATATTTACTATAACCTGGAGTTAAATTCCACAGTCAAGGAACTGCTAGGCAACCGTGGGCTTCCAAGTCTGCTTTGATTTCTCATGCAGTCTCTCACTGTCAAGTGCAGCATGTCTCTTGCTGGGGGAGGGTGGCGCTGATCACAGCTCCATGTGTACGGCACAGACGCTGGCTTTTAAAAGACACAATCTTAGATCTTTCCAATCACAGGTACTGTTTCAAGGACATGGACTACATCACTCAGACTGCAGAACACAGACACCTTGATCTGCCCAACACCCCTTTGAAAAGATTCTATTCGTGCCATTAGAATGTCGTTCAGGCAGCGACAATGGGAAGAAGAGACAGAGAATATTCGAAGAAGCAAAGGGATTTTTCAGACCCGAAAAAGCAGGTCTGATGGATTGATGTTTGCAGAAATAGTGACATTTAAACAGAATTATTAAGCAATTAACCCAAATTACAGTTGGGACAGGAAATAGGCGATTTCAAAGGGAATCGTTAGAAGAAAGCCTTCATTGTACCATGGTGTTTTCATCCTGCACTGACATCCTGCGTCCACGTCAGACGTAGAAGGCAGAAGAGGTGGAGATAGGTATGCCATGTGGCTGATGATTAAGAAGCCACATCTCCCAGGGGGGTGGTGTCCTCAGCTCACAGGGGCACTTCTGGAGGGCTGTAGCCCTTGACGCTGTGAAGACATCTCTGGACATCATTACTGAGCACCGGCTATATTTTAGTAGAATTCAATGGTAATCACTTTTGAGTTTTGTTCTGGGTTGCAGTCCATCGCCAAGGCAAGCCCAAGAGTCTACCCAGGTATCAACTGAACTTGACAGAACCAAGAGTCACATGGGAGATGGGCCTCTCGGGGGACTGTCTTGATTACATTGACTGAGGTGGGAAGACCCAGCAGTGGGTGGCACTGCTTTCTTCTGGGATGCTGGACTGAATGGATGAAGAAGGGAACTGAGCAGAAGCACGAGAGTATTGATTACCACCAGTTTCTGATGGTCACAGCTCTCTCACGCTCCTGCTGACGTGACTTCCCTCTATGATGGATCGTAACATGGAATAACCTGAAATAAAGACTTCCCTTAAGCTGCCTTCATCAGGGCATTTCCACATGAGATTATTACAATAGGAAAAGAAAATACAGCAGCAGGCATAGGCTAGGCTTCTATGGAGGAAATGATAGAACAGGCTCCACCATCAGAGGAGAGGCCGATGCCTGGGTAGCCATGACAGCTCGTTTGTGTCCTACGACCTCATCGCAATGACTGACTTTATTATTTTCAAAGATTTAATTATATTATGTGTACACATGTTTTGTCTGCATATATATATACATATATATATACATATATATATATATATATATATATATATATATATATATATATATATATATATATGCATCACATGCATGCTTCATGCTGGTGGGGCCAGAAGAGGGCATCTGATGCCCCAGAACTGGAGCAAAGGACAGTTAGGATCTGCCGTGGATTTAGAAACTGAGCTTAGATCCTTTGCAAGAGCAGCAATTGCTCTTAACCTCCGAGGAATCCCTTCAGTCTCATGATGACTCAGTACCTTTTAAGGGGTGTGTGTGTGTGTGTGTGTGTGTGTGTGTGTGTGTGTGTGTGTGTGTCTATATGTATGTCTCTGTGTGTCTATGTGTGTGTCTCTTTGTATATGTGTATATGTGAGTTTCAGTGTGTCTGTGTGTGTCTATGTATGTGTCTGTGTGTCTCTGTGTATTTCTCTGTGTATGTGTCTATGTCTGTATGTGTCTGTGTGTCTATGTATATGTCTGTGCAGACTAATCCAAGAGAGCTGGTCAGTATCGAGAGGGAACAGTAAACAATCATTGTTAGCCCTCTGTAAAGGTACACTGTAAGAAAGATGAAGCATTTATGGTGCAGAAGGAAGGATCCTGAGGAGATGAGGAAAGAGGTAGGATAAATGCCGCAAGTGCAAATCAGGGAGCAATCCCTCTGCCTGTGTTGGATGATAGATGAAGCCCTACCTGCCCTTTCTTATCTCCATTCCTGCTTCCTCTGCTGTCAGGAACAGCGAGACTTTTCCCCTGTGATCTAATGGTAGCAAAGAGAAGGAACACGAGGATCTCATCAGGCAAGTGTAATGAGACACTCTATTTCCTACTTTTTGAATTATAATAGTACATCAAGTTGGTCGTTGCAGGGATTATTAAAGATCCTTTCCCTTTGATGCCAGCACCAATAGGAAGAGGTGTCTGGAACGTACATTGAGCTAGTAGTCAGTGAGATTCACAGAAGTGGCAGAGAAGGGATAACCACGAACAGTCTGTGCACAGGAAGATCTGCGTGGGAAAGGAGACCCTGAGCAGCTTAGGAACAGCTGTATCAGGTGCATCAGCACGCATGCATAATGTGCAATGCATATTAGACCTCAGGGAGGACTGGGGATGTAGATCAGGGCTTAGAAAGCACACCGAAGATTCTGGATTTGATCCCCACTATTACTTTAAAGAGGAAAAAAGACATTAGTCACTGTCATTGCTGGTCTCATTCACAAGGAGGGGTACAAGGAAGGATGCAACGTCTTCCACTTGCTCCTGAGATAGGAAAGCGAGTTGAGTAGATTCTAGCTTCTGCTGAATGAACACTGAGGGACACTGAGGAAGGTTCTGCTTTAGTTATGGTCTAAAGCCTAAGAACTTGTCTTTCAAATGTCTTGGGTAGTATAAATGATGCCATTTAATAAATAGGATTTCAGCCTGTTGATTGATCTATAATGGTAAGGTTAATTATTATGTTTAGTGAGTCCTTTGAATAGTAAAAAGGCCTACCTGTCCGATAATAACAAGAAAACCTGGCCAAGTTTCAGAATAAACTTCTATCCCCCTCTGTGCCTTGAAAGTTGATTCCTCAGACTATGGACCTCTAAGAATTCTCTCTGACAAAGATATCATTTATTTCTATAATTGGATAAGGTCAAACAAAGGTGTGTCTTCTGAACTCGAAGACTTCTACATTCCAGTTAAGACACAGGCAGTGGTACACAGCTTTGTATCTTTCCCTAGGAAGGAAGATGAGAGATGGTGAGTTTTGGTTTGTTCCCACTAAATGCAGTTTTTCTTGTTATTATCTGAGAGGTGGCCCTTTGTGCTATTTAAATGATTCACTAAACATGATAATTACCCTTACTGTTATGGACAAACTAACAGGCTGAAATTCTATTTATTAACTGGAATCTGTTATGGTATCCAAGACGTTTAAGAGGCAGTTGTTATGTTTCCATTGATTTAACACTAGCTTGAGTAAGCAGCCGTCCCCTGTGCTTGACACTTTAGAAAAAACAACTAAATCTCTCTCTGAGCATTTTTATTTTTTATTTGTTTGCATTTGTATGCTCTGGGAGTTTGGGTTCTATGGTTTAATTTCCACTTCTCAGGTTGAAGTAGATAATAGGTAGAAAGATGGCTGTTGACTGATTTTTCTTCTTTCAAATGCCTTGCATCCCAGTGTTCAGTGTTCATGGGTAGAAGGGAGCCGTGACAGGAACAGACATGAAATAAAGTCCCCGTGAAACATATTTTCAGTTGAGTGGTCCCTCAGGGAAGAAATACTGGGTGGTGCTATAATTCAGTGCTGGAATCAAAGAGAACTACCTCCAGTGTGACAAGACCTTGGTTATCAAGTATCCACCTGCTCATTTCACTTTATAGAGTGGGAAACAGAAGTCCTGCCCAGACACACCCTTCTGGAGGAAGAGATAGTGGTAGACTTCTTAATTTAGGATCTACGATTCCCTGTCACGATGTTTGCTGTTTTTCAGTAGAAGAGCATTTAAACAAATGATGCACACTGGTGACTGGGTTGGCTATTCAGATCATAAGTGCTTTGGACTAGTTCTTTTATTAAAATTAAGGAAATATATACCTCTATCTATCTATCTATCTATCTATCTATCTATCTATCTATCTAATGACTATACTGTAATGACTATACTGTAGCTGTCTTCAGATACACCACAAGGGGGCACCAGATCTCATTACAGATGGTTGTGAACCACCATGTGGTTTCTGGGATTTGAACTCAGGACCTCTGGAAGAGCAGTCAGTGCTCTTAACCTCTGAGCCATCTCTCCAGCCCCACCTGGGACTAGTGTTTTTGTATTTTGGAATATTTCCATGTACATAATGAGATCTCTTGGGATATGGAATCTAATTCTAAATACAAAATCCATTTCTTTTTCACGTACACATAACCAGGTAATTTGGCACACCAGTTTTAGCTGCCTGTTTGGATTGTGATTCATCTCATGAGGTCAAGTCAGAAATTTTCCACTTTTCACAAGTTGATGCTCAGACGTGCCAGATTTTGGGAGGGTTTGAGATATTTGCACTAAGACTGTTGAACTTGTATGGGATGAGTGATGCACACAGCTCGCCCTCTGAGATTACAGATGCTTCATCTCTGTAAAGAAGCTAGGAGTAGAGTTAGAAAACAATTCCTCCAACAAGAGAAAGTAAAATGTGTGCTGTTCCCTCCACTGAGATCACCACACTTGAAATTCGAACAAAATGCAGACTCCTTTACAGTCCTCTGACAAGTTTTCTCAACTTGAATTTGAAAAGCATTTACTTTAGAAATCTGAAGTTTTATTATCTACGTGACTTTCAACTGAGAATTTTCATTGAAAAAAATCTTACATTTTATTCTTGTAATTGGTAAGGCAAACCAAAAAACAAACAAACAAACAAAAAACATTCTTATTGAGCCAAGATCTCTTCAGAGTTCATCCTTGAAATTAAATCCAAGAACACTGGCCTTTCTGGAATGTATTTCTGTAGCCTTCTCTTGTCTGTGAAATTCTTTCCCCCTTGGTCTATACTGTCTTCCACCTCCACATGTTAGGTGGATGCTTCTCTTATATGGGATGGATTTGCTTACCTCACGTTTTTTATAATAATGATGCCTACTTCCTGAATATTTAAAGGCTTATGCTAAACACTTACATTTATGAGCGGGCAGTACAATGATTGAGAGCACTTGCTGCTCTTCCAGAGGACCTGGGTTCGATTCTTAGCACCTATAAGGTGGCTCATAAACATGTAACTCCAATTCCTGGGGATTGATACCTTCTTCTGACCTCTGCACGCACCAGGCATACCTATGATACATGCAGGCAGAAGACTTGTAAACATAAAGTAAATCTAGAAAAAGTTTAGGGGGAAAACATGATCAAAATATACTGTACTAAATCTTTTTAAATAAATAAGATGAAAATTACATCTATCATTTATCTATCTACCTACTGTCTGTCTGTCTGTCTATCTATCTATCTATCTATCTATCTATCTATCTATCTATCTATCTATATATCTATCTACCTATCTATCTAATTTATCTATCTATCTATCAATCAATCATCTATGTATGAGTGTGTTTGTGAGTGCATGAGTCACACGTGTCAGAATCGGAGCGTAGCTTGAGGAGTTGCTTCTCTCTTTGGGATGGAAGTAAGGTTGTGAGGTTTGGTAGCAAGTCCCTTTTCTATGCCGAGCCATCATGTTGGCTTGTATCTGCAACCCCCATCCCATTCCAAATCTTGGGTTACTTTGTAATTCTCATAACCTTTAACTGACAATAAAAATTCACTGTAAGTCTGATTTATGGAGTCACGTTTTTAATGAAAATACTATCTTGTAAGATCTGAGTACTGAGTCTATCATATAGGTGGCATGAACCACCCTCTGGGTTTTGGAAATGAAGTTCTGTCACTTAAAATGCACCTGAAACATCTCACCAGGCTCAGAGGTTAGTTAGCGTGTCTGTTTTACAATATCACCAATTTAACACTGCCACCCTGTCCTCTCTCTGGGGTGACAGGTGGCTAAAAACACATTTAGACTTTCCTCTGAGGGGCATTTCTTTCTCCTTGACAGTCTCTCTTTGTTCTGTGTCTCACAGCTGACTAGGAACTTGCCAGGGAGCTCCCCGGGGGAGTCTCCCTTCCCTGCCTAACTGCCTTTCATCTACTCTCAGGTCAGAGTCCTCTTCTGCTTCCGGAATTCATCTCCTGATGGAACTACAAGTGTGTTAGAATTTCTTCCTGGCTGTTTTTGAAAGTAATTAAAAAAAAGATAATGGACTATATGATTTTAGTTAAAAATATAAAAGGGTGTTCCTGGGTATGTGTGCTTTCCAATGGTGTAGGCGTTAGCCACAGATGTGTGTTAGCATTTCAGTTCCTATGTTTCTCTAGACACATGTCACTTACATGATTAGGGCACATTAGGCAGATACAGAAGATTTTCATCATTACCTGCAGGGCAGCACTGCTCTAAGACGACGATCACACTTTAATAAAATCAGAATGTGAACTGAACACCATTCTCATAAATCGAGTTCTGAAAAAGGAGCAATGAATAAGGATTTGCCGTCTGCTTTGGGCACAACTAATCTATAAATTCGGAAGATAATTATTTCCAGAGCCATGCTTAGGATTCTCGGTATCTTTATGGTCTCATCAGCCCGGTGGTGCCTTATCCCTCAGTTGAAAGCCCAGGAGATCAGCCTTTATTTAAATAAAGAGATAGAATTGATATGTACTAAAGCAGAGGTTCTGTTCAATAGAGCTATGTATGTGGTTGGGATATGTGGGAACTTTACAAAACTAGATATCTTCTCCCCCCTAGATTTGGTTCCTTGGGGAACGAATATGTGGCCTGAGGAACTTCTACATAGATTGAAAAGGCTCCTTTCATAGAGCCTATGTATCCTTTCTCCTTCTCCTTCAGCTAAGAATCTAAAATGGCTAATTGCAGAAAGACAAGGGCTATTTATGTAGGTTAAGTACTTAAAGCCTTATACAGGCTAAACTTTGATTTCTTGGTTTTAAGGGCTGTTCTATACTATGTTGTTAGAGGGGGTAAGACGTCTAGTTAGTAAGACTACATGGCTTCTCCAAAGCAGTGTGGTAAGCAAGTTAGGAGTAAACATTCATTTATTCAAAAATCACTTATTTAGAAGCAGAAGGACCATGAATTTAAGACTAGTCTGGGCTATATAGCAAGATTTTGTATATCAAAAACTATTACATAGCTGGGCACAGTGGTGCATAACTTTAATCTTGGCACTTGGGAAGGAGAGACAGGTGAATTTCTGTGAGTTCAAGGCTGACCTTGTCTATATCGTGAATTCTAGGTAAACCAGGGTCGCATAGTAAGATCTTGTGTCAAAAAATATAATTTGCTTAGTTTCTAACAATGTTTGTAAAATACTATGATACATGTTTCAGAGTCTGACAGCTAAAATCTTACATGGGCATTGCAGTCAGCCTCAGTTTAAGTTTGGTAGTTCTTTTTCTGGGTGTCCTCAGCCAAATTATTTACTACTGGTAAGGCTCAGTTTCTTGCATTAAACTAGGATGTAAATATAGTATTATTATGAGAATTAAATGATATAAAATGCATAGTAAAATATAGTCAATTTTAGTTACTACAGAATAATTGAAGAGATTTAGGGACGGGAGTGGAGTCACTTACTTAGCAGCTATGAGAACATGAGTTTGATCCACAACATGAAAAATAATCCAGACTCCTCATTCCATCAAGGACTTATTTGACTGGCAGTAAGGTGGTGCTACAGGAAACCAAAGGTGTACACTAATCCTCGTGTGATTTGATCAGCTTTGGGGTAGACCAGATGTCTCTGTCTAGCCATGGCATCCTACAAATATGGACTACCAAGAAATCAGAGTGATGATGAATGACAGCTAGGAATGATGGTTGAGAGTGATCCAAGATAATATCCAAGTTCTTTCTTGCAGAGATGAGAAGACTGGCAGAGCTGAACTACATTCTCAAACACAGCCAACTCTTTGAAAAGCTGAGGTCAGAACCTGATTACACACTGGGTGCACAGTGAACATTCCCTCAGAGAACAGAAATCTTCGTCACTGTGAACTATTGGGAGAGATGTTTGTTTATCTTACTATTATAGAACTGTGAGGTTATTTCTAAATACAGTTTCAGAACCCAAATATTAGAATCAGTACAATTTTAATTTATCCTGAGGAGTAGACTGCTATCCTTTGAGACACGGTATCAAAGTATCTGGCCCTTAACTAGCTCTGTGGCTGCATTCCACACTCCTTTCCCTCCTGTGCACCACCATCTTCACATTCTTTTCACATTCCTCTTCCTTACCTATCATCAATTGACTGGTCATTGGCTGCAGCACTTGCTCTCCCCTCTGCCTGGAATTCCTTCCATCTGATGTTGTCAAGCTAGCTTCTCAACATTTCAGATAAAGGAGGCTACTTCAAAGGTCTTCCCTGAACATAACCCACGGCAGTTATTTGGCTGCTCTCTAGCAAGTCACCTGCTTTAAACTTTCTGCACAGAACTTTTTATTCTCTGAGATGTTCTTGCCCCTTAACTGTTTTCCCTGTCCCCCACAACTGGGTTCTGTGTAGCCCTGATTATCCTAGAACTCTCTCTATAGACCAGGCTAGCCTTGAAGTCAGAGATCTACCTGCCTCCCAAGTGCTTTTTCCAAGTGGGAATAAAGGTATGTTCCACCTGGCTTTATTTTATTTTATGTGCTTTGGTATTTTACCTGAATGTATGTCTGTGTGAGGGTATCAGATCCCCCAGAACTGGAGTGATGGACAGTGGTGAGCTGCCATGTGTGTGGTGGAAATTGAACCATGACCTTCTGGAAAAATGGCCAGACTCTTAACCGCTGAACTATCTCCCCAGCCTTCCTGAAATGTTTTTATTGTCTGCCTCCCTCATTGGACAACAAACTTCAGTGCAATCAGACTTTTGTCTATTTGGTTCACTACTTTCTCCTCATTTTCTAGAACCATCTATAGCACACAGAAAGTGTTTAGTATTTACTGAAATGACCTGAATGAGTGAACTTGTGAGTGAATGTGGTGTACCACTTCAGGATCAGAGTAGTCTATGCTTATTTTCTTGCTGGTGCTATTCATGCCTATTAGACTCTCCAGCTCTAGATGCCGCCTAAAGCAATGTGTGGAGTACCAGGGAGAAATCCATTTACTGATACAGAACACGGACAATGTGGGTAAATTAGACAACACTTAATGAGTAGTGTTACCATGCGCCAGCTCATTTCAAGGAGCTAGGTAGGCACAATTCTCAGTCTTGTTAGTGAGAATTAGTAAACTGAAGTCTAAATGGTTAAGTGCCCAAGTACACATAGTTAGTAAATTGAAGAGCCAGGCTTTGAACCTAGGTTATCTGGCTCCAGAGACTACTCTGTTAACTGCTATATAAAATCATAATGAGAGCTGTGATAGGGAAGATACAAGGTAGGTCAAATGGCTGAGAGAAAATGCAAATCCTAAATGTTTAATAAATACATAAGGATACAAATTAGACTTTGAGTATCTCTCACTGGCTTCAAATGAAAAGGTATGGATCTCTGTCTTTCCAAGGCTACAGGGGCATTCAGTGACTTGAAAACATCAGTGGAGATGGACAAACTTTCCAGCACTAGAATTCTGATACAGGAATCCCTTGGGCATGTTCTATCTTATTTTTTGTGGGGATTAAGCTGTCCTCTCTGTGTGCTGGGCCAGGCTGGGATTGCTGAATGGACATGTACATGTGAATTGATTGATGGAATGGTGGTCCTACCTTTGGCCCTAAGGTTTCACTTAGTGAGGTCACTCTTGTACAAGGATTTGTTTCTTATCTGCAATTGGACTTGCTATCTTGGCCCCTCCTGCTTAGCTAGACCCCAGTGATGTCTAACAGACATAAATAGGTAATTCCAGGGAGTAAATGATGGTATGGGATATTTGTCAGGAGGCAAAGGCTGGAAGACATAAAAAAGATGGGTAGAGAGTGGTTCAGAAAGAGTTGGAGGCTGGGTCTACTGTAATTTAGAGTCAGGACTGCTTGTTGACAGAGTTATCCCCACTATCTGATTTGAGCTTTTCACCAAGAAGCACTAAGCAAAAAGATCCTAAGGCAAAATGGTGGGTCACAGGAGGAAAAGAACTGTGTAAGGTGGGGGAAACCATATTCTATACAAGAAATAACAGAAGGAGAAGCTTCAGGACTCAATTCACTGGTTAAACATGCTTTATAGGGATATTACTCTCTACTGCATTTGGACAGAATGACTTCAGTGTATGGATAAACCTATCTCCTTCATTCTATTTACTCTAACTCTATTAATTAAGTCTCAGAGTATGTCCTTGTCTCCAAAATTCGACCTTTTGTAGTTGCTTCTTTTCTTTGCATTCAACGGATGGTGCTGTGCTATGGGAGTTAACATTTCCTTATTGAATGATGGCCAACATAAGCAGCCTTAGTTTTTACCATAAAGTGTTGGTGACAACTAGCTAAGTGTGTTTAAATCTTCAGTCTTTGCAATAGTCAAATCTAGCTTCTGAATCAAGGTTTTTACTAGAGCTAAAATTAACAGGATAATTCTGATTTCTATGAGTTTCCCTGCGTGTCCAACCTAGTTCACTCTTTTAGCTTCACTGTCACTGAATGGCAAGAGAAGAAAGTCAGAGAAAGGGAGTGTCTGGAAAATTCCACACAGTGCTTACATCTCTAGCTTTCACATAGCTGAGAGTCAAGGAGAGGGACAGGTAGGCTGCTGTATGGTAGGCACTTCTGTGATGCCCCGAAGAGCTTGTACAATTACCTCTTCTCTGACAGATGAAAACCGTGGGTCCAAAGCTGTTCACTCCACGAGCCAGACCATCCAACTCGGCTGTAGCTACTGTAAACAGCGTTACATGATCTCTCCCTGTGCCACCCGAAGTGTCTTCTGATGTAGTTAAGGCACTTACAAGGCATGCATCTTCATGATCTTTTCTGTGAAGCTGGAATTACTGGTCGAATCTTTAGTTTTTCCAGTGGAGAAACTTGTGTGGGCAGATTCCCAGAAAGCCTAGAGATCCTACTGTGGTCCTTGGTGATTTTAGAAGGACAGTAGGGTTTGGGTGTGAGAGAGGAAATGGTGCTTTGGAGGGAGAGAGCTGTAGGCTCTCTTTGGACACAGGACATGGTTATATCTAAGATGCTGTACAGCTCCAGGCTGCTTCATGCTTAGTCTTCTACTGTATTTGGTTTTTCTTCCAGTAGAATCGAACTCTGTTTTTCTTAAGGAAAAGAATGATTTCAAGTACAGAAGAGTTTTGAGTGCCTGACCAACCACATTCTCTCCAAAGTTTCTTAACACAAGTTGGAACTGCCTGAATTAAATTTTCTAGCATCAGGAAAAGGAAGAACTGCACAGACCATGATTTTATGGAAAGAGTCTCTAGCTAATTTCAGTATCACATCATTCATGGACAATGCATTAAGAATGAAAGCACAGATTAATGATATATTTTTGACTAAGATGGCTTAGATGAGAGTATAATTTACATTTTTTATTATGAGTTAGAGGAGAAAGTTTTTTTAAAAATCAGTTTTTAAAATTCTTTCTAGTGTTTCTTCAAAATCGACTCACCATCTCATTTGTTGTTCAATTAAGTTGCTTTGGAGAATAAACATGGGTTCTGTTAATAATAATAATACCAAATCCTGGGGCTGTCTCAGGTAAACTAGGATAAATATCTGATGTATGCAACGGAAGTGCACTGTTCCCCCTCCTATACATTTTATGAGAAGCCCAGAAGGCCATGGCTTAAGAGGCACTTAGACTCATTAGCATTCCCCACAGTAGAAACAGGTCCTTTGATTTATTTTTTGCTGTCTTTTTTCTTTATAGTCACCTATGTTGCCTCATTTTGATGATGCACCCCTTAGTGACATCCCTTTGATATCTAAGATGACATTTGTTAGACCATCTGCCTTAGGAATGAGAACAAGGCTTATTTTTGGCACTAGGAATGAACTAGTCAGTCTTTAGTGTGAGTCTCAGCCTCTGCAGTGGCAGTGCTCTGGTCCCCTTGCACCTACTCAGGTCCACCATTTAGCCGGTGGACTTCTCTACTGCTCTGGTTGTTTCCTGTGGTTGGGGGAATAGGAGGACCAGGTGGCTGAGCTATCCCAAGGAGCTTTGGTTGTGTCACCTTCTGGGAAGGAGTATCAGAATAACGTTTCCCTGTTCTGTGCCCTGTGATCACTCATCCTTGGCTAAAAGGCCATTTTGTGGCTCCTGGCTTTAAGAGGAGGGCAGTGGCACTTGTTAGGGCAATGGTGCTCCCCTGCCTCTCCTGTGAGCTCATGTTCTTGACCTTCTCACTTGCTAATTCAGGGACCAGACCCCATTCCCTGGTTGAGAGTTTTAACATGATGGCACCGAGACTTACGGCCTCTGTTTCTCTGCTCTAAGGGTGCAAAGCCCCCAAAGATGGACAGGTTTGTTTTTTGTAGGACATCTTAAGACTTGATTATCTCTAAGCCTTTGCCGAGAGTCCAGCTGTGGCAGGATAAAACTAGAAGGAGAGAGTCCTTAACTAGGGAATTGACAGGGCATTTTTGCATTCTCTTGATTTCTAGATCGGATTTGTTATGATCATTGTGGAAGCCATAGCCCAAGGAAGTTCTAGTCCTGAGAAGACTGTTCAGCACTTATGACAACAGAGTCTAAGGTTGAGATGCTCTGATGAGCCCAGGACACTTCTCTCAACTCTGCAGACTTATTGTATGGAAGAGGGTCTCATTCCTGTGTTCAGTTTCAGGAAATCAGTGTATTGAGGTAATTTGAGTGTTTTCAAAATAGCTTAAATAATAAGTTAAACTTAATAGTTATTATGCTTCAAGTTCTTTCTGTTTGGTAGGCATCTTGTACCCACCAGAGACATATTACTCAATGGCCTAATGTCTATCTTTTTTCTCTCCCTATAGTTTTTAGGGGTATAGGGGATGGCACTGATGATAAGGTCCTGTTCCCCAATTGGTTCTTGATCTGTCAGCAAAGAAAGCCAGGGCCAATTGCTGGGCAGAAGGGACAGGTGGGACTTCTGGTTCCCTGTAGGCAGGTAGGAAGATGCAAGGAAGTAGAATGAGAGAGAAGAACTAAGAGTCATGTGAGATCTCAATGGGGTGGACACACAGGCTGCTCCCTATTGGTCAGGGGAATTTATCAACTAAAGTTTAGGGCAGGTGGGAGAGTCAGAGAAAAGAAGTTGGTAAAGGCATGCTTTTCCAGGCAGGAGATAGTAACATCCAACAATTGTGCCAAGAAGGCAAATTGAAAAGGAACAACTGTGTACATGTGCTTTTTATCCTCCAATTCAGGGAAGCTGGGAAAGGGCTGGCAGACTGACCACTTCCTGGAGCAAAGACTGGTAGAGTAAAAGTACACACAACAGAGGGTACCAATTTGTACAGCTAAAGTCTTAGCTTTTCTAGATCCTTTTGAAGATAGGAATGGCCGAAGAGTCATAAATAAAAGATTGTTGAGTGGGGACATCCAGAAAAACTCTTTAAAGTGGTCTCACACCATTGAGAGACAGACATCCTTTTGCCTTTCTTTTTATTTCTATCTGAATTGCTAATGTTGAAGGTCTTTGCCCTTTTAAGATGACAAAATGATCATCAGAGTGACATGACAGCTATGCACTAAAGCAGTTCAGCAAAATCCTGAAGGAAACCAAAGCATTCCTGGCCCTGTGTGGCCTTCTGATGAACCTCTCTTATTAGATTTCACATTATAGGAATGAAAACCAATCCCTACCATGTTATTTAGACTTTTCTGTTATACACAGCTGATTCAATCCTGAAACACACCTGTTATTTCATTTGATCACAAGAAATTTCAAAAACATATCTTAGCAGCTTCTAATGGGTTAAATGACTTGTCTGGGACCACTGAATAAAAAGTGGCACATCGGAGGTCTGATCCTGGGTCATTCATATCGAGTTTAAGATCTTCCATCCACTTCTCTTTTTGAGAATAGCTATTGTGTGATGGAAAACTCCCTATCAGTTCTTTGCAGACCCTTGCTGTCTGAGCATGCTTCACTACGTTGGCTCACTGCTGTTGACTGCCCCAAGCCATCTTGAGTGGAGAAGTTAAGACATTTGTATCCTTCTGGCTACAGTTCCAGGTCTCTCTAATGGTAAGTCTCTTTGTGTTTGTCTGTCTTTCTGTATGTTCCCCCCTTTTCCTTCCTCTCTCAGATCTATATATGTCTGCCAGAAGTGGATAAACTACATAACATCTGAGTCACATAGCTAGAGTAATTCAAGGAAGAGGAAACAAGTCTTGAGTTGGGGTATCGGGCTTTTCATGCTCCCAACTCTTGTGTGATCAGTTCATTACCTCTCTTTCTCTTTCCCATCCTGCCTTTTCTTTTCAGTGGCCACATCAACAACCACAGAGGTTGATTTACAGTTTGTACTTATGTGCTCTTTGAAATGGAGCGAAAAATTGAAAAGCTTATGTCAAGCCCATTCATTCACAGACACATTCAAGAACAAATTAATTTTAAAGCATTTATGGGCTCTTTAATGTTTTGAGTTTTGCTTTATAAAATTGTAGTAATCTTTATGGCAGAATGTCTATTTCAAGCCAAAGCTATTACAAACTTGGAGATGTAATTTTATATAAGACATTCTGGGCTTAAACACATTGTAGGATGGGAAATGAGGCTCAGAACTAAGGGAAACTCACAGCACTTATTACACGAAAGGCAACCAAGATGCTCAGAGTCATAGGTCAGCTGGACAGGGCTTAGCGGCCACCTGCCTAACCTTCTCATTGTAGAGATGGAAGGGATGAGGTCTAGAGCAAGTAAGTGATACAGAGAGACTAAGGGCAGGACTTGGCCCAGACCCTGGGGCTTCAAACCCTCCATGCAAAAGATACCTATAGATTGAACCTACCTACCTATAGCACTGAACCTACCTATAGCACTGAACATTTTGGCAATAGGAAAAAGATAGAATGAACCATTTCTTTTTTGTCTGGAATTACTATCAAGCTTGGGCACTACTGGTAACCTTCTTCATACTGGGCCTTACCTTGTGTTGCTGTAAAATTATAAAAAGGCTTTCTTATATCCTGCACTAGATAAGGCACCATAGTGACCCAAGGTATCTGGTAGATAGCTTCATCTCAGTCAGCAAAGCGTCTCACCCTCTCTGCTCCATCCCATATCACACTGCTGATGGCTTCTCTCTGAGCCTGGCAGCAATCTCTCTAACCATCCAGTTCCCAAGGCAGGTTGTCATCATGCCAGAAATATACATCCTAGTCTCCAGCTACCACATACTCTCTTAAACTTAAATCACCACATGAAAGAACACATGACACAATAACATCTGATCCAATTGACAAGATATAATTGCCCACTTAAACATACAAAGCCCTGTACATATCTATTCCGTAAGAATATTCATAACAACCTGTAAATGTGCAGAGAGGAACCTTAACATCAGCCTCCATGTTCTCTCCGCTGCTTCTCCCGCCTTCTCCAGTCTCCTCCTCTCTCTAAAACTTTTCTCCCGCCCATCCTTCCTTCTCGTCCAATGACAGGCCTAGTTCTATCTTGTACCTGCCGTCACCTGTATGACATCATCCTACAACCTTGTCCCACTGTGTACTCTGGTACACACCGTGTGCCTCTGAGAATCACATTCTACTATGGACTCTTGTTGGACATGCTTAACATGACTTACTCATGTAGGCTGTTATTTTCTGGGCTCAGGACTCCATTCTACTCATAGTCACAGGGATAGTGAACAATGAAAATGAATCCAGGCATAGGTGTAAGCCTATATTATGATCCTGCCTTTAAACACCACCTTCACAGTGACTGTCCTCTGCCCATCTGTTCTCTTTGCCTTAACTCTCCACTGAAGACAATAGTTATTTTGGAATATTGGCCCATCTGGAATTTCTTCAGGCTGATGTGGTCTACTTGGTTGTGGGGTGTCTCAGGTGTGTTTGCAAGCTGCTGCCGATGCACAGGTTTCTCCATGTATGTTAGAAAGAGTCATGCTTTCCTTGAAAAAAAAAAAGGACTTCTTCCTGGTTATCAGCCAGGGAAAATTTTAGGAGAACACTGGGCAATGACTATGGACATTTTGGGTTGGTACAACTGATAATAGCTACTGGTGGTCAGAGAACAAGAGACTCAAGGCCTTTGGGAACAGTCATGGAGGAATTACCTGGTTGAAAGGCCTTGCAGCACAAGCTCAGGGTATGGCTGAGATTATGAATTCTATTAATATCTGATAAACATATTATAGTAAGTTAGCATACCCTACATCAGATATCCACTTGAACCAAGGCTGTGTCTGTATTGTTCTAATGTACCAACATCGTCATGTTTGCTTTGCCAACAGCTCTGCCTTGGAGGCAAACATTTCCAATAGTATTGCTTTGAGACACAGCATGAGAAAGGGTCTACTGAGAGGAGGCTCAGTCACCAGTCTCACACAACCTACCCCCACCTTCTGTCTAAAAGGACACATTGTATCATGAATACATTGAATACAAAGCTCAACATGCTGTATCATTGAAAGACCCCTCCTCCCGCCTCTTTCTTCATCCAGGTGACACTGTCACAATATTCTAAGTTACAGATCCTTGCTTAAAAAAATAACTCTTTTTTATTATTTTTTTATTAACTTGAATATTTCTTATATACATTTCGAGTGTTATTCCCTTTCCCGGTTTCCGTGCAAACATCCCCCTTCCCCCTCCCGTTCCTTATGGGTGTTCCCCTCCCCACCCCTCCCCCCATTGCCGCCCCCCCCAACAGTCTAGTTCACTGGGGTTCAGTCTTAGCAGGACCCAGGGCTTCCTTCCACTGGTGCTCTTACTAGGATATTCATTGCTACCCTATGAGGTCAGAGTCCAGGGTCAGTCCATGTATAGTCTTTAGGTAGTGGCTTAGTCCCTGGAAGCTCTGGTTGCTTGGCATTGTTGTACGATGGGGTCTCAAGCCCCTTCAAGCTCTTCCAGTTCTTTCTCTGATTCCTTCAACGGGGTCCTATTCTCAGTTCAGTGGTTTGCTGCTGGCATTTGCCTCTGTATTTGCTGTATTCTGGCTGTGTCTCTCAGGAGCGATCTACATCCGGCTCCTGTCGGTCTGCACTTCTTTGCTTCATCCATCTTGTCTAATTGGGTGGCTGTATATGTATGGGCCACATGTGGGGCAGGCTCTGAATGGGTGTTCCTTCAGTCTCTGTTTTAATCTTTTGCCTCTCTCTTCCCTGCCAAGGGTATTCTTGTTCCCCTTTAAAGAAGGAGGAAGCATTCACATTTTGATCATCCGTCTTGAGTAAGAAATAACTCTCTTGTCTCCAAGGGATTGATGTTTCTTTTTTTCAAAAATTTTTTCTTTAACATGTGTGGGCACGTGCACCTGCAGCCCATATACGCATTGCCTGTAGAGGCCCAGAAGGGGACATTGGGTGTCCTGGGCCTGAGTTCCAGATGTTGTGAGTTGCTATGGTGGGTTCTGGGAATCAAACCTGGGTCCTCTGGAGGAGTAGCCAGTGCCCTTTAACTATCTCTACACCCTGAGTTGATTTTCTTAATATAAGCAGGCAGTTACTATTCCATGCTAGATCTGAGCAGCGAAGAAGCTCTTAAGACTATTGGTCAGTTTACTAGCCTTTGGTTGCAGAACTGAGTGTGCGTTTGTGAAGTACCTGGTCCATGCCCTTTCTTGTGCAGTTTCTTGTATTTAAAGATGTTTCCCTTGAACCTGGAAGAAGTGGTGATTTTACTCAGTCTCTGTTGACCTCTGCTTTCCTAACCATGAAGTGTTGGTCCTGCCTTTTTGTTTTTAAAGGTAGCATGTGCAGTAAGAGCAGTGAGCTGAGTTGGAAACACACGTTATGTCGGATTTCCACACTTCAACATCCCACTCCCATGGATGCCTTTAAAAGGGGCATCTTCATTTTCTAGACCTTTGGGACCATACATTTCTATTTCCTGGGACTTGAAGGTTCAGTTCTTGCTGGAGAGTAGCAGACATAAGTAAACGTTGTAAGGGATACTTCAGAACTGGATTTTAGAATCAACCAAATATTCTGTACTTCAGCCCTTACCCTCAGTGTGAATTGGAATTAGATTGTCTCTTGTTCACAGTTACAAGTACTTCTGAATGGAAATTCTTCACTTCTCTGCCTGTTTTCCCGAACAGAGACAGTATCTCAGGGCCTAGCTGCTAGAGGAAGCTGGACTGTGGTATTCCAGAGTGACCCATAGAGCCTGGGGGAAGGGAGGCAGTTGACCCATGTCCTTACCACTTACAGGCACTTGTTAAAACCCACATCTTGGGTTTTCCCTGGTGATCGCTTTATGCCATATTAAAAAAAGAGCACTCTGATGATGGAATTTTTAAAAGGTAGAAAACATGGAATCAAGATTAGTCTCGGGATGTTTTTGGATGTTTTATTCAGTAAATGGGCAAGCAGTGTAGGGTTAGCACAGGAGGTGAGTGCCTGCCAGGTATTGAAGTTCTCAGGGGAAGGGGAAACAGTTTAAGGACAGACACTGGATGTGCCTTTTAGGCATCTCTTCTGGGCCTCCGGACCCTGGAGAAGCTTAAGGTCAATGCCAGGGCAAGTTGGTTGTGAAGTTGTTTGTTTTCCTAGGAAGTGAGCTTACTCTAAAAGAGCAGAAAGTATTTCCCAGACCCCCTGGAACATGTGAAGCAAGAAGTTTCTGCTTCTTTACCTGGGGTGGGGCTTAAGGGGTTCCCCTACATCTGTGATCACTGAGGCAGGGAGGCTCAGGCTGACTGGGAGTTGGAAGAGCTGCCTGGAGGGAGATGGGCTCTCCGTAGCTGCTGAAGGACGCTGGGATTGCACTTCTGTATGTGCTGGATCTTTGTGTTGTACTTATCAACTGAAGAAAGGTGGGCATGACCTGAGCGACTTAGAATCCTTGGGAACACCTAGGTGTCAGCTGACTGTTTATGCCACAGGTTTCAGCCTGGCTGCACATGCCGCCCAGGCAATCTTGGTCTGATTTGATGAGGCGTGGTTGTTGGCTTTTACGAGAACAAATCCTGGGTATGCAGCTCACATCTCTTCCTGTATTTTCCCTTCTCTAATCAAAATGTAGAGAAGCATTGCAGCCATGCAGAGGCCGAGAAGAAGGGCCGGAGCTTTAGTCGGGGGCCGTGGTACTTTATTAGCACTTGGTCCATCCTTTCATTCATTCATTCTTTATTTTTTTTTGGAAGAAGCCACCTATACAATTTTTTTCCCACTGAGAAAGATAAATGGGCTTGGCGCTTCCCACTCCCGGATTTTGCATGCTCTGTGACTGCACTTTCATTTTTCCATTTTCAGATATAACAAGTCCAGATGTGTGTGACCGAGGAGGTGCAAATATCCCAGTGAGCTCAGTTTTGCTGTAATACATACGGTGTTCAAACTGAGGGGCACGCAGGCAAGAGACGCAGACGGTGCTGCTTCTCTCATCAAAGTCCCAACCTGCTCATTCTTAAAAAACCATTATTTTCATTCATCCTATTAGGAACCTAGTGGAAGTAGGGTCTGTTTTGGTAGCCAAGCCGTGCATGTCTCTGTAGCGTTTGCCACTGTTTGTTCTTCAAGGAACTGTCTGAGTGCCCTTCAAAGCACAGACTATAGCGCTAGGTCTGTAGAGCACGTAAAGTCCAGCAATTACCAGTGTAAGTGACTGCAATCCTGAAGTTGTGTTGTTTTTCAGCAGGGGCTTCCCTGTGAATGGCATTTAAAGTGACTTATCTGGCTGCTGGGACCTGAGGTACGGGAGCCAAGACACATCTGTATCACACATGTAGAAGATGCAACTGCTGGTGTTTTCGTTTTTTTTTTTTTTTTTTTTTTTTTTTTTATTATTAACTTGAGTATTTCTTATATACATTTCGAGTGTTATTCTTTTCCGGTTTCCGGGCAAACATCCCCCCTCCCCTCCCCTTCCTTATGGGTGTTCCCCTCCCAACCCTCCCCCATTGCTGCCCTCTCCCAACAGTCTAGTTCACTAGGGGTTCAGTCTTAGCAGGACCCAGGGCTTCCCCTTCCACTGGTGCTCTTACTAGGATATTCATTGTGTTTTCGTTTTTGGTTTGAGAAAGTGAAGGCTTTCTACTCTTGGAATATTGAGACGTAGTCCTAAGGGATGGTCAGAGCTCCTGTGTATAACCAGGTGGGCGACTGCTGAGCAAGGCTGAATGTAAGTGGATGAGTAAATACCATTTTCCTGTTTGGATCTAAATGGGCAAGAAGAATGTAGTAGTAGTAGTAGTAGTAGTAGTAGTAGTAGTAGTAGTACTAGTACTAGTAGTAGTAGTGGTGTGTGTGTGTGTGTGTGTGTGTGTGTGTGTGTGTGTGTGTGTACGTGCTCAAGTTAGCAGGTGTGTTCACCCATGTGGGCACATATAGAAGCACATGGTTGACATCTGATATCTGTAGTATTTTTTCCCCACATTTTCTATGGCATTTTTTGATACAAGGTCTTCCGGTGAAGCTGGAATTCACAGATTCCGTCAGACTGGCTGGGCAGGGAGGCCTTAGGATCTGCTGGTCTCTGACTTGCCCCATCAGTGCTGGGGTTACAAGCACCCGCCCACACTGGCCTTTTGTGTGTTTGCTGGGGATGTGAACTTGAGCGAGCATAGCAGCACATTATCCTGAGCCATCTTCCCAGGCACGTATGGATGGAAACTGTGAAAGCTGATGGATAAGAGACCATGTTTGTCTGAAAGTGAACCGTGGTGAGCCTTGGTGAGCTCCTAGTGGTGAAATGTCAGTTGGAGTGATTGTAAGTCGGCCCCATCTGTCTCAGTGTTATTATGAGAAGTGAGCACACATTCCCGATCATTCATGTGATTTACTATTTTCTTAGCAGGATCAAGATGAAAGATTTGCCGTTGCATTTACAGGGATCAAATTAAGTTGGTATTAGATCCATTTAGTAATGCTAAGAATGATTGGAGGCTCTGCTTAATGCTTGGAGCCATGTAAATTAAACATCATGAATGATGAAAGGGGGCCATGACCTATTTTTCTCTCAGAGTTCTATATTGCTATAAATTATACAGGCGATTTCTTCTATGCATCTGATGAGAGGAAGAATCTCGAAGTTGATGATGGCATGACTGGAGATAGAAAAACAGGCTAAGGCTGAGAAGTACGGAGTTATATATAAATTGCAAAGGTCTTAGTTGGTGTAGAAAAGTTAGCTTTCCTTTTTGTTAATAGGAGATAAATAGATAGATGATAGGGGATAGAGGATAAATAGAGGATAGATAGATATATGGAGAGATGGATGGATAGATAGATAGATATATGGATAGATAGATATATGGATAGATGGATATATGGATAGATGGATAGATAGATAGATAGATAGATAGATAGATAGATAGATAGATAGATGATAGAGACTATGGCCTTTCAAACAACAACATCAACATCACACAAACTAACCAAAGCAAACACATTCTCAAATCCGCCAACCAAAAAGCCAATGTTATAGAGGATATGGAATGTCTTCTTGGGTCCTCTGGTTTTACCCTTGTTTCTCTCTTACAGTTTCTCTCTTTTGAATACCTGAAATTTAGGTCACCGGTTATTTTATTTATAAGCTGAGGACTATGACAAGATGCTCACTCTTGGCTCATGTATTAACAATATCTGTGAGGTGATGTGTAGCCAAATCTGCAGCAACTGGTTTAAAACCATCAAGATACTCAAACATGCACAGATCTCAGATGACTCAGCCAGCTGCTGTCTGTAGGCCAGGGCTTCAGGACAAGTCTTAGACTCCAGGGGAGGTTTCTGTTGTGGATTGCAACAGTTTGGGTAGACTACAGGGAGGGTGGGAGGGAGAGTCTCCTTGAAAGTGGCAGAATGGAGAGAAGACCCACCCTACTTCTCTGAGACTTCAGGTACACACATCCCTAAGAGTGTTGAAATGAATTTGTGTGGTCTTTGCTGGTTCAATGCAGCTTTCTTGCTATTTCCTTATTCTCTTTCCTGTCAATGTTATCAAAATTCATGTCAATGTTATCAAAAACAATTTCTGTGATGTTGGGAACATTCTATCTCCTTCTTTAAAAAATGTTGAAGTTACATTATTATTTGCATGTATGTGTGTGTCACAATGCCTGTGTGGAGGTTAGAAGACAACTTCTGGGGGGGGAGGGTCAGTTCTCTCCTTCTACCACATAGGTTCCAGAGACCAAACTCAGACTGTTAGGTTTGGTGGCAATCACCTTTCCCGTTTAAGCCATCTCTCTGGTTTCATCTTTAAAAATGTCAGTGAACATGCAATTCTGCCTTGTCCAAAATGGCACGTCATTAGCCATGGGTATTTATGGGATACCTCAAATGTAGCCAGCATGCCTGCTTGGAAATGAACCACATTTTGACTTGTTAAATTGGAATTCAAATAGCCAACCCCTGGTCTAAGTGCTTGGTATTGGAATAGAGTTTTAACTACATATTGAAGATGAGTCAGCCATAGGCATATTTCAAAGAACAGTTAACAGTTGGTGCAAGGAGGGGTTGAGGGGAAGATCATTCGATAGAATTGAATCAAAAATGGTTTTGAGAGGGGAGGCTTCTGTGATGCTCCCGGTGAGCCAAGAAGAAAAGGTCTGGTGTTCTATGAAGTGTGAGAGTGTCATGAACACACACACACACACTCTCTTGAGTATGTGAATTCATACACACATGCACACACATATACCCACACATGCATATACACAAGCACACACACATGACGTACACTTGCACATGTACACATGCACATTTCCACCCCAACATGCATGTACACACACACACACACACACACACACACACACACACTTACAGGTACATACTACATATTACACAAGCACATGCATGCACACAACTATTCACCCTTAGGCACACACACAAACCATTATTATTTTTCTTAGGGATCTCTAAAGAACAAGAAAGGGGAATAAAAAAAAGTAAAATATTCTATTAATCTAAACACAAGCACTAAAGTGTTGTAGGGGGTTTGGAAAATGATGGGTTACAGAGACTGTGTTGGCAGGTAAGATCATTATGAGAGAGAGAGAGAGAGAGAGAGAGAGAGAGAGAGAGAGAGAGAGAGAGAGAGAGAGGTGTGTTTATATGAGAAGACTTTCCAGGAAAGGAATCCTGGTCTTTTCTGATTTGGATGGGCAGGATCAAGGCAGCAGCCCTTCCTGGGTTGAATGTTGTGAGTTGAGGTTGAAAATAAGTAGCACCTGGCACTCATTACAAGGACTGGCAAACCTGTCATAGTTGGTGTAAATAACAATACAAAATGATCATCTAATGAACATCTAACGGTGTGTTTAGAGAGACAGCGGGATAGAGATATGCAGCCTTACAACTGGGAAAGAGCTGGCTGGGGTGGCCAGGGTATGATGGGCTCAGACTGAGCAGAAAGTGTAAGGAGAAACCATTTCCCCAACATGGCAGGAGGAGCCGGCCACTTTGAAAGTTAGGTCGTGATCAGAAGTGATGTTCGACACAGAGGACGACAGGAGGGCAGAAGACACAGGTTAGACTTGGAAAGTATATTTTCTGGACGAGTCCAGTGGTGTTAAAATAGTCAAGAGTGGTGTGAGGGCAGAGTTGTGGCAAGGTGAGATGCGTCCACACATGGGAAAAGTCTGCTCAGACCTTACCTCATCGTCACATGTAGGCCTGAAGGCTACCATGTGCTCTGGAGAGCGGCTTCTGACTTTCATTTTATATGGAAGTTGCCACCCGGACCAATGTGACATTTTGGATGGGGCTTAAGAGATTAACCCAACATCTCCTTTATGCAACAGCCCAGAGCGATTGAAAGAAGTTACTATGGTTACTATAGAGGACTAAAATTAAGATCAAAGGTGATGATTTAAAATCCAAGGAAACAGAATAGGCTTGAACTACATCTGGCATCTACGCATTGAATGGACTACCTGCTTATCTTTGGCAAAGGCATCTCTTTATGGAGCAGTAGCAGCACACAGCATAGTGGTTCAAATCACCCTTAGAGGTAGTGCAGGGTTGTGGGCAACAACATGGAATTCTGCTAGGCATAGAAGTGAAAAGAAAAGAAATCAGGTTTAGAATATATGTGAGGTTTTTTTTTTTTTTTAGGTACACTTATCACCCAGCCTGATGATTCTTGTTGTCTCAGTGGGTTGGTTTGGGGGAATATCTTAGATTCTATTGGCAAACTTATCTCTCTTAAAAGTACCCTCAAAGAGGTTTAAGAATAAAGATTTTCTGTAAGACATGGTTCTTCAAGTTGTCCTTTTGGACAGAGATCTCTATCTTGTACTTCAAATGACGGTGAAGTTGTACATCTAGAATAGGTAATAGAACATTGTGGGACTAATTTATGTTGGTTGTCCTTCATGGAAGGTGCTCAGGTATGGGAAGAAGGAGTTTGGCATCTGCATCCTGAATGAACCAAGCCATTCCAGATATGGATCTCTCATTCTTTGGAGAGTGGGATGGGAGGTACCCAACTGTGGACCCTCCTTCCTGCAGTACCAGCATGAGGTGGTGTCTACATTCCCATACAAGCCAGACCTGCAATTTGTGACGAAATGACCTTGCTGTGCATCAGAAACCAGTCCCCAGAGAGACTCCAAGGCATTTAACAGAGTAGAAAGGGTCACTGGAGAGGAGGAGAAAGGTGCCCAACTGGAACCTTTGGACAAAGCATTGTAATTAGAGCATTAAAATGTGTAGATTTAGTTCCCCCCATCCCTAGTCATGTGGTCTTCTTATCTATTAGAGAGAGAGAGAGAGAGAGAGAGAGAGAGAGAGAGAGAGAGAGAGAGAGAGAGAGATACCCTTTCAGACAAGTACACAGAACACAAGTGCACAGTCCAACAAGTAGTGATGTAATGAACATCTGTCTAACCACTGATCAGGTCAAGTGTTAGGACACTCCTAGTCCCATACTAGTCACAGGTCATCTCTCTCTCTCATGGAGTGACCATTATCCTGATTTTCATGACAGTCTCCTACCTGAATTTCCTTGTGGGTTGGCCAGCCACTTTCACATCCCAAAACCACACCAAGGCCATTTTTTATTCTGTATGTTTTCTTTGCATTTTCCTTCTTTCGCCAAGCAATATACACTCACCCAATGCTAATGTCGATACCTACAGTCCCTTTATGCCCTCTGGTGTACAGTGCTGGGTCATTATGGTTGCTTCTCTCTCCTGTTGAGAGCACAGCCTTCCCAGCAAATGCTGACTGTCCACTAGTGGCAGTCATGCCAATCACGCCAATAAAATGAATGAACTGAGGCTCAGGTGTTAGCATCCTAGACCACAATGAACATCAGTCACTGAGAAAGCGTTATTGATCCCTCACCAAATAAGACAGCATCTACAACAGACAGGATGCACATGGTGACTCATGAGAGAAGCCTAAGGGACTGTGATGGCCATTCTTGAATGCCCACTCTGTCCCCTTCACAAACAATTCTTTGTATTATTGCACTTAGGCTAACAAATTCTTATTGGTGGAACATTAATTTGCAGAATCATGGTAAGAATCCTTTGCTTTTGTATCAGTTGCTCTCCCTCATGTTGATATAATCAGCCAGGAGGTGTCAGCATTAAGTACCTTCATTTTACTTCAGGTTTACACTTCCAAGATGATCGTGGACTAAAAGCGGAAAGAACTTTAATGTATGCACTCATTTATGCAAGTGCTGGCAAAGACGGATGCTTGGCACCAGCGTGGCATCTGTCATAACAGTAATGACAATTGCTAATGACTGTAACAGCCACAGCAAAAGATGCTGCCATCCACACAGCAAATGATGCCACCAATGCAGCATCAGTGCACTGTTGTTTTTGACCATTTTTCTTTTGAGGATGGAGAGTGGATGTGTGTTTACCAGCTTTTGCTCTTCTGGCGGGCCTCTGCTAGAAAGAGGCAGGGTGCCTTCGACCAGATTTTATCCAGACTCTAGCTTCAGAATAAAGATAGTTGCCTCGGGCACACCCAGGGTGTTTTGGACCATTGCACATAAAATGTGCTATAAGGGGAGGACTGGGCACCAATCTTCAGCTGCCAGCACTCTTTGGCATCTATACGACAGCATCCATACATGCACCTTAATTAAACATCACAAAGCAATTGGAAACCCTTTCCTTAAATGGTTTCCTGAAGGAAAAGACTTCAGAGATTTCTCCTTAAGTGCAGAGTCATCTGTCTACTGTCTGCTTGGCATCTTCATTTGATTACCCTGACTCTCGGTGGAGGCTCATTGGTTCTTCTTCAATAAAGCCTGCTGGGATGACCTATTTCCTTTTTTTTTGGCCGGGATGGCTTTAACTTATGTTGCTGCTGCAGCGCCAATAGCATATCTTATTTCCAAAAACTGTGTTTCCATTTGGACAAAATGATGGCGTCATCTTACATAACAGAAACTTATGCCTTTCCCATGTATCCTTCCTCTGCTCCCCTAAACTCACTGCTCCATGGGCACCAATTTCCCAGTCACCAGCAAATCATCTTTCCAGTGGCTCAAACCTCAGAAGATGAACAAGCTCTCCCATCAAGCCTGTAGAGTCTACCTCAGAGCCTTCTCTTAAACCAAGCTCTGTGTCCTTGCTACCTATTTCTCTCCACACCACCCTCTCCTTCCTAGGGTACTTAGTGTGGCCTCCCCTTCACTGCCTTTACATCTAGCCCTGTTCTCTGCAACTTACTTTCCATTTTTCTGAGCCTCAGTGAGGTCCTACCACCCTCATTAATCCCTGCAATGATTTCTCGTTGTTCTTGAATGCAGTCCTCGTCACGGATTCCCTCTGTCAATTCTCGAGACACTTCTCACAGTATCCTTGTCCTTTCAAGCACTGGGTTCCTCAGGAAATGCTGTGTCCAGGAATGGCCTGCTTCTTTCCTATTGGAGCATCTATTACCATTTACTTGGGTTGCGTCTGTGTAGACTGCGTCTTAGTGGAGCTGTGTCGCACTTGCTCACCCTGGCATCCCAGCACCTGATTGTCTGCACAGAAAAGATCCACAAGCCCCAAAATGGTTGACATTCAAATGGGCACTTAAGCTCAAGAACAAGGGAGTTCCCTGTTATGCTCTCTATGGGTCAGACTTCTCTTGCCTGCCAGAATGAAATCTTTAAGCTACTCACTTGATATATACATTATGAACTTCATTTGATATAGGACAATCAATAATTCAAAATGGAGTTTGCTATTCCAAAGATGTTGGCAATACAGCTTAAGAATCAGGATGCGTCAGTAAATGCAGCCGTCCCTGCTCAGGGCTTTGGGACCTTCCTAGTGGAAAAATTCTCCGTGTCTAGTCACTGACTCTCAAGGACAGAATCGGGATGGCCCGTGCAGTACCTACTGCAACCTTAGCCCGCCTGATCCCTCAGACGGAAGGCAGAAAGCACCTTCACATCTTCCTCAGTCTTTCACCATACACTAAGAATCTCAAGGCTCAGGATGGGATAAGAAAAGAATATTGTCAAATAAGGAATAATTTATTGGGTTGCCCTAGGTTGAAAGATCCACATTTTCTTCTTTCCCAAGTTTGTTTTTTTTAAAATTTTAATGAAAACACAATTACATCATTTCTCATCATCCTTGCTCCTTCCCACCTCTCTGGTGTCATTTCCTCTAGCTCCTCCCACATCTTCCTCCCTTTACTCCCTCTCAGATCTGTGGCCTCCCTTTTCCCATCATTACTTACATGTATTTGTGTGTTATGTGTAAGTATGTAAGTGCCACCTGTTGAATCTGTTTAGTGCTGCTTGCATGTATATGATTTCAGGACTGATTATCTGGTGTTGGATAGCCAGTTACAGGCTCGTCTGTGGGGAAGGCTGGCTCGCCCTCTCTCAGCAGTCATTAGCCATTTGTAGGTCTTTGTCTAGGAGTGGGGCTTGTGAGAGTTCCTCCCTGCATATTATTGTGTCTACTACTTGTCACTGTTGGGGCCTGTTTAGGAGACTATCTTGAAGCATCTGTGTGATTCCTAAGAGATATAGTCTCACAGAACTCTTCCTGGTCCTCTGGCTCTTAACCATTTTTTGGCCACTCTTCTGAGATGTTCCCTAAGCCTTAAGTACAGAAATTGTTTGTTCACATCTCTATCTAGGCTGGGCACCCAGCGGTTAGTTTCTCTATATTTTGAACAGTTGTTCTGTGGTAAGACTCCTATTTTATGTTTGGTAAATCCTTTTCTTTTTTTTGTTAAAAAGACTTATTTTATTTTTGTTTATGTGTACGCTTGTGTGAATGTATGGTACTATGGGAAAGTCCATGGAGTTCAGAAGAGCTAGAGTTACTTGCTGTTAGCAACCTGACATTGATGCTGGGAACCAAACTTTGGTCTTCTGGAAGAATAAGAAGTGCTCTTAGCTACTCTTCAAAGAGTTGGAGACATCTTTCCAGCCTCCCAAAATACTGACTGCCAGGCATTGTGGTAGAGGCAGGTAGATCTCTGTGAGTTGGAGGCTAGCCTGGTGTACATACTGAGCTCCAGGACAGCCAGGACTATACAGAGAGACACTGTCTCAAAAAAACAACCAACCAACCAACCCACCCACCCATCAACCAACCAACCAACCCACCCCCACCAGCAACCAACCAACCCAACCAACCAACCACCCACCCACCCCAACCCAACCAACAACCAATCAACCAACCACCACCCCACCCACCAACCCACCAAGACAACCAACCAACCAACAAGACCCTAAACTACTAATTCCCAAGCACTAGCTATAAGAACTCAGTTCTCAAAAGTATAAATCCTAGAACTGGAAGATGTCCTGATGTTGGCCAAGCCAATCTTGTCACCCACCTAGTTATTTTTTACATGGGAGTAATACAAACTACTAATGATTCTTCCGTGCTGGAAATAGGCTTAGTGAGATCAAATGGAGAAACGAGAACAAAGAAGGAATCCGATTGTAAATGAACCATTGCTTAAATCTCCGGACAGCCCTGGTGTGAACTCAGCAGCCACCTTATCTTCTTTGACTTGGATGGAGCACAGGGATAGTAACGAGGCGCCCAACCACCTCAGCAAATTCTTACACGAAATGCAAAAGGAGGCTAGGGACCACGGTTTCCTCTCAGGAGTAGCCGTTTGTGACTAAATGCCAGCTGTCCGCCAGCGTGTTCAGCAAGGATAAACACTGAAAAGATTCGATAATGAGTCTGCTCGGGCTTTTGGTCTGTGGGTGTGGGGGTAAGGAAGTACAAAGACAGGAAAGACGTGTGTCTGCTGAGACTGTCTGCATCCTTTATATCTCACAGAGGGGACCCAGGCTGGCAGATCCATCCTCTTCTTTCTGCTGCCACTGTTTTTCTTCTCTCCGCCACTTCGTCTGCACCAGCAGCAGCTTTGCCTTCCTTACCAAACAATAATGGCACCGAGGTATCAGCTGCTACAGCACCAGCCGCTCTTAACTCTTTGTTCTCTTTGTTTTTATGACAAGATTTCATGTTGCCTCGCTGGCCTGGAACTCACCATGTAGTTGAGGACGATTCTGAATTCCTCATCCTTGTGTCTTCACCTCTAGAGGGTTGGGCTTACAAGTGTGTACCACTACACCTAGTTTATGCAACGCTGGGCTCCAACTCAGGATCCTATGCATGCGAGGTGAGCACTCCACAGACTGAGATAGCATTATCAGGGTACATAATCACTTCATAAGATAGCATTATTAGGGTACATCATCACTTCATAAGATAGCATTATTAGGGTACATAATCACTTCATAAGAGTCTGAAAAGCTTGCTACAGCAGTGGAGTCTACAGCAATGATCCTATGGCAACTCTAAAGACTATTTCCAATTAAGTTCACATTATGAGGTGCTGGGGTTACGATTCACTATTTTCTTACGGGCTTAATTCACAGCAGCTCATAGAAGCAAACGAAGTCGTCAACAATGCAGAAGAAGCAGAGAACCGAGAGAAAGAGAAGAGTGTTTCTAAAACATGCTCAAGGCATGAGACGAGCTATGTGCAAACAAAGGCTTGATCTCAGGTGGCAGCAAGTCTTCACTGCGAGCCTTTCATCTGTTCCAAGGCCCAGCATGACAGGTGCATCATAAACACTTTGTTCACACTGAATGAAGGCCACACTAATTGCTTGTTCGTAACCTTGGTCCTAGAACTATCAATAGAATTTAATCCATTTGCTGATTTTTTTCATGTTAAAATCATTTACATGTTCACATCAAAGGACTTAATGAATATGCATCCTGAGACAATCCAAGGCTCTCCTCACTAAATAGACACTAAAGGGAAAACGATCACCTCGGCCAAAGCAGCTTGTGACTATGAGGTGACTGGAATACTACTTCCCAGCATCTAGAAATTGCATATGGATCAAATGCAGCTTTGGAATAATGCAACCTTTTTTTTTTTTTTTATCAGCCAAGTCATCTGCAGAGAGCAAGATCTATTTGAGAGTTCTTTGGATAAATTGTGATAGAATACTTTCCCCTAACAGGAGGGGTTTTATCTGGGCTTAATAATTCAAAAGATGTAATGCATTTACTTAAGCAATCTATGAATAACTTTACTCCAAAATTGATTCTAACTCAAGTCTGATTGAAATCATTGTTTGTGGCAAGTAAGCATCTAAATGACTTAAATTTCACTTAAGAATTTAGGCAGCTTCCTCAGCCCTTGGTCTTCATGTAAAACCTTGCAGGAGCACCAGCCTCTCGACAGGCAGGGAGGGCTGTCTTCACCAGGGGCTTCTGGACTTCCTGCACTGTCAGTCTGTGTTTTAACACTGCCTGAAGCAGGCTTTAATTACCCATAAATGCACCACCTGTCTCCTGCTCAGTGCTTGATCATGAAGCACATCACAGTTCGCTGTGCAATGAGATTGAAATACTATGCTGAGTTGCGGAATCACAGGATCTACGGAAGAGAGACCAGAGTTCAGGTAAAACAATGGGGTGGTGTTCTCTTCCCTAAGGGTTACACTTTAGTGGGATCTGGTCTGAGGGCTAGCCTGGATCAGAGAAGAGATGGGTGTGAGAAAAGAACGAGTTTGGGGTTAGCCTAGACACCCGCATAAGAAAGAGGACAGAGCCTGCTGCTGATAGTTTCCCTAAGATGTGGGAGACCATGAAGCCAGGTTGAAGTAAGGTTTTCTGCTCTGGCAGTTGGAAGCTTTGGTGCAGCCCCAGGAGACCTCTTGGAGCGCATCTGCTGCCTGGGCCCTGTGAAGCTACAGCTGTACATCCCTGAGGGAGAGAAAATCAGGGGCAGGAGGAACACGGGAAGAAGGGACTATGTAGATTAAAGTTGTCCTTCCATGGTGACTTCTAGGTTGGAGAGGACCTCAAAAAGACTAACAGATGGCAATTGTCTACCTCACCAAAGAGAGTAATCAACCACCATTAAGAAAGACTACATATTTGTTTTAGTTATTTCTTCTGTAAGAAACAGTTATGTTAGATTCCTAAATGCTTCCATATCTTGTAGCTCTGTATGTCACATTGTGTGACCTGGCGCTTCCCTTTGTAGTTGAACGTAAGGTTTTCTAAGAAGCTCCCAGATGCTATCAATGTCAGTGTCACTAGTAATCCTTGCTTAGGTGAAGACATGAGGACCCTGTGATAGGTAGCCCTGTTAGATGTGTCCTTCAAAAAAAAATGAGGTCAACACTCAGAGACACGGAGTGCTGGGCCTTTCCCAGAGTGCTGGGCCTTTCCCAGAGTGTAAAACCCTACTTGGAGGCCTGCAGAGAACTCTTTGGCTTCCCAGGATTAGGTCTGGGGGCTAGACATAGGCACCAAAGCACATGTAGGAAGACTCTGACTGGGATATGCTACTTGTCAACTAATATGTAATAATGTTGTCACAAGCCTAGTGACTTCTCACACACACACACACACACACACACACACACACACACACACACACACACACACATTACCTTAGTTTCTCTAAGTCAGGAGATGGCCATGAGTTTCCTGAGTCTATTGTCTCAATATCTTTCAGATATTGCAATCAAAGAACTGGTCAGGGCTCAGTTCTCACTTGAAACTCAACCAGGTTGTTAGCAAGATTTGTTTCTTTGATGGACACTGGATAAGACGGTCTTAGTTCCTAGCCAGTTCCTCAAAATGCAATCCTCCTTAACATGACATATGACATCACTGAAAATTGTAAGCCAAGAAGAAAAATAGTCTCTTATCAAGCAGAAGTCACAATCTTATCTAACTTTCTCATGGAAGTGGCATCTCATACTTTTGCCACATTCTGTTTGCCACAGAAGCAAGTCACACCCGTGCTCTGTTCAGAAGAGAGAACATTGCAAAAGGGCAGAGTTCCAGTTGATGTTAGTCCTGGGGCTGCCTTGAGGCTGCCTGCCCAAGAAAGAGGGAAGGCTGGTGGCCATCTGCTGGTTTCTCCTGGTTGCTGCCCATTTATCCTTCTTCTAGCAATTATGTCTAGATTTCCATCAGCTTCTTCACTTTTGCCAAAGAATTCCTGGAAGTTCCAGAGTAGACACATGATGTAAGGCAGCCGGCCAGGGCATCCCCTATCAGGTCATTGAGGTTGATTTAGAGGTATACACATGACCTGCCAAGAGCCAGTGAAGCTTCCTCGGGAATCTTAAAATATATACTACATATTTTATAATGACCGGGGGAACAATCAAACAACGAACTAGAGAGGGCCTACGAGCTGAATGTGCTGCTCCCATTGGTTATGATGTGGGCTAGAGGTTGGAGATGACACTGTGGGGAGACAAGGAGAGATACTCAATCCTGATGCCATTATTCTAAGAGTTTTAAATTCAGTTATAGTTTAAGTGAATGATTACTAAAGGACTGAATCCAGCTTGAGTCAAGTTTTCTGTGATCTGGAATTCAAACGTATCTTACATTTTAATCTTAAAATGTTGGCCTTGAACTTCCTATGTTGACTAGTCTGGTCTTGAATTCATGATCCTCCTTGCATATGCGTCTCAAAGACTTGAATATAAGCATGTGACAGTGTGTCTAGTCCACATATCTTTGGAAAACTCTCTCTGGAAGACAATTTCTTTGTTCCACAGGCAAGCATATACACACACATACACACACACAGGGAGAGAGAGAGGGGGGGGGAGACAGAGAGACACAGAGAGAGAGGCATACGCATGCACACATCAATATTGGATCCTTACTGGAACTCCTCTTGGTTATTCCTTTGTTGCCCTGTGTCATACTCCAGCAGTTCATAGATGAGCTAGATATTGAGGTGGGCCAACTCAAAGCCCTGGATCTGAGCCTGGTTGGTCACTGAATTAGTCAGCCTACAGCTCTCCTGTACCAGCACCACCAGGATGAGCTCTTCAGCACTGCCCAGGCTAGCTCACCCAATTCTGCATCAGGCAAGGGGCAGGGTCGGATCTTCCACTTAACACCCTTGGGTGGCTCACCTGCAACCACACCACCAGAGTCAGCTCTAATGTGTTGCCCAGTCTAGGCGCAGTCCTTTCCCAAGTGCTGTAGCAGGTGAGGGGAAGGGCCAGCTCTCCGGTACTCATGGACCCCAGGGCCAGCTCCCCAGTGCTCTGGCAGCAAGGCAGGGTATCTCCCCTTGTCCATGATACAGACAAGGGGGTATCTGCTCATGCTCTAGACCAGCTCCCCTCCCCAACCTGGTATCTTGTGTGTGTCTACAGCTGCCTGTGTATCCATGAGAGCCGGGCTGGGCCTGTGTGTCCTTTTCTACAATTTTTAAAAAAATTAGCTTTGTTGAGAATTTTTTATACAAATGCACGGTATTTACATCATTTTTACCCTGTCCACTTCCTCCTTAACTCCGTCTCCTCACTTATATGCTCCTCTCTACTTCATGACCTCTTCTATTATAGTTATGATTGTTACACACACACACACACACACACACACACACACACACACACACACACGCACACACACTGAGTCTAACTAATGTTACCTGTATGTACATGTGTTTAGGGCTAACTCCTTAAAACTGGATAATCTGTCAGGGAGCTCATTGCTTACGAAAACCGATTGTCCCTTCCTCAGAAGCCACTGTCTGTCTATAGATCTTCAAGAAGAGATGAGGCTCTGTGACATTTTCCCTTATCTATGTTGGCACGTTGACTGTTGTGGGACACCGTGTGGGTCTTGTGTAGGCAACTGTATTGTCGTGGCCTTGTGAGTACAGCATCCTGTCATGTCTTGAAGATACTATCCAACAGCCAATGCTCTGGTCCTCTGTCTCTTACAGTTCCCCTTCCTCCTTTTAGGATGTCCCCTGAGCTTTAGGTGCACAGGTGGTATTGTAGATGCTCCAGTTGGTACTGGGCATATTGTGGTTACTTATTTTCCATATTTTAACCAATTGTGGATCTCTGTAGTAGCCTTAATCTCTTTTTTTAAAAGGTGTCTTGGATGAGGTATGAGAGCTACAGTTATAGTATAGGGACAAGCATTTAGAAAACAAAAGTTGGACTGATTGGAAAAGGTGTATTCTCCCCTAGAATTCTGATCTCTTCAGTCATGGGTTTCTCATCTAGGCTTATCGTACCAAGGGTGAGTTCTCTACTTGTCAGTGGGCCTTAAATCCAGTTTGGCAGCTGTTGGCTACTTCCATGATATAAGTTCCACTATTGCATTAGTCATAGCCACCACAATTTTATTTAGTGATAATGTACATTATTTACAAAGATGATATACTTAACATATTTAACCTATAGAGAATTTTCCTAAAGTGAGGCAAATAATGTTCCATCAAATTTATGACACCTTCTGTCAGATATCACATTGCTTCCATAATTACCATGTTTACTCCAGTTTTTACTTTGATTTTGCTATATAATTTAGTACTGTAGAGAAGTATAAGGGCCCTGGGATACTGGTGTTACAAAATAATATTCCACACAAAGAGTTTTCTAGACATTTATCTGTTTGTTTTAGAGTTATATACTGTTAAGAAGTAATACTCAAACCAGCTGTGGTTACTTGCACAAGATAAAGTCAGTCAAAATTCCAGTATAGATGGGGAGGTCCTCTCCAGGTCTACCCTTTTCTGAGGAGTTATTGTCAGGTAGTAACTTCTGTGGGAGCAAGAATTATTCTTCTTTGAGAATGTGGCTACTGGTAGGTTTTCTATGCTCCAATGACGGCCCTAAGGCAATGTTTGTGCAAAGATTGTCAGCACTAATTGAACTTAGTGGGTTATCAGAGAAACAGATACAAAGTTTGGGGGTTATTAAAGGAGCATATGACAGTGTTTATTTTACATATGTATACACATACCTTTTTTACATTCTAAGAACCTTTTTACTGTTGGCAATTTTACATTTATCCTTTATGGGTCATACATTGTATCCTTTTTGGTCCTGAAATGAAGGAGTGAACAGGCTGTGTGTAAGGAGTTAGCACATATAAATGAGAGTTAGAGTCATTAGCAAGAAACAAGCAAGTGTGTAGTTTAATAAGCCACCAATATTTAGGCTGTTATTTTTGTGATATAGTCAATTAGGATCTAAAATCTACTCCTTGAATAAGGTTCACTTATTTTTAGCAACAAGGCACAGTTGACACTTACATTGCAATCATTAAAGGAATTGCAGTACAATTTCAAATATTAGTTCTGGTGTATTTAATAAACACATTGGGTACCTGTGCTGGGTGTATGCTACAATAATTTTATCAACCATGCTGTAAATATCATTAGATAGTAATTCTCTGGCCAAGACCAACAGTAATTTATCAGTAGCATATTAAAGAACAGACTGCGTGGTTATCGCCTATAGCCACAGTACACTGCACATAGGCACACACCTAAGAAGTAACCCTTTGTCCACTGTGAGAGTTGATTGTTCTTGGGCGGGGTGCCGTGCCTCTAAGTTGGTAACTGGCCACGTGTTCTGCTTAGCTGAGTATGGAAGGAGGGAACAGAGTAGGAAAGTGTGGCCGTGAAGAGAAACCTATATGACTTGTAATTCAGGAGTTTCCCTATGGTGCAGTGTTATATGTGTCCACTCAAGAGCATGCCAAAATGTAATAAAAGCCAAAGATCATGCTGGGATACGTGGAACATGCTAGAACTATAAGTTGAAGACTACAGTTCGCAGATATTTCCCTTTCTAATCCGTGAGTGAAACAGAACATTTGAAATTGGTAACTGGTGGTTTTCTGACTGTCATAGATTTAGATAAGGGAACAAGGAAATTGGTGATGAATTTGGGGAAGTGAATGGCATTACAGATGTCAACAAAGTGCACATTTGTTCTAGATCTTGGCTTAGATTTTAAAACAGGAGGGATCCAGAAATGAGGACAAAGATAGAGTCCAGTGTAACTGGGGGCTGGGTACCGTTTGAGGTTACGCCATACAAGTCAGAAATTCCCAGGATGATGCTTGGACTGGAAATGGGAGAGCAACACATAGCTGTGAAATAGTTCAGAGATGCAATCTGTGCTGGATGAAGGTAGTCTTAGTGCACAGGGGCTGCTATAACAAAATACCAGACATTGGAAAATTAATAACAGAAACTGATTTCTCATTGGTGCTGGTTAATTCAGTGGTCAGGAACTGTTCTTCTGTGTGTCTTCTCTGTGTCTCCGTGTGTGGAGGGTAGATCCTCCTGACTTCAATTATAAGCTACTCATTCCATACATGGGAGCAGAACTCTTTTGGCCTAATAGTGTCCTAAAGGATCCACCTCTTAGTATTATCACATTGGTCTTATGTTCTACCCTTTAAAATTTGTGTACAAAGGAGCGGGGGAGAGAGGATAGCTATGATATTTTTAGTATAGCAATGTCAAAATCATCTTAGTACCACTCAAGTTGGGATAAACAATCATCTATTGATTGGCTAATTATCTTTGTTAACTCTTCTAATTTTTTAAATACACAGACAATGATTTTGTATATCAAAAACTCTTAGATTATCAGTTGATGTCAAGACACAAGAAAGGTTTGAAAAGCTATAGCTAATCACTGCAGGGTTCAACCTTGATTTTCTTATAGAGCACTTGATAGGCTCCCAGTTGAGTCTTAACCAACAGATTATCATTCCTTCCTCACTGTCCTTAGTTTCTCTCCTCTTTTTCTTTTTTCTTTTTCTTCCTTTTTCTGAACTAGGGATTGCCGTGCTGGTGCAAGGCTCTTCCTTGGAATTTGGCTTTTCCTCAATTTTTCTATTAATCCTCTTCTTCCTCCATCCCCACCTCCTCCTCTACATTGATAATTTAAACCAGTGGTTGGGAGAAAAACCATGAACCAGTGAAAGGCCTTAGTGCCAATCAGAGCGGCCTCCGTGTATTCCAAGGTGAAAGGCTTGCTTTCAGGATCGCTTCCATCTCCTCAGGTTATATCTGAACTTCTAGTTTCCTTTCCTGTTGTATTCCTGCTAATTTTCCTTGGTGTGAGTGCCACAGAAAACTTCTCTCTCCTTATGGCAATTGTGGTGGGGTGGGGTGATAACTTTCCTGACTATGGGTGTCCTGGCTGGGCTGGCTTTGCCCTGAGCATCTTGTAATGTATCCCTGAAGTACGCTAGTCATGTTTGATCCTTGCAACTTCCTTGGTTACAGTCACATCCTCTCAGTTGAAGGTCCTGGAGCACTGCTACCTCTTTGTTCCGATTCACAAGGGTTTCTGGGTGGCTAGTGTGCTCACTGCACTTTTGGTCTTTTCTGTGACAAAACAGGAACTTCTGTGACTCCTGTATGATTCCATAATCCTTGGGAAACTGAAAACATTCCCTCTTTCCTTTTCTCATACATATACACTACATACAATATACATGGAAATATATATATTTCCATGATGACCAGGATTGTTACCATGGGAGTACCCAGTAGGTACTGTGAGGGGGTACAGTGCTCAGTCTGGACAGACTGGGCAAAGGGATGCTTCCTTCATATCCCAGGTAGAATGGAGTGGAACATGTGAGATTTCATCCCAGAAGTGTACAATTTAAAACTTATTATCTATTTCTGAATTATTTTTTGATTAAGTCTTTTGGAACTTAGATTGACTGTGGGTAAATAAAATTCAAGAAGGAAAACCTCTGGATACGGGTGTATGCTGTATTCTGAGATAGCTTGCACTTGGTAATTGGAAATGAGGTTTGGAGATCAAGGTGGTCTGAGGTGGAGGTTACAGAAGTTAGACATGGGTGAGTTTAAGGAGGACCCCCAGGAGGAAAAAAGGTCATATCAGGAGGAAACAGCAGGGCGCTGAGGAGGAGTGCTTGGGAAGGTAGGAAGAGACCACGGAGCTAAACCTCACACACAGCCCTTAAAGATCATCTTGTTTTTGGCCTAACAAAGGAACACTAGACAAGCCAAGATATCCAGATGATGAGGTGGAGGTGGGGGTGGGGATGGGGGTAGAGAGGGAGAGGGAGAGGGAGAAAGAGAGAGGGCAATAGCAAGCCTTAGTTCTAAAAACATCTTTGGCTTGGGGACACCAAATTCTACAAGTCTGTCTTTGTAGTTTTAAGTTTCACTTCACATCACAGCGCAGGAGAAAGCTAGCCCTGTATCTGGTGATGGCTAAGCAGAAGATCTCTTAGAAAGGCAAAAGAAGACCCGTGAGGTCTGTGGGTCAGGAGGAAGAAGGCTGCTGCGTAGATGGGAGAGGAAAAATGAAAAGCAGCTCTCAGAGATCACAGCAGTTTAGCGCATGCGTGAGCATCGGCTGGAGGAGGGAGTTGTGGGAAGGGAGATTTATGAAAGGCATTAATCAAGGAAAAAGCAAAAGGAAAACGAGATGCTTCAGGGCACAGTGTGTGGGTAGCAGCAGCATGATGGAAATCATTAGGAGAGATGCCCACACTTTCCCAGTCCAAAAAGCTCTTTTGTCAGTAGGGTTTCGGCTTCCAGCCCCTGTGGTGGGATTATCAATCCCAGGCTGCTCCTGGCAGAGGCTCCCCACTCCTGCCACACACACACACACACACACACACACACACACACACACACACACACACACACACACACAAGGCATGGGTGATGCTGCTGCCTCACTATTGACTAGAGAGACCCAGGAAGGTCGTTTGTCAAAGGAAAAGCAATCCCTTCCTGAGCTGAGGCAGGTGTACTCAGTTGTCTTAGCAGCAAACCTTATAGATTTTACCTCTCAGGCATGCACTCTACAGCCAGAGTCCAAGGCCTCAGTC
This sequence comes from Rattus rattus, assembly GCF_011064425.1. Taxonomy (NCBI): domain Eukaryota; kingdom Metazoa; phylum Chordata; class Mammalia; order Rodentia; family Muridae; genus Rattus; species Rattus rattus. Next base: position 152,390,534 of record NC_046159.1, on the reverse strand, counting down.
TCTTGACTCCTAAGTCTGAACCTTTGAAAACTGTGCATTCAATAACAATTTTATGCCTTTGTATTTTCATCTCTGAAGCGAGGATAGTAAAAATAGGACTCAAGTAGGGAGCTATGATTGCACTGGAAAAAAGCCACGTGCACAAAAACAAAACATCTGAACTGAGGGTCTTGTCACTAGGCAATCATAACATGTTTTGAAGATTATGACCTAATCAGAATTCCCAGGTATTCTGGCTGGAAGCTCTCAACAAGACAGGAGGTTTTGAATGCATTAGTAGAAATTATATATAGGAGAAAAACCCCTGAATCTTAAACAGTGGGCAGGGGCAGTCCAAGGCATTCTCGGCTAAACAAAGGCATTCCCACAATTTGTTTTTGTTGATGTGGGTCATGAAACCAGGCAATATTACAGGTCACTCAAACAGTAGTACTTAACCTCATTCAGCAGGAGGAAAGATACAAGTTGGCTTTAAAAACTTTATTTTAAGACAGGGTCTCCCTGTGTGTGTGGCTAGCATGGAACTTAACTCTGTGGCCCAGCCTGCCACCAAGCTCACAGAAATCCCACCTGCTTCTGCCTTCCAAGTACAAGGGTTAAAGGTGTGGGAACGGCCAACCGTCTTAGTTAGAGTCTGTCACTCTACACTGCTCTCACCCTGGCATGCTGGGAGCAAACCGGCTTTTCCATTGCTGTATCTCTGCTCTGGGACAACGCTTACTTATATGGTGTCCCTATTAAACAAGACGAGGTGCTGACAGCAGCCAGTGACATACATGTTGGCCATAGTTGGATAGACTAAAGTATGTCAGATGGAAGAATTCTCTCTGTCTCTCTCTCTGTCTCTCTCTCTCTCTCCAACACACACACGCACACACACACACACACTCTGTCATTCTCTCTCTCTCACTCTCTCTCTCTCTCTCACACACACACACACACACACACACACACACTCCTCTCTCTCTCTCTCGCTCTCTCTTTCTCTCTCACACACACACTCTGTCTCTGTCTCTCTTACTTTCTCTTTCTCTCTCTCAACACACACTCTCTCTCATACACACTCACACACACACTCTCTTTCTCACACACACACTCTCTCTCACACACATACACACACACACTCTCTCATACACACTCACACACACTCTCACACACACACACACTCTCTCTCTCTCATACACACTCACACACACACACACACTCTCTCTCTTTCACACACACACACACACACACACTCTCTCTCTCTTTCACACACACACACACACACACACACACACACACACACACACACACACACACACACACAGTCTCACTACAGAATAACTGACCTCACGACCTTCTTGCTCTAGCCTCCCGAGGTGTGAGCCACCATGTCTGGTGTTTATTTCCTGCTTATCTCCTCATGACTCTTGAACATTAACAACCTTCGAAGCAGCACTGGAGGTAGAGCCTCCAACCTCACTGTGGCTGTTGGCTGCTGCCTCGTGGTTGTCATAACTCACTGGCTGCACTCCAGGCCCATGTCTTACATCACAGACTTGCACTGCTTACTCCAGTGAGTTTAACACATCACATGTCAGGGAGGTGGGGAGCCAGAAATGGCTGCCGAGCAGCATTTATGAATACAGCCATTGTTCACTCAGCACATGAGAAGGCTCGGTTGACTCCATGACAAGCTTCAAACTGACCCTTCAGGAGACAAGGCCTAAGAACTGGCCAAGTCCAGGAAGTCAGTTACTAGAAAAACCCCTAGGCCATCAGAAACCGCCCTGCCGCCAGGCCTGAAGCAAGGGCAATGGGTCTGCAGCAGTTTCCAGACCTCCCAGCAGCAGTTTCCAGACCTCCCAGCAGCAGTTTCCAGACCTCCCAGCAGCAGTTTCCAGACCTCCCAGCAGCAGTTTCCAGCCCCACACCCCAGTAATGGTTCTGGAATGTCCCTAGAGATGGAGCAAGATAAAGGCCATCTACCCCGGAATTCCCTAATGTGCTTTAAATCTGGCCCGCTAGCTCAGTTGGTAGTCTCCTTCTTGGAAAGAGAGATCTCAGCGTGCTGGACTTCTGCAGAATAAAATGCTCTTGGCATACTATTTGATTCCGGGGTGTCATTCTGCAGGAATCATGGACCCTTACACTGACACCCTTCTCCTTCTCAGGAGATTTCTGGCGAATCATGGATCCTTATGCACATGCCCTTCTCTCTTCCTGACTTTGATTACTTATCTACTTCTTCTCGTAGGCCGCTCATTCATTTTGGCAAAGCCTGTTCCAGGAATGGACTTAGATGTGTGCAAGCCGATAAAAACAAGTGTGTGCCTGGTTGTGCTTGCTTTAGGGAGAGGCGCGGTGTATAATCCAGGCCAATGACATGCTCTAAGAACTTTACAGAGACTTTTGGAAATAGTCATACTCATTCTTCAAGGTCATTCTCCTAGAAGACCACCCCCACCGCCCCCACATCCCCTGGATGCTAATGAGAAAGATGGAAATTCAGTTGAGAACGGTAGCCATTGTCTGACCAAGCAGAGAACCAGCTGCATGATGAACCAAGATGCAAGAACAGACATCAGGTCCTTGATAAAACATGGCAACTGCGTCAGCCATGTTTTCCTGGCCCCAAAGCATGTTCAACGTTTCAGACTCTTTAACTGAGGCCTCTGTTACCTGCAGCCAAAACCATCTGCATTCTGTGCTCTCTTAGAGACGTTCTGACGTTCTGCCATCTCCCCTCTTTGCTTTGCAGACTCTGCGTCCAAGTTGGCTTCATTATCCCTACCTTCCTGATTGCCTTTCCTTTCTAGTCTCAGTTCATTTGGAAATAGAATATGGACTTCAAAGGCCTGGTAACATATGTGTCCTTCCCCTTTCCTCCTCACTTTATGACCTTCAAAAATGGTCCAATAATCCTTTACCTCTGCCAGGTTCCTCCAGCTACTCGGACCACTCCTGACCTTCCGTGGCTAGCAGCCCCCACCCCGGTGCTAACAAGGAGACGGGCTCTTTGCTTCTTGAAGAAGAAATAGCCCTGTTTGTGCTAAACTGCGTTTCCCCTACACACGGGTTCAAATCACTGCAGCCTGCCATGCCAAATGCTATGCGACATGAAGGCCAGTGGAGTTGACCCTCTACTGTGGTGTCTGCATGCACTGTCACTGACTTAATGACTTGCTCGCTTGAGCCCTGACTTGGGGCTGTACTACCAAGGCCTCATTGAGCTGACTGAAAGCTGTCACGGAAACATTCCATCGCACCCATCCATGAGCCAACATGTGACTAGGATTTTATTTTTGTGGTACTTGTCATGGCAAAAGACAGAAACCCTGCACTAATGTGGGCAGGGACATACATTTTAGTTCTAGATTTTAATGAGTGTCTTTTAGGTGAATCAAGTAGTTAAGTCATTTTGTCCATCTCCCAGTCTGGCTTATTTACCACCATAAATGTAAGAAGCTATGCCAAGGTAACTTAGCTCAAATGGTTTGGGGAAAGCCAGAGACAAGGTAATTCTGGGAATAATCCAGGAAAAAGAAATATGGTAGGAGTTGTGTGCAGGTGGCGGGACCGTGATACTACTGATGTGACTAGACAGGGGGTTTGATTGGTTGTTCCTGAATTAATACTTTCTAAATCACACCAGAAACACTCGGACCTTTTACACTTACTGCCCTTGCATCCAACAAGGACGAGTCCATAGAGATTTCTGGAAGGTTCTATGAAATCATTCTGAGATTGACAGTTGCTTCAGGGAATAAAAGGGCCGCACGTGTTGGCTTCTTTCCCCTTCCTTTTCTTTGCCATTCCTTTAGCTCATTTTATCAAGTCATGCGAAGCTCTCACTAACACAAGCGAGGCTTGCAAACGGTTGGAAGAATCAACATCATTTACCGAGCAGAGGAAGAAAGGAAGAGGCGAGCAGCGCCGAGGAAGAACAGAAGGCTGTTATCTCCCCTGTTTGGCTCCCTCTCATCCTGAAGGCTGACTTTCCGGCAGTGCGGAAGGGGGATGGGTCAGATTATGGTAATTAGGATCTCATGTGGCAGCTCATGGTTTGCATTTCCTTCGTTCATTGTTTCCCTCCGTGTTTGCTGGAAGGCTAAATAATACACGTCTATGTTTGGACCAAAGGGTTTTTCTTGGGATTCCAAGAGAAAGGGTCATCTGTGCACATTTGGGCTGTCTTTTACCAGAATCGCTTTCAGTGGGGTGGAGGCAGGTGGCTTAGCAGGGTCATGTGACTTGTTTACCGGGGAACTTCAGTGACCTTAAGCTTGTAGCCCTCCCTACGGATGATCCAGTGTGCAGGTGCTGACTACCTTGTTCGTGCAGTGGATAATCAAACAGCTTTTATTTCCCTTCCTGTCTCCTACTGAACATGTTGCTTCCTGAGAGACTAGCATTGTAGGAAAAACTCCCAAGCAGACCTGCGGTTCATTTACTTCTCAAGTGGAGGTCGCGGTAATTTCTCCTGTCACTTTAGCAAACACCCCCAGTCTAGGCTCTTGTCTTTTTAATTAAAAAAAAATGTTTTTTTTTTTTTTAAATTTCAAGATGTGATTGGTAATTTGTCACTGATGATATGGATAGTAACTTTCCTTATTTGTCAATCAATCACTGTGTGGACCACGTTTAAGTTAACTTGTATTAAACAAGACAGAAAAGGCCTGCTTAAAATGAGGAACTGAAGGATTGGTGGGGAGCCCTTTTTTTTTTTTTTTAAAGATTTATTTGTTTATTTATTTATTTCATGTATATTGACTACACTGTCACTGTCCTCAGACACACCAGAAGAGGGCATCAGATCCCATTACAGATGGTTGTGAGCCACCATGTGGTTGGTGGGATTTGAACTCAGGACCTCTGGAAGAGCAGTCAGTGCTCTTAACCGCTGAGCCATCTCTCCAGCCCTGGTGGGAGAATTCAATAGCCAGTATTCTCTGATAATTTCTTCTCGAATATAGTTGCTGGGAACTATGGTCCGTTATATGGTCCGGTTAACCGGACCATAGTTCCCAGCAGCTATATTTGAGGAGAAACACTGGCTGTTCAATTTAAGGAATGTAATCCACTGCCGGCTTCTTTGTAAACACCGTGCCTAAAGTGTGAGCTCACACAGAGAGCTACCTTCACTCTCCTTTGCTGTCAACCCTGCAGTGCCAGTGACTCAGGACCATCCTCCTGTGGCAAAGCCGTACTCCACTGCCTTCTCCTGAAGGCTGGTGGCGACTTTGCCCATGCCCTGATTGTCATTCTGGTCCCGGTGGCAGGAACACTGGTGCTTTTCATCATGTGTCAATGATGGTTGGAGAAGCAGCTCCAGGGCGGTTAGGTCATCTTGTCTACATGCTCAGGTCGCAACACGTTAGGATGCAGAGGAACTGCCCCTAAGTGTGTGGGCTAAATGGAAACTATTCGTGAGGCGAAAGTTTAATTGAAGTCTAATGTACACAATACTTGTGTAGTATATGTAAGGATGTGTGCGGCCCCTGTGTGAATGCTCGGTGAGTTTACAGAGTGGAAGGAACTCTGGTGTCATCAGCACCCAGCTCAGGAAGCAGAGGCAAGAGACACTCCTATCACCTTATGCCAATCTTTGCCTCAGTTACCACAGTTCCTTTGGGCTCCACGTTATCCTGAGGGAGACACACAGAAGAGTTGAGTTTCTGGAGACTGGGAAGAAGTGAATTCAGTCTTGTACACACATTTCTATCATGCTTTGAAGTGCACCGACCTCTTGTCATCAGAGACACGGCTGCTTCACTGCAGACAAAGTGCTGACCTTGCCCAGATCAACACAGCTCAGGTCCAGTCTGGGCCACGGCGAGGGCGGGTCTAACTCAGTGCCGCCCGGTTATCTTGTTGACAGTTCCAATTCTTTAAGGGTGAGATCGAATCATTCTTTAGAAAAATTGATTACCTTTTTCTTTCGTGACTGCTATTGATTCTCACTCTGACATATTACCCATATTACTATTCTTGACAATATCTCTTTTTCATCACTGACATCTTAGTAGAACCAGAGACAGAAATATCATTGGTCTGCTTTCAAATATTCTGCTTAATGAACAGCCTGCTGTCTACACCTTATTCTCTGTAATGTGACACCAGCCATTCTGTTTGCTTTCATTTTGATTTAAACACCCAGTTTTCTATTACAGACCTTTCCCACCTCTCCTCGGTTTGACACCGTCACCTGTCTGGAAGGGATCATATGTCCTCACTGGCTTTATGTGCGTCCCAGTTGTGTGGCGTTCTGATTCTATCTATACACAGATATTCTATCTATACATGCTGGCAAATAGGATCAGGTCAAGTGGTCAGCTCACAGGGTATGTGTCAGACTTGCTACTTTTATTCTTGTATTGCTCTGTGCAGTTAGACCCTTACCACCCAAGGCATATTTTCCTAATTATGTATGTAAATGATTTATTTAACATTTTAGTGCATAACGTTTTCACTCTAGATGAGGATGGGATTTTAACTTCCAAGTTTCCAAGTCTTTTCCTCATGGAAGCCCGTGTGACGCACTCAGGGTTATGCATAATAATCTGGACCCTAGAGGATAACTTCATTTCCTTTGTGCTCAAAAAGTGCACCAGACTATAAATGAGTGACAGCAACATTATGTGGCTAGCCTTGAATTCTCCATAACATTAAAATCAAAGGAGACAGCTCACCGATGCCACTACCCATCTTCTATGACTTAACTGTGCTCTCTATACACTTAGCTGGTTATCACAAGATCAGTGTAGCCCACAGGGAAGCAGATACTATTTAAATAGGAGAGACTCAATTTTATGTTTTTGAGTGGGAAATGGGACTTATTTTAAGATAGTTTTTCTATTGCTCTTCATGTTATACAGGAAGGTGTTTAAAATGTACCAAAAGATGCATTGATATAGGACTAGGTTTACAAGCTGCCCCAACTCTTTCAGTGTATCCAAGATCATCTGATTTTGCTGTCAGTTAATGAAGATGGGAAACCCAAGGGACTGTCTGGGGCTAGTGAATTAAAGGCAGAGTGACAGAGATAAAAACAAGTGCTGAAAACATGTCTGGATAGTCTCCGAGAGCACGTGCATAGTGGTGTACCCTCTTCCACAAACAGAAGCAGCGTTTGAGCTTAAGGAAGAGTAGAAGACAGTAGGGGACACACAGTTATTATACAGAACACTGTCTCCAACCAGACTATCACAAACTGCTGTGGCAGAGGAAATAAATTCACCCTTTACTGAGTTTGGACTCAGAGAACTCCAGTAGACTCAGATGGGAGATAGACACATGACTTCTGGTCCAGACACTGGTAGAATGGGCTGTTTGTTTAGAATTTTCCTATGTGTTTTGAAGGGCTGTCAGAGTTCTAGCTAAGGAGGAGACTGGAAATACATACTATTTCCCATTTTCCTTTCAAGATCCTGGATATATTTCCCTTGGTTAGAGGGTTGAAGGCAGCATGTTTCTGTCATGGGGGGTGAGGAAAGAGGCCGAAGTGAGAGGATTCCAGCAGGAATGTGATGCTTCCTTCCAAACCCTGCGGGTTAAAATGAGTTCTGAACTTTTTTTTTTTTTTTTTTTTTTTTTTTA